>NW_028317925.1:492500-797321 GCF_062004578.1 Staurois parvus | reverse complement strand
GGAAATATCCCACGCGATTAGCGCACTAAAAAGTTCCACCACACCAGGCCCTGATGGATTTACAGCCAATTATTATAAACACTTTGCCTCTACGTTGCCTTCCTTTATGATGACTTTATTTAATGTTGTTTTGCAGGGAGGTAAGTTTCCTGAGGAGATGCTATTGGCTAACATGTCTTTAATACCCAAACCACTGAAAGACCACCATCTGCCCCAAAACTATAGACCAATCTCAGTGATGAACAACGATTTTAAAATATTCAGCCATATTCTAGCGGATAGGTTGACCCCTATTATCGCCTCTTTGGTCTCTCCAGACCAATCGGGTTTTATTCCAGACAGACTAATCACAGATAACATTCGCCTCACATTAAATGTCATTCAGGATGCCAAGAAGTTTTGTTATTGAGTCTGGACATTAACAAGGCCTTCGATAGTGTCCTTTGGCCTTATTTGTTTTCATTGCTTCAGCGCCTCCCGACACCGAGCCCTCAGCACCTGACGCCCGGCCTCAACATCTCCAGTCACTGAGCCGCCAGCATCACCAGACGCCGTGCCTACCAACTCCCCCAGACATCGCACCCTACGACCCCTCCACTCGCTGAACCACCGGACCCACTGAAGACCCCACGGACGCCAGCATACTGTACCCACAGATTGCAGCCAGCCAGCTGCTGCCCTTTACTCCCACTCTCCCCCTACAGAAGGACTCTAGTGGACTTCTCCACGGTGATACAGACTCTCCACATCACCTCGCCCTGACCCGTATCCCTTCACCTCCCCTGACCCGAACAGCACTGCACTCACCCCAGCATGCCACCTGCACTCCTCCTCGTTTTCCTCTCCTCCATCCCAAAAATCGCCTCCCTCTACCCGCCTACCCCCCCAAAACAGCTCTACATTGCCCCTTCACTCCTCCCCTCTCCCCACTACGGCACTCACCACCTCCTCCTGGTACTCCACTCCCCCGTCGACCCACGTGCCACCACTACCAGACCCACACGCTCCTGCACCTCCCATTCCCATGCCACCCTCCTCACCCTTCTCCTTCTCCTATCCGCTGGGGACATCTCCCCGAACCCTGGCCCCTCACCACCTCACCCCCCCTCCAGGAACCCCCCCTCCAGGGACCCCCCTGCTCCCGCCAGCCGCCGCAACCCCCTCAACCTCATACCTGTGCACCTCCTCCCCGCATCCACCCCCCCTCTCCCGGTCGCACTTCTGAACGCCCCCTCGGTCTGCAACAAACTAACTGCCATCCATGACCTCTTTATCTCTCGCTCCCTCAACCTCCTAGCCATCACCGAAACCTGGGTACAGGCCACTGACTCCACCTCCCCTGCGGCACTCTCCCATGGAGGTCTCGTCTGGTCCCATTCACCAAGACTGAGCGGTCACAAAGATGGTGGTGTCGGCCTGCTCCTATCACCGCTGAGCACCTTCATGGTCCTCCCTAACCCCCCCTCCCTATCCTTCTCCTCCTTCGAGGCTCACTGCATCCGGCTCTTCTCACCCACCCCCCTAAGGATCGCAGTGATCTACAGGCCCCCCGGATCCATACCCCGCTTCCTGGATGACTTCGCCGCCTGGCTTCCCTTCTTCCTCTCCTCTGAGCTACCGACCATCATCCTCGGGGACTTCAACATCCCCATCAACGACAACACCCCAGCTACCTCCCAACTCCTCCACCTAACCTCCTCCTTCACGCTCACACAATACACTCAATCCTCCACCCACATCAATGGGAACACCCTGGACCTCGTCTTCTCCAACCTCTGTACCCTCAACCACTTCACTAACACTCCCTTCCCTCTCTCCGACCACCACCTCCTCACGTTCTCCACCTCCCCTTCCCCTAACTCCCCCCCCCCCAGTGCGCCAAACCATCACCAACGGCAACCTCCGCAACCTGCACCCGGCCCCCCTCCACTCGGCTGCTGACCGCTTACACGACAGCATCCTTCCACTGTCATGTCCTGACCTAGCCACCACCACGTACAACGACTCACTATCAGCTACCCTAGACTCTCTGGCACCCCTAACCACACGCAACATCAAACCTAGACCGCTCCAACCATGGCAGAACGACCATACTAAATGCCTCAAACGTCGCAGTCGCGCGCTGGAGAGACTATGGCGCAAAACCAAGTCCCCTCTTGCGTTCTCCCTCTATAAATCTGCCTTCCTCACTTACACCTCCTTCCTCCACGCCGCCAAGCAGGCCTACTTCGTTAACCTGATCAACACCCTCTCCACCTGCCCTCGCCGACTCTTCTCCACCTTCAACTCCCTGCTCTCTCCCCCCCCCTCCTCCACTCAGTACCTCACTTACCGCCCACGAGATTGCCACTCATCTTCACAACAAGATTGACGCAATCCGCAAGGACATAGTCAACTTGCAATCTACCTCCCCATCTAGCCTCCCCCCTTCCATTACCCCCTCATCTCTCCCCTCCTCTGACCTCGCAACGACACATTAGCCATGACTCTCCTAGGGGCAAGGGTCGTATCTCTGATTTGTATCACAAATTTCTGGTTAGTTCCTTTCCCACACCTCCTTTATACAGACAAAAATGGGAAGTGGATAGTGGTATCACCTTTTCGGATGAGGATTGGGACTCCATGGTGGATAACATATGTAAGAGCTCCAGATCCCTTTCTGTCCGTGAGACTGCCCTCAAGGTATTAACCAGATGGTATTATACCCCATCAAGACTACTCGTCTTGTACCCACAGACATCCCCCTTATGTTTCCGCAGCTGCGGCCTTACCGGTACTTTGGTACATACATTTTGGGCTTGCCCAACTTTATCCTTGGTGTGGAGCAGGATATCCGAGGTAGTTACTGCACTGGTGGGTACCCCGGTACATCTGACTATACAGTCCTGCCTATTGGGTGTTCAAATCCCGGGGGTTCAAACTAGTGTTATGAGATTGATACATACTATTTGTATATCCACTCTGTGGGCTATTGCCCTACATTGGAAATCTCCCATGATACCATTGGCCTCTGTTTTACATAGAGTAGATGCTGTGATGCTCATGGAACAAATTCATTACACCTTACTGGATAAAATGCACTTATTTGATAGAAAATGGGAATCTTGGAAGGTTCATAGACATTTACTGCATGCTTAGGGCCATTCTATTTGAGGATTGCCTGACTTGCATTGTTGGCAGATATATAATTCTACCTATGTCCTTATTTATATTTCTCACGTACTTAGACTCTATTCTCTCGTCTTCTTTTCTTTTCATTTTTACTTTTTCAATATGATTGTGCCTTTTTGAAATGTACAATTCAACTGTGCTTTGTTACTACTGTACACATTGTTTGAAGCTGTACTGTTATTTTACAGACTATTTCTTTAAAAAATAAAATCGTTTGTAAACAAAAAAAGAATCCAGCGAGTTCCTAACTTCTTGAAGTGAACTGACAACACTGTCTCTGTTGCACTGAAATCCCAATCCTCAGCCCTGCCTGATAAAGAGGCCGCACACCACCAGCTCTTTGAAGAGATGTAAAGGAATGTAAACGGCCTCAGCCTGTTGCTCCTCCTGAGGCTACGCCTCTGATGAATTTTGCCCCACCCACTGGGGGCTTAATCAGGGTGAAACACAGCAGAGGTGTGGCCTCAGGAGGAGCAAAAGGCTGAGGCGATTTACATCCCTTCCCACCTCTTCCTATTAGACAAGCTGGAGTTGCGCCACATCTTTCTCTCCTGCTCTTATTTTCTGGATCAAGCTGGACAGCCAACACCCACTTAATACTGTGAGACAGAGGATTTGTTTGCCTCAAGCGGCACTACAAGTTTTTACATGGTATCATGTAATAAACTGAAGCGTACTTTTTTTTACTTTTTATGCAAAATTCTTGTTTTACAAGTAGATATGTATTAAAGTGGAACTAAACCCTCCAATCGTTTTCAGCCAAAGAAGCTGCCATGTTAGCCTCAGTTTGATCTTCAACTGCCATGATGCTGCACATGTGATCAGTTATGAGACCAACCATTTGATGGTTTGACAGTTTGGTTGACAGCACAAGTGACAGTTACATTCCCAACACATGTATATGTATGCAATGTAACTGTTTTTTTAAATGGTAAAATTGATGGGTTTAAGTCTGCTTTAATGCATTCATTACACTGGATGCCTAGACCATTAGGGATTTTCTAAATTAAAAACACAGCAACAACTGTTTGTTCATGGCAGCCATAGATTAGTCAGTCTTTGAATCTGACTTGATTTCCATCATCCACACACTTGAGGTGGATAGAAGAATCCTCCACACTGAGCTATTGTATTCTGACAATGGGTAGACTTCCCCACCATCAGAATACACTGATCAGCATTGCAGACTATATCCTGCAGCACTGGTCGAGCAGGAAAAATCTGACACGGCTTATGTACAACCTCCCTGCCGAAACATGGATCAAAATTTGGCCAGTCCCTGCTGAACCAGCTGAATTTCAAACCATGTATGGTTAGCTTATAACTCTGATTTACATATTATACAGTCCTATCCAAACAGAGCAAGCAGGGAAGAGGGAGGAGGATAAGTCACCTATTTAACATTTGTATTTGTAAATGTTCGAGATGCTTTGGAGTGCTGAAAATTCTTTGTAGACACTATATAGCCAAAGCTATTGGGACACCTGTCTTTACACACACATGAACTTTAATAGCATCCCAGTCTTAGTTCGTAGGGTTTAATATTGATTTGGCCCACCATTTGCAGTTATAACAGCTTCAACTCTTCTAGGAAGGCTGTCCACGTGGTTTAGGAGTGTGTCTATGGGAATGTTTGACTTTTCTTCCAGAAGAGCATTTGTGAGGTCAGGCACTGATGTCAGACGAGAAGGCCTGGCTTACAGTCTCTGCTCTAATTCATCTCAAAGGTGTTCTATCGGGTTGAGGTCAGGACTCTGTGCAGGCCAGTCAAGTTCCTCCACCCCGAACTCGCTCATCCATGTCTTTATGGACCTTGCTTTGTGCACTGGTGCACAGTCATGTTGGAACAGGAAGAGGCCATCCCCAAACTGTTTCTACAAAGTTGGGAGCATGAAATTATCCAAAATGTTAAGAGTCCCCTTCACTGGAACTAAGGACCAAGCCCAACCCCTGAAAAACAACCCCACACCATAATCCCCCCTCCACCAAACATTACACTTGGCACAATGCAGTCAAGCAAGTACTATTCTACTGGCAACCTCCAAACCCAGACACGTCCATCGGATTGCCAGACAGAAAAACATGATACATCACTCCAGAGAACACGTCTCTACTGTTTTAGAGTCCAGTGGTGGTGTGCTTTACACCACTGCATCCAACACTTTGCATTGTACTTGGTGATTTAAGGCTTGGATGCAGCTGCTCGGCCATAGAAACCCATTCCATGAAGCTCTCTACGCACTGGTGTTGTGCTAATCTCAAGGCCAGATGAAGTTTGGATGTTTTTAGCTATTGACTCTGCAGACAGTTGATGACTTCTGCGCCTTGTGCACTTCGGTATGCGTTGACTCCGCTCTGTCATTTTACGTTGCCTACCACTTCGTGGCTGAATTGCTATTGCTCCCAGTTGCTTCCACTTTGTTATAATACCACTAATAGTTGACAGTGGAATATTTAGTAGCAAAGAAATTTCATGGATGCACAGGTAGGAACCTATCACGGTACCACGCTTGCATTCACTAAGCTTCTGAGAGCTACCCATTCTTTCACAAATGCTTGTAGAAGCAGTCTGCTTGCCTAGGTGCTTGATTTTATACACCTGTGGCCATGGAGGTGATTTCAACACCTGAATCCAATGATTTGTCCCAATACTTTTGGCAGTATAGTGTTTATATATAGAGTGTGTATATATATATATATATATATAATTTTATTTTTTTTGTCTTTGATACAGTGCAAGTATTTGTATTTCATTTCTCTCCATACATTGAGATTTGTACAGCACTGTCAAGCAGGGGAGGGGCCCTGGCCTTTCTCTGCTGCAGTATCACTTTCACTTACAGGTTTCCTCCCTACCCTGTGACTGGACAGTGAAATGAAAAGTAGGAAAGCAGGACACAGATAAACTCATCTCTGTCACTCTGCTCTCTTCTCTTATCAACATGCTCTTTGTGCTTCTTTTCTATTTCTTTGCACTTCCGTAAAAAAAGAACAAAGAGAAAATCTCTCATCTTTCATCACTATTTATAAGAAATCTGCCTGTTTATTGCAATTCCATGACAATCACCTCTATAGCTTTACAATGAGAGCTCCCTTACCACATAGACTCCCTTTTTCCCTTTTTTACAAATAATTATTAATTATAATAATTGTATGGAAGTGCAGAGTGCTGTGGTGACGCCACCCAAGGGTGCAGGTTCATGACTCCCTGAGCTCACAGGGTGTACTAATGTTTTGCAAATGAAATGACCCTGAATCTCATTCAACCCGGACGAAGAAAGGGCATCTAGTGGCAGTAAGAGATTACTGCAGGAGACAGCATCGGAGAGGAGGTAGGTATTACAGCAAGGGCTATATTTTTTATTCAAACCCCTGCAGGGGGGATTTTTTTTCTTTAATTGCCTGGAGTTGGGCTTTAGGCCAATCCTTTGTGCCACCAATCATATTCTTTAACTGTGCGTTCTTTCTTAGCAAGAGAAGCAGTTAAATGCAAGTTGAAGATCAAGCAATATCATTGTTCCAGATATGTTTCAAAAAGATGAGCAGCTAGGTCTGCTTTCTACACATCCTCTGTTCTTGTAACAATAGAACAAGAAGGAAGGATCCCATTTGCACTAGTCCCTGTTCAATTAGTTACTTGAACTAGCAAAGACTGAGCCAGTGTCTCCCCTTAGCCCCCTCTACCTTGTAACATAATCATTGTATTTTACATCTCCGGAGAAAAAAAATAAAAGGGCCTTTCTGAGGACACTATCTAACTCTGGGTCGTACATCACAGAAAATACATCGTTATTCATGTCAAGAAGGATGATCAAGGTCTTCCTGTTTTATCAGCGATTAGGCTGGAGAGGGAAAAAGACTTGGCAGGGAGCCAGTGATGTTCTTTCTATTGTGAAGTAGCATGTTCTTTCTATTGTGAAGTAGCAGGAGCAGCCGTTGATCTCTGAAGGCAATTGATGTGGGATCCCCAGTAAAAGATTCTTCTATCTCTAATATTTATTCATAGTGTTACCTATGTGCCAGATGTTGTTTATTTTATTAACTGACATTACTATATTTGGTGTATTTAGGTTTCAACTGGAAATAATAAATAAACATGTGGCCAAAAAGCTACGTGCCTATAATTCAGGATTTAATGGGTTGCACTTAGTGACTGAAATCCTCCAGCCTATGCATACATTCTGCAGAACAACCACTACTTGGGAAAGATTTCTACATAGATGACAGTTACATAGATGTAGCACTACCCCCTCAGGGGCAGCTGAATAATTTTTGGGTTCCCTGTCTTTCTTGACCCAGCTGTGGAAGCCCGACCCCTGCTGACACCACCTTAATCCTCTGGCCAGAAGAATCCTCTGGCTGCAACCCTTAAAACAGATTCACACACAGTTTACAGCGAACTAATAATTTGGTTGTATTGAGCTCAAATGTAAGCACAGTAAAGCAACAGGAAAATATGTGCATGAGATATTAGCTGTCACTCTAGTAACTTCAAGGAAATTTCACAACCCAGCACAATCTCAATCAGTACTAGAGGTCCTGCAATTCAGAATTTAAATGATAGCCCCATTCCTGAGAGGTTTCTTCCCCAGTGAGTAAAAAAACAAAAAACTACCAAGCAAAGTGGCTAACTCACTCTGGGCTATCAGTGGCTGAGAGCTGAGTCTAATTCTGAGAAAAATAAGAGCTCTTCAATTAATTAGGCCAATGTCCCTTTAATCGCAGTGTCAGACCTCTGGCTCAATGAGGCCCTATTTGGTGCATATAAGGATTCAAATCTCTCCTTATTAGAGGGTGAACACAAAGGAAGGGAGATGTCCCTTTACATGATATTGAATTGAATGGTATCCTTTTGACAAACACAAGGTGAGGTGCAAAATTTGGCAGAAATTAGAAATGGGCAGGGACACACTTCTGTAGTTCTTCCTTGGACCACTGTGGCGAATTACAGCAAAGAAAGGGCACCTCTGGCGAACGGGGTGGACTATAAAAGGGAGCAATAATACAACTGGGCCTGCAGAGGGCAGATAGTGCAGTAGACCCTTATGATTTGATATGCTGGAACTGTACTAACAAGTAGGTCAAACAACTTGGGCCTTAACACAGGTAACTTGAGAAACAATGGTAGTCAAGCTAAAAGTAAGTGAATTTGGTAATGTCATGTGCAACCTAAATAGCTTCAGTAGGGAATTCTCAGGTCAGGTGGTGAATGGTCTCTTTGTAAATGGGGGCCCCCATTTCCTTGTGGTTCCTCCTTCAGAGATCACTCTGGACAGCACTCCTGTCCATCTGCTTGCAGGATTGTCAACCCTGCTTGTCACCGCTGAGGTGGTGAGCAAATCCTCCTCACTCCTTCACACTCTAAGGCCTGGCCCAGCCAGGATCTCTGGCATCCCACACAGCTTTCCCCTCACACCTCTTCTCCAGCTCTCACCGTCCACTTCCTGTCCTCTGGTTCCCAGACTTCTGTATTTATCTGCCCTCACCCATTAGCTAGCTCTTCTGGGAAATGTAGTTTGTTAGCTCATTATTAAACAAGGAAGTCCAGCTATCAGCCTACAAGTCCAACAAAGCTTTTCTTCAACAGAGTTGGTCTAACCGAGCTGCAGAACACTGCCATCTTGTGTTCATTTAACATCCTGCTGCTAGATTTTCTGCAGGGTGTTACACAGACATCATGCTCTTTGAAATTTTGAAAATGGATTACGACAATCAACCATTTCTGACTTCCTAGGTTGTTCTCCCAATAATTACCAGAAGGGAGTCATCTGCCCATTCTTGAACAAGTAAATATAGTACTGGAGACCACAGTGATGCTCCAGACCATGGCCTTACAGTTCCATAGTTGAGCTCCGAGAAACAAATAGTTTTGGACATTTGCCATTGATGGGTGTCCCATGTGTGGATGGTGCTGCGTTAAGTAAAACTATTAGTTACATTCATCCCGACACTACTGTAGGTGCTAAACTTCTAGCACTGAGATATATGAGTACAGTTCTGGCTCCCATACAGTGAAGGATAGTGGGTTGCTCATTTTCCACCTTCCACTCTCCTCATCAATTCACAAAACATCTTGTACTCTTCATACAATGTGTTCTGTGAATGAACGATGGAAGATTGTGATGTTCGTCCACCCTCCTCTCCCCTCTATCACAGTCGGGTGAGCTTTCCAATTCTGTGTGGGTCCCCCAATGCAATTCTGTACATTCCCTATTCAGCACACCCTCATTCTGTATGCATTGCTGTACAATTTCTATCTCTTAGCCCCTCAATCTGTATGCTATGTTACACATTTCCTATTCTGCACCCCTTCATTCTGTGTTGAATACTATACATTCTTAGTTCTGTGCCCCTCTTTCCATATGTAATGCTATATTTTCCCTTTACTATCAAGCTTCATTCCATAAACAATGCAGTGTTCACCCTGAGGCCAACCCTGGTGGGAGGCAAGAGGACAGACTGTGCAGCCCAGCCCTGCTCACTAACAGTGTGTAAATACGTCAGAGGGATAAATAGTCAGTCCTCCTACCCTAGCTGCTCTGCGCAACTCAGACGTACCTCCCTTTTGGAGATCAGCATCAGAGGCAACACAAGGCGGTTCTCAGGCTGATCTATATGCTCTGGTTGGACCTTGGAAGGCTAGACACACCGCTACAGTGAGTCACTGCACTGCACTGGTCACTGCTGGGGACACAGAGATCTGTACTGGTTACTGCTGGGGGCACAGAGATCTCTACTGGTCACTGCTAGGGGCACAGAGATCAGTACTGGTCACTGTTGTGTTCACATAGATATACAAGTCACTGCTGGGGATGCTAAGATCCATACTTGTCACTTCCAGGGGCAATGAGATCTGTATCAGTTACTGCTGGGGACATTTAGATCTGTACTGATCACTGGTGGTGACCCTGAGATCTGTGCTGGTTACTACTGGGGGACACCAAAATCTATACTGGTCTCTTCTTGGAACATTAAGATCTATACTGGTCACTAATGGAGATGTTGGGATCTATACTTGGGACACTTAGACCCAATATTTTGTTCTATGTTGGGGGCCCCATTACATTTTTTTTTTGTATGGGGCCCCTGTGATTTCATGTTACACCCATGCATGCCCTGCCTTTCTTTTTTACTTTTGGCAAATCTGGTACAATGTACAGCCAGTGCAATGCAAGGCGACTGGCTGATGCAGAGACCACACATCAGACAGGTCCCATGATATTACTGGGCATCTCCAGGTCCATATGAAATCTAATTGGTGAACCCATAGCTGCGCAGGGGCAGCTCAGAGTAGGATCCCTAATACAGAATACAATCATTGGAAGGAGGGAACAGTTTGGCATCTTTGCCCTGAGCACTGAATGACCTTGTCCCAACACTGACCGCAGTCGCTCAATATCACAGCCAAGGAGGTCTTAAAAGGCTAGCTCAGATTAAGAGCATTGCTTGTACTATTGGGCCATTTATAGATACCCTAAAGCCACAGATACATCTCTGTCCTGAATTTTACCACTGCTTATAACAGAGCCTCACCACTGCTTGTCCCAATTTTCATTGCTTATTAAGGTGCTTTATCTTCAGGGTGTCTTCCCTGTTTTCCATATAATGTTTGATTATATTTTGTTTCTTAATTTTAATGTTTTTGTCTATATGATTGAGAGGAGTTAGGTCTTCTGTGCTTTTCAGCAAGGGGAGCATTTGCTAAGCACACACTGTTGAAAGAATCAGACTAATCCTCTATCTTTACAGGTACAGTACATATGGAGTTTCAAACAGAGAGAGACTATCACAATAGGAGAAGTGACTGTTGTGCAATGTAAACTGTGAAAACTGCAAGCAGGTGGGTAGGTGAGTATATTGTTGCAGAGGAGACATTGCATGTCTCTTCTGTAATAAATAGCCTGCCTACTCATAATTTTCATTAAAATACTTTCAGTTACAGTTTAGTTAAAAAAATTAATTCAGCACAAAATCCAACCCATGAGATGGGGTGACTATGATGCTGCACTGCTCTCAAATTCAGAGCAGAATTGCCACGTAAGTTGTGCTCACTTGCGCTAAACTGGGAAGAGGTGTTGTAGGAGGCATAGCTATTAACATTATCACTGCTGATCTATGAGCCTGCAGCTTGTCAGCACCAGGTCATATTTCGTCCTGCCAACTGCTTTCTGGTTTGACAGCAGTGCCTCTTTTGCTGAGCTCCTCCCACTGTGAGCTGCAGTGTCTGGGAGGAGGACCGTATGAGACACAAGCGAAGGAGGATTTGGCTCACTCAGGGAAGGTTTAGCAGTTGTCGTCAAATTTAAAGTGCCAATGAATGCTCTCTCTGTCAAGAAGAAACTAAGCACTTACCGCCTTCATTTCATACCACCAAAATGCCACTCTATTAAAGAGAAATCACTGAGTGATATTTCTTCAGAAACTGACACTTCCTGGATCCCCTCTGTCCCCTGCTGCATTTAGTGGTTCCATCCACCAACCTCCACTTTACTACAGGACAAGTGGAAGTCATCATGAGGGCAACAAGGAACCAGGAGATGAATATTCCTGGAAGAGTGTGTAAACAGGTGCAGTTAGCTAACCTGGCAATAGGCAGCTCTATCCAAAAATAGTGTGGTGAAAGAGAATGATGTAATTGCGTTTTAGGTCCCTTTTTAGACAAAGCCTTCCTCTAGTGATATAATGGGTGAAGTTAGTGCCCATATAAATGCCAGGAGAAGAGGACCCTTTTGAGAAAGAGCATGAGAGTCAGCTACTGCCAAGAGCTCTTAACAGGGCTGAAACCCAAGTAAGGTAGTTGAATACCCAGAAGAACAAGCTGTAGTCACCCTGACTCTTGTTATGGTATGAATGGGACTGTGAGCAGGATACAAAAGGCCTTTTAGTACTGGAGTAACTATAGGGTTCACAGGGGTTGCCTGTGACATTTGGTTCTACTGAAACGTGTGCCCCCCTTGGTCCCCCTTCAGCACTGCTGGCTTCCCCTGCTGGGGATGTTTCAGGATGGAGAGCAGGGAAAGTGTATCATTTACCTACCCCTTCCTTTTCTGAATGGACACAGAGAGTGATCAGTACTGATACCTTCTATGTCCATTCATAACTCAAGCATAGTAAGCCGTTTTTACTATGCTTTAGTTTGTGAATGAATGGGAAGATCTGTACAGAGTTATTCCTGTTCATTCATTCTGTGTAGCTCAGTCTGCAGAGATGAAGAATGAGGGCTGTGTTCTCAATCTCCTGTTTCTTTCTCATAGGTGAATTACCAGAGGTCTGTATGGATCCCTGATATTTCAACAAAGCTCCCCAACAGGGCTTCTAAAAAATTGTAAAAATAATAAAATAACAAAAATAAAAAAACTACTGACACTGTCCACTGCTCTACTAACCACATTCTCTGCCCTACTGACCCCGTCCACTTCCCTACTGACCTCTTCCTCTGCCCTACTGACCACGTTCACTGCTCTGCTGATATCGTCCACTGCTCTACTGACTGACATCATTCACTATTGGTGGAACTAAATGGGTCACAAAGATCACACTTGCGACCGGGCCCTGGCATTTTGCCACCTTGGGGGGGCCCCCAAGATGGCAGGAAGGACATGTAAAAGGGTGCCACTGCAGGTCCGTAATAAAGGGCCCTGCAATGGGAGTAAAGGGATGTGGGATCAGTGGGAAGGGCCCAGAGGGAAGAGCCACAGACTCAGATGGGAATGAGCCCTGGACCAGAGGAAAGGTCCCAGGGACAGATGGAAAGGGTCCCGGGACCAGTAGGAAGAGGACCCAGGGGGATCAGGGGGCCCTTCATGGTTTCTTGCACCGGGGCCCTGAAGATTCTAGTTACACCTCTGCCTTTTTAAGCCAGGCTAAGTGTCCTCTGACATGAACACTATTACACCTGGGAGTGAGAGAGTAACATTGGGGAGCAGGCTCAGATCTATAGTATAGGACATAGACAGATACTGGTATACTACCAAAAAGCACCTTTTTAATCTCAGTTTAGCAGAAGTAGAATGCTGTGGAATCTAGTATACATGGAGGTAGGTCCTATCACTATAGTGTCCCCTAGGAGGGTAAAGGGAGATGGCTTAATAATTATGCGCTGGTGTTCTGCACCTGAGTGACTGATACAGAAGGTTTGCTCTTGTGTATGGCAATCTATACCAAAGAGCTCTGTCAGTATGTAAATATGATATTTAATGTCATTGCCATCTGTTCAAGCCACAGTCAAGTGTGAAAAATATACTTCTTGTGTGGACATTCCTTTCTTTGTGAATATAAAGGCTTAAGACTGCGGGATGTTATGGCCTATGGCCTGAAGTTGGGCACAATATGGTGAAGGCTTTTATCTACCAGCAGTTGGCCACTGTTCTATCCAAGCTGAAGAAGGGCAGTGACCCGCTGTTTAGCGATTTGGAGTCAACACAGCTAATCATTGTCCCCCTTACAAAGGAATTTCTGAAGAAACTTCACCCTGCGATTCCTCTTCAGTGTAGCAGTGTTCAGCAGCTCGAGCAGCAGAGACATTTTTACCTTCTTCTTTAAAGAAAGAGCTTTTATTTGCATTTGATCTGACTTGAGAATTGATCATTTTAAATTTCAGCTAATAATCAAAAGTAAAATCAGTGAACTATTAATGCCATCCATAGAACATTTCAATTTTGATGAACCAGAAAGTTCACTTTCTTTACCTTTAATATGAGGTTTCTTAATCTATTATAGCCAGGTCCATCAAACTTTCAAAGTGCTTCTCTGCCAGACTTCAGACTCTTGTCACATGATTCTGTTCTCTGCAGATTAGAAAATATCATGTTTGGATTTTTTTTCTCTAGGCAGGATCAAGTGATTATCCGCATGCAAAGAGGAATGCGATGAACTCTAAGCAGTTTTTCAGCCAAACTAAAGCAAGTACTGAGATGATTCAAAGCAGATGGCGCTGCTGTTTGGTATCTTCCATGGTAGAATATCATCAACACATCATATGTTCAAGACAGCCATTTATTAGTCACAGATAAGCAACATTTTGGAGCCTTACATCAGCTCCTTCATCAGGCAACTGTGACTCTAGCCTGATGAAGATACTGATGTAAGGGCTCCAAGAAATTGCTTATCTGTGACTAATAATTGGCTTTGTCCAGAGCATACAATGTGCTGATGATATTCTACAATAGAAAATGCAGATTATCAGGACATATGGATTTAAAGAACATGCCAGCCAACTTTGCAGGATGAATACCAAAAGAATTTACAACCATATAACATAGCCCTTTCATTTCAAGACCATACCAGAACCATACCAGAAAAAAAAAGAGTAAAATATTTAACTTATTTAACTTGTATTCTAGGAAAAGAAGCTCATTAGATGTGGTGGCTGCATTTTTTAGGCTTGTTTCTCTCTGTTTTCACCTGGTGATCTGGCCAGTAACACATCTCCTGTACTAAAGTGTCTCCACTCTGGATGAAGGAGCAACAGAGACACCTTTGGACAGCAGTATTGCCATTCTTGAGAGACGGGAATGCCAGTTGGAACAGCAGATTTAGATACACTAAACAAATTAAAGCAAAACTCCAGCAAACTCCTTTTAGCAGTTTTTGCAACAGTTTTCCTTTTGAGATAAAGGTTTTGCATAAATAAATAAAGGATGATCATTGTAAGCACCCCTGTCAGTGTTAAATGGTTTATCTCAACCCCCTAACTGCTATATCTGCAGGACAGCTTGTTCTTTTGGAAAAGCAACAGACTTTCTGGCAAGATCATCAGGTGAAAATAAAAAAAAAAGGAAAGACTAATGCAGCCATCACCACTAAGAATTGGTAACCTGCAATGAAATAAAGGTTTGCTTTTTCATTTAATACCACTTTAAAGCAGAACTTCACCTTAGAAGAGAAGTTCCACTGATCCTCCTCCTTGCTTCTCTGCATGTATTGAATGTTTTTTTTTTCTGAGAGAGGTAATCCATTCTGGCAGGTACCCACTCCTACTTTTGGAAATCTTTCATTTATGGAAGTATTTGTAGCTACTGAATTTAAATTTTTTTTAAAACTGACTACAAAAACAGACTATTGCAACATAAGATGAACGGAATTAAAGTGTTACTAAACACCGGACCCTGAATTCACTGTATCTGGTCTCCCACAGTACACAGAACATGGAAATGCAATTATTTTAGTAAATATAAACTACTAAATACCTTTTCTCATCAGTATTTAGAGCAGTCTTGTGACTTCTTCCAGTGTCCAGCCAAGCACATATCAAAGCTTGTAGGAGGAGTTTTCCTTCTGCTCTAGGAGGAAGCAGGACCCCTGACCTCTGTCTGGACAGTACTGATTGGCCCTGTGCTGAACAAATGCACTTTTCCAAGAAAGAAAAAACCTCTCTAGCAATACACACTAAACTGTGCATCCACACGATATGTCCTATCAGGAGATAAGAGGGGGGTACTAGAAGAAGGGGATGATCAGAGAAGTCAGGATCAAACAGTGTTTTTACAAAATGCAAAGGAATAACCCTTTAGGTTCCACAGTGAGTATAACAAGCATGCTTTACTGCATATACAGACTGATTTTACTGTTGTGGGTTTAGTAACACTTTAAGTGAAAAGTACTTAACAAGGTTTGACTGGTCTTTGGCCCCAACTGAAGTCCAATTCACTTCAGTGTAAGTTCAATTTTAAAAGTCACTGCCCCTCAGAATAAATTTCAGCATTTGTATTTTGATGGAAAAACTAGAGCTCCCAGTTGTCAATTGCAGTACCTTTTGAGGGTTTTACTGAGACAACTTCACCCAATCGAAAGGATGTGGAGTAGGAGGGCTGAATAGTTTGATTATACTTCAGTAGACACTTATTTCATGTTATTTTTCTAATTATATTCATATTTCCAGATGGCCATGTTTTACAGTCCAACAGCCAACATATTATTAAACAGAAAAAAAAAAATCATAATTTGATAGATATCAGACATATTGATTATACTGTATGTATGGCTTTCTCAGATGGGGTAAAATGTCTCATCAGCTTTCTTTAATTCATTATATATGAGATGTTTGCTCCTGAAATGATTGTTGAAAATACAGAGATGTATTTGATTTCTGTCTGGAGTTCAAATTTAGGAGTGCGAACATAAAAACATACGTATCAAAATGCCGATTGCACTACACATTATATATCTCGCGTGCATGCCAGAGTGAGAGCAAAAATTCTAGGGCTTTCATTCATGGTTCAATCTATTATCATTTATGGTTAACTATTGACCTGTAAAGGCCTTTAAATCATTGTGTGCGGAAAATTTTGTGTGCTGAAATTCAATTTTAAGATTTGACTTGTTTGGTATTTATGTATTCGGAGTAACCTCATCTTTTATATTTTGCCAAAAAATTGGCGTTATATTGTATAGTATTTGTATTCTCTTGGTGGTATATTTAACGTCCCAAAACGTTTTCTCTCTCCTACTGCCCAATGTGGGTCATGGGGACAGCTCTTGTAAACAGGGATAATGCCTTAGAGCACAAACTGATAATATTAGCAGTGTTCCACCATATATACACAGAATAAAAAAATTAGAGATTAGAACACTAGCTGGGTTGTTATTGCTGTCTGTGCCCCTGTTATGGAGATTCTCCTTCTCTAATGGTCCTGTTTACCATTTTCACTAAGAGTGAAAGTGAAAGAAAATTTTTAAAATGAGAATAGAAGGGAAATCTTCCAATGGGGACACTGATTTTGGTGACCCTAGTGACAACCAGGGATTCTCTCACTTTGAAGGGATTCCCTCTCACTTCCTGTTTTGGTTATGGAAAGGAAGTGAAGGAAAATCTCCCCAAAGGGACACCTATGAAATGAAAACCCTACAGGGCTAATAGCACTCCCTTACTCCAAAATAGGGGGAATAATTGCTTTTAAATCTACTCTGATTGCAGTTACTTGTTTGAAAGTATCTTGATTTTTTTTTTGTATATATTTTATGAATTTTCATTGGAATCTACAAGAACAAAATGTCAGCTTCCACTAAGCTTTATATTTTCCAGTTTAATGAACTCTTTATGTGAAATTATTTTTTCATGACCTCCTATGCATTGCTGTATAATATATGGTTGTGCTTGCTATAAAGGCGCCCATTCCTGACTCCTAGTAGGCAATGTTTCACCTCAGGTACCCTCTAATGACTGCAAATGTCTCTTGCTATAATAAAATTGCTAACTGGAAAATAGCACAATGCTACAGGACACTGGGGATTCTTAGATTGCCTGCTTCCTATGACTCGCCAGTGAATAGATCAGGGATACTTTATTCAATGATTAAACCATGATTTGATGTAAGTCATTAAAAGCATCCGCCTAATTCTCCTTGTTGAGGGCTGCCGTTACTGCTGTTGTGAAGGCTGCCAGACAGCGCCGAGAGGAACTGTGTACTGAGGCTTGAGGATCAATTTCAAAATACAAAGGGAAGACAGGCTAAGTGAGTAGACATTCATTCTGCTTGATTATAACACTGGTCTGCTACCTTATTTAACCCAGGGCAAATGAATTATTTACAGTGTAACAACATTTTTTTTTCAATTAATATACTTAAAGTGCAAAACCAATCAAGGGTATTAAAACACTCTTTAATTCATCTCTAACATGATCGGAAAATCATGAAATTATTTTGAAATAAACTTATACTGGTCTTTATGCTGAGTTGACTTTTGCTGGATGACAGTTGATAGGAGCCCTGCAGTGGGTTGGCCTGCTCTGTATATTTATGTACATCATTTCTAGAATCTGAGCAAAGTGAAGTAGAACTCCAGTTAAAACTCTATTTTTTTTAGTTTTTCTTTGGATATGTTGTGGAGTACTCCCTGCTGGGGAATGTTTATCTTACTTCTTATATGAGTGACAGTTGCGACAGTGATTACCCATCTAAGGTTCTGACCCATCTCTACTTTATCCAAATGTAAAAGAAGAGTTATTTATGTAGCCAGGTGTCAGCTATATCATTATGCCTTTCAGGGACATTTATAGATGAGACTATGATTAATCCTTTTGCCCCTAGTGCCCAGGGGAGGCACTAGGACCGCTACATCACTTCCCTGCCGAGTGGATCCAGTTCTTCTGGCAGCAGAGGAGCTTGGGACTTGTAGTCCTATAGCCAATACATACTGTATTTCTGAGTGCTGATTGAACTACAACTACCAGAGAGCTGGGGAACTAGAAGGTTGCTGGGAGAGCAGATATATTTTACAGCAAGGGACTGGCTCTCTCTCTTGGTGTGGGATACAGAGCTGAACACAGGGGGACTGTCATTCTCTTCCAGAGACAGATTGTTTGCCTATTGATGCGGGACTCTGCACATCAGTTCAGCACACCGAGATCGCATCAGCTTCTCTGCATCAGGACTGTCACTATCTGGTCTTCACATAGACATCTCTGCGTGCTGGTCTCACAGACCATCAGGTGTCAACTCTGCATCTCCCTGCAAACAGCTAAGAGCATGGGCAAGAACTCTTGTTCTTAGGAGGCTGTGCTATACATGGAAGTGGGTGGATGCCCAACCTTTTACTGTTATCACTCTAGGTACACTACATGCAGACACCTTTACATCTCAGTATCAGGAGATCTTTGCTTTGCACAGTACCACAGCCTGTTTAACTTCATTGAAATATTGGTATTCACTACTGTTTATGGGCCCCACCATTGCTAGCAGAAGAGAATGGACACCAGCATATCAGAAACTTTAATCATCATCATTTTCTCTTCTAAGGCCATTAGTATTCAAATTAGTATACTTACATCTATTTTTGTCAGAGTATACATTTACATAATTCTCTGCATCCACCATTGTGGAGCTGGAAACCTACAGGGAGATGATAAGTCAACAAGCCTTTTCTTCCCCCCTCTTGCTGCTGATGTTGCAGTTTAATATTTGAAGCTTACTACGCATGACTGTATAATTTGTTAAACGATGCTAACTGATTATTCCTATTCTACCAGTGTTCTATTTTTATGTGTTAACTAGAGTTGTATATCCTAAATCCATTATTCTTGTGATCTTTAACAAGACTAATATAGAGGTGTTACTAAATAACTGTGTCTCTTGCATTATTATCCTCTACTGTTGAAATATGTCTGAACCCAAAGTGTTAGAGGTATAGGGAGGCTTGCATTGTCAGGGCAACCACTGTGGACAAGCTTGACCAAGCGGCCCCTGTGGTGGTAGCGCTACATTTAGATACAAATTTAAAGGAAAATGCATGTGTGACTATGTTTATTTGTAGCCCAAGAGGCAGAAGGTGGGCAGTGGTACAGAGTTTACAGAATCTGTAAACTGTTGTTACCATTCCATAGTTGGCTTCTGCAGAGTATATAGGTAATATAAAATTGCACGGTTCTCACACAATGCACTTCTTCTTCTGGGAGACACTACCCACTCACTATCATCCTAAATGTCCCTCATAGAAAAATTACTCCTTTCCGGCTTCACTATCAACTTTGACAAATCTGTACTACCATCCCTGAAGTATGAGGAATTTAATAAACTAGGGCTTGATTCATAGCAAGCCTATTTCATACAATGCCTTCACCAAACGTACAAGGACAATGTCAGGCAGGCAGGCAAAGGCCTAATCACCAATGATGCCGGTGCTCTCCCTACGGCTGATCTTTTTACAAATACTAACTCACCATGTCTTACTCTTGCACTGATACGGGGGTATAGGCCTGACACTGACTGCTAATGTGTAGGAGGGGTATGGCAGTCTGGGCCTGCCACTGACCACTGATGCTGGGGTTGGCGATTTTTACAGCCTGAGCCTGAAACTAATACTGGGGGGTGTAGGGTTATTACAGCCAATGCCTGCCACCATCCACCAAAGCTTGGGGGCTAGGGGGGTAATACAGCCTGATCCTGCCACTGGGTGTGCCACCAGTTACTGTCTGATACTGCCAATGACACCAATTATGGGAGATTTTTTACTGCCACACAACAAGCCACTTTATTGGGCACACATCCAGGTTTTAGAAGGTGGTTCACCACAGGCACCACATTTATCTTCTTTATGCTTTCAAGGAATCCTTTCTGTTTTCCCATGTTAAAAACTGTACAAGTGATAGCTTCTCTGAGCTCCTGCACATTGGGTGGATTGATATGCTAGGCTTGGTATTCCTGCATAAAGTTGCAACTGTACTTACAGCTGTTGCTGTTCTCTCTCAATTCTACCCCATTTCAATCGTGCATGACATTTATTTTTATGATTTTTACTGAAAATAATTTTACTCTATGAGGAAAGGGGAGTGTTAACAAAATGACTAGTCCACTGGGTTTGGGGACTCCTGCCCACTGGGGATGGTGCTTGAGCAAGACCTCTCTTTCTTTATCCATCAGGTGGAATGGAGGAGTTCAGGCTGTGGAGCATTTGATCAAGTTGGAGAACTAAGCATGGTTTTGGAGGCAGAGAGCAAAAAAACTACTTCACTGACTGCTGTAGAGTTGCAGCGCACTGACAATTGGGAGGAGCTTGGGGAGGGCGTCAGAAGAGTGGAAATCTGTGTCACTGCCAAAACGTGTCCAATGGAAATGTTGGAGGGGGGCCCTATCAGGTAGTCTGTATGGGCCCCATAATTTGTAATGACTCCTCTTGTTCATGTAATGATGTTCAAGCTTTACAATTGGATGATAAGGCCCTAGCAGTGTATCCTGGGAGATAGAAGAGAGGGTCACATGCCTCCCCAATACATGGAAATACTGGTAATCTCTCAGAACTACCACAGAGGAAAAGAGGAGGGTGAGCATGAGTATCGGCAGGTCAGAGAGGTGCCCTATCAAGAGAAGTGACAGGGTCATTTAACCCCTTGTATGTTTATAAATATCTTGGTAGCCACGGGGTTAAAGAAAACCAACAGCTGCTGCAGAAATGAGCTTGTTATCGTTTTTTCAGGCAACTTTCAGCTTTGATAGTAAAAATGATCTGGGTGGTTGCACAGCCACCCAATCACATTTACAGTACATTAAAAGGACCTCAATCACACTGCACACACCTGAATGCAAACGCACCTCTTCAATACTTTACCAAAAACTGAGTATTATATTGTGTTCACGTGCACTAAAATACACAAAAACACACTTCCTGTTTTACCTCCTAAATGCCTGACTACTCTGCCGCAACCACGTGCATCATGCATTGTTGTGAGGTGTCTGCAGCATGGCCCTATTCACTTGAATGGGTCACGATCTGCAGCAGTAGTGGTGTAATACCTGCCATGGTCGCAAAGCTTCACAGCCGGAGCATTTGTACACCCCGGGCAGTTGCAATTCCAGACAAAGAGGGAGCGGATGTGGGGCAATAAAAAAGATGGCTCAACCGTGTGATTTTACATCCACCCCCCTGACAACACATGAACTTTCATTTAGCACATCAGTGTTTGCAGAAGTCAGATGTACATTTCAATGGAATGGTGAATGTTTTTTAAAGTTTTTGGAGTAGTGAAAATTTGTATATTAGATATACAAGCTATACAAAAGATTTAGTTCAGTATCCCACTACTCTTCCTTATGGTACCTACATTATTAATGTGTTGGTGCCTGTTCATATTATTTACTTGCATTCATTACTATGTGGTCAACTCATATCTATTCCACAGCATAGCACATTTTTAAAATATAGGACAGGCCAAATACACAAAAAGTGGATTTGACATCAGATATATTTTTAATGCTAAAATGATCCTATCACCCTCCAAAAAATATGTGGAAAAATATTTTCTGCAATAGAAGAGATAGTATGCTTCGCCTCTCAAAAGGTTCATATCTATTGCTATCAATAGATTCCACAGCTGCATCCTCCATCAGAATCTTTATTATTCAACACTTCTGACCCCAGACAGATAAGTATACAACCTCTTCTGCTCTTATATTTGTTGTTTTTTGCCAATTGACAAACCATTTTAAGTGCATACATGCTAAGTAATGTACACATCCAGGTATTAATTACTTCTCAGAGCGATCACAGTACTCCCCCTGACAATGCCTTCATCTGCTTTTCTCTCCAGAAGGACATCACTGTTGTTATTATTATTATTATTATACAGGATTTATATATCGCCAACAGTTTGCTCAGCGCTTTACAATATAAAGGGAGACAATACAGCAACAATACAGTTCAATACAAGAGTGTTAGGAGGGCCCTGCTCCTTGGAGCTTACAATCTAAGAGGGAGGAGCTAGTGGTACAAAAGGTAATAACTGTAGGGGATGAACTGATAGGAGGAATAGAAGATTCTGTTATTAGCTGAAGGCATGATAGGCTTCCCTGAAGAGATAGGGTTTCAGATATCGCCTAAACATGGGCAGAGTAGGTGATAGTCTGATAGATTGGAGTAGAGCGTTCCAGAGGATGGGGCAAGCTCTGGAGAAGTTCTGGAGACAAGCATTGGAGGAGGAGACAAGGGAGCTAGGGAGCAGGAGGTCGTGGAAGGAGCGGAAAGGATGGTGTGGGTGATATTTAGATACCAGATTGGTGATGTAATTTGGGGCAGAGTTATAAATGGTTATATATGTTATTGTTAGTGTTTTTTAATTTTATCCGTTGGGCAATGGGAAGCCAGTGGAGGGATTGGCAGAGAGGGGTGGCAGATATGGAACAGTTAGTAAGGTGGATGAGTCTGGCAGCAGCATTCATGATAGACTGAAGAGGGGATTGCCTGCGATTAGGTAGGCCAATGAGGAGGGAGTTACAATAGTCAAGGTGAGATATAACAAGGGAGTGAATAAGTTGCTTAGTGGTTTCAGAGGTTAAGAACGGCTGTATCTTGGAGAGGTGAAGTTTACAAGATTTGGACAGTGATTGGATATGGGGCTGAAAGGACAGATGGGAGTCCAGGGTTACATCTAGTACACTGGCATGAGGGGAGGGACATTGTTGTCACTATCCACTATCCAGGGTCAGCATCTACTTCCTGGACTAAGATACTGCATATGAGAGAGCAAAGTCATGCAAGTATTGGTGCCTGAGCCATTCTTGGCCATGTTCACAAATGTCTGACACTGATCAGCCCCAGCTGCAGCCTACAAAGTTACAATGTTGAAATGTAAGCTGGGGGGGGGGAGGGTTGTCTGAGGAAATACTTCCTCCAGGCTGCAACAGACTGATGACATCATCTTAGCCTAGGAAAATTCATTTAATTGCAGCTCAAGAACAGCAAGTACAATTTATAATTATATATTAAAGTGTCATACCAGATATGTATTAGACAGAATAGTTCTGAATGTTCTCTCACTTTGCATAATGAAATAAAATGACACTAAACTCTGGTTTGAAAAAAATAAAATTCTATTCAAGTACGTATTCGTAGCCTGTAAAAGTACTTTTTATTGCTCTCAGCAGCCGGCAGATCTCAAAATTCCTTTTTTATTGCTGCTGTGATCTGACTTCCTGTTAGAGGGTGACTACAATCCTTCTCCATAGTCCCACTGTATGTTGAAAAAACATAGCCACCCTATGAACCAGGAACTATGGACTTACTGTATATACCGTGGGATGTGTTGAGTGCATAGCACAATGCACGTGATCACAACTAACGTACAATACGTGTTCCAAATGAATAGAAGTGAGGGAAAATGAGAGGTACAGAAGCTCACAAAATGGTAGAAGCAGGCACAGTAATAAACGGAATTTATTTCATGAAAAATAGATAACAAGGCTATTAAGTAGTGGATGCATATAGATCATGTTTGGAGAGTAAAGATTTTGTTTAGTGTCACTTCAACAAGCTGTGCATGCCTACATATAATAAAAGCAAAAAATGCATACAGTAATGAGGATCAAAAACACACATGACTGTATCTGAGCAGAAATGTTATCTAAAATAAATACTGTATATTGTAAAATTTTTCATTACATAGATTGTGGCTGAGCTTTCAACCACTGTCTGAAGTCTATGGCTAAAGCTTCCGCCTGCTATTCAGAGTTAACAGTACAGAGTTCCAGCACCGCTGTTTGTTCAGAGCTCATTCAGGAAAAAGTCTGTTCACTGCCTGCCTTCTGAAGTGGAATTTTGCCAAGACCTCATTCACAAAGCCTCATTTTGTACCTTGACAGGATGCATCTAAGTGGGGCAGGAAATGAAGCCATCACTTTAGGGGAATGAGCTGAGGTCCAGAGGAACTCTACAGACCGTGTACGTTATGTGAGCACTTTATGGGAGGCAGGGGCCTGCTGCATGTCCTCTCTTTTGCAGCAAGACCTGAAAAACGCAGCCAAGGAACAAAGCTAAGAAACTTCATTTCCTCCAACACGACCTCTGCTGCCTCCCTGATTACATCCAGACAAAGCTCACAGTCAATACAAAACATTTGGAAAAGCTATGCATGCTGTCAGAATATAACCATGCATGTATCATTTTTTAGAATATAAAATATAATGCAATCCACTGATATAAAAATACTTGATGCAAGGCAGCATTCTTTTTCTGTTTCAATACTTTTTATTGTTTTTCAGTGAGAAAAATAAACAGGCTCATAACCTGCCCACGCAACGGCTCAGGTGTTCAAACATATACAAAAGCATAAGCCATGTAAACAACAGTAATATTCCAAACCATGAACAGAGCTGCAGGGGTGCCAAAACCTAAGGTCAATATGACAGAACTCCTAAGGCTCCATGTACACGAACCTACCCTGACCGCCATTTGTGGGAAAATGCCAATCGTGGCAAAACCGCAGCAACAGTACACCGATTTTTCCGAGGCTTTGCTGTGTTTTGCATTTTCCCACGGTCGGCGGTCAAAACGTTCCATCCTGAACGGGATTGTTCCGCGTTCAGAAGAGGGAGGTTTAACCTCACCTAAACGCTGCAGCTCCTAAAGTCTGCTAAAAGCCTCTGTGTACATGGACACATAGGCATTTATGGAGTTGAGTTTAAGAGCTTTGGCAAAAAAATGCCAAAAGTTCCTAAACTCGAGTTTTGGAGCTGCTCGTGTTCATGAATCCTAAGGCTAAATGTTGCCATCTCAGGAAGGGTGCAGTTGAGGATTTGACTGCCTATGAGAATGCGATCTCGAGAGGAGAAGAAACTGGAAAGAAGCATAAAGAAGGAGAGGAAAATGGTGGAGGGAGAGAAGGAAGGCAAGGAGAGGGGAAAGGGAAACAGGATTTCTCAGACTCGGATACGCCGCAGGTAGTGCTTACAGAAGGTCAGAACAAATCTGATAAAGCGTGGGAAACAAATAGGAGATCCACAGCTCCCAGATTTTCAGAAATTTGAGGAGCAAGTCTTTCAAAATACTATTTATTTGCCAGTTGAGCATCAAAGCGGTCATACATACCTTCACACCCTGAAAGGCAACAGACATGGTCTTCCAGGCCTGGGCAATGAGATGAGATAAAATGATAGGAGGCCACTTTTTGTTGATGAAAAGTTAATCTGGGTATGAGGCAATGCAGTTGAGCCAGTTTAGCATATTTACAAACTGTCAGGTGGGATAGGGTCTGTAGTAGGCCAAACACCCTGGATCAGAACCCCATGAGTCGCAGGCAGGACCACCAGAAGTGCAGTACAGCTCCCCGCTGGCCACAGTTTCTAAAGCATCTGTTGCATCCAGTTCATGCACAACCCAGGCAAGAACCCGCAGGAGAACCTTGTACGTAGCCTCAACCGTGTTTGTATTAAATTTGGCATAGGGAACCAGTCCTGCAAGCTCCCAATCATTACTAGAGACCGGGAGCTCAGTCTCTGTGCTGGGTACAGAAACCTTGGCCATCCATGGATTTGCACATGTGCGTAGCGTGGGTATTCAAGCACACCCTCTTTGCTATCGCAAATATGCGTTAAGTGGGTGGCAGGGGGTTACATTTTGCACAGCCCTGCTGATTTCTGTGTGGACCAAGGGACAGTTGTTTTCACGCAGTATACAAGAGTAATGTACAGTACTTCTGTAATCATTCAGTAAACTTGAGATATGAATAGGTTTGACTGACTTTGGTTTTCCAGCCAACTGCTACTGGAATCCCAACAATAGGTGTCTGTGCAGTGCACTGATCATTTAGATTTATTTTGTTATCATCTCATCAAGGCACTTGTAGATAGGAGGCTAGGTATCAGGTACTTGCTACTGTAACAGAATGAGCAGTAATGTTTTAGACCACTGTGACCGCTGCAGCCACGGACCCCTGCATCTTCCCACCCCACTATACTTTGCTGTTTTATGTATTAACAATTAGGACTTGCACACACCAGTGTGTGCACATTCATATGTGCATAATGTGTGCTGGTGTGTGCTGTTAAAACGTATAGCAGTGCAGCACACAAAAAACATAAAGCCCTAGGATATATCACCTTGTTCTTGCATTGGGACTGCTTTGGGCAACGCTTCCCAATATACAGGTGAAACTCGAAAAATTAGAATTTTGTGCAAAAGTTCATTTATTTCAGTAATGCAACTTAAAAGGTGAAACTAATATATGAGATAGACTCATTACATGCAAAGCAAGATAGTTCAAGCCATGATTTGTCATAATTGTGATGATTATGGCTCACAGCTCATGAAAACCCCAAATCAACAATCTCAGAAAATTAGAATATTACATGCAATCAATAAAACAAGGATTGTCCATAGAACAATATCGGACCTCTGAAAAGTATAAGTATGCATATGTACTCAGTAGTTGGTTTGGGCCCCTTTTGCAGCAATTACTGCCTCAATGCGGCGTGGCATGGAAGCCATCAGCCTGTGGCACTGCTGAGGTGTTATGGAAGACCAGGATGCTTCAATAGTGGCCTTCAGCTCTTCTGCATTGTTCGGTATCATGTCTCTCATCTTTCTCTTGGCAATGCCCCATAGATTCTCTATGGGGTTCAGGTCAGGCGAGTTTGCTGATCAATCAAGCACAGTAATCCCACGGTCATTGAACCAGGTTTTGGTTCTTTTGGAAGTGTGGGCAGGTGCCAAGTCCTGCTGGAAAATGAAGTCAGCATCCCCATAAAGCTCGTCTGCGGAAAGAAGCATGAAGTGCTCCAAAATCTCCTGGTAGACGGCTGCGTTGACCCTGGACTTAATGAAGCACAGTGGACCAACACCAGCAGACGACATGGCTCCCCAAATCAACACAGACTGTGGAAACTTCACACTGGACTTCAAGCATCTTGCAGTGTGTGCCTCTCCATTCTTCCTTCATACTCTGGGTCCTTAGTTTCCAAATGAGATGCAAAAGTTGCTCTCATCAGAAAAGAGGACTTTGGACCACTGAGCAACAGACCAGGTCTGTTTTTCTTTAGCCCAGGTAAGACGCTTCTAACGTTGTTTGTTGTTCAGGAGTGACTTGACAAGAGGAATACGACATTTGAAGCCCATGTCCAGGATCCGTCTAAACGTGTGTGGTGGCTCTTGATGCACTGACTCCAGCCTCAGTCCACTCCTTGTGAAAGTCCCCAACACTTTTGAATGCCCTTTTCCTGACAATCCTCTCCAGGCTGCAGTCATCCCTGCTGCTTGTGCACCTTTTTCTTCCACACTTTTCCCTTCCACGTAACTTTCTATTAATGTGCTTTGATACAGCACTTTGGGAACATCCAGCTTCTTTTGAAATTACCTTTTGAGGCTTTCCCTCCTTATGGAGGGTGTCAATGATGGTTTTCTTCACAACTGTGAGGTCAGCAGTCTTTCCCATGGTTGTGATTCCTACTGAACCAGACTGAGAGACCATTTAAAAGCTCAGAAACCCTTTGCAGGTGTTATGGATTAATTAGCTGATTATAGTGGGACACTTTGAGCCTAGAATATTGCACCTTTTCAAAATATTCTAATTTTTTGAGATTGTGGATTTGGGGTTTTCATGAGCTGTAAGCCATAATCATCACAATTATGACAAATCACGGCTTGAACTATATTGCTTTGCATGTAATGAGTCTATCTCATATATTAGTTTCACCTTTTAAGTTGCATTACTGAAATAAATAAACTTTTGCACAATATTCTAATATTTTGAGTTTCACCTGTAGCTCATGTGAATAAGTCCTTACAGCTTTACATAGAAGGTACCAAGTAGAGAGGTACCAGATACAGAGAGCTGCACAGGGAAGCTGCTGAGTGCTGGTGAACAGATGCCTTTCCCTCCTATTTTATAACCTGCAACTAATTTAAATTCTATCAATAAACAATGAGAGGGTTTCCATTCTATTTTCTTTCAGTCATTTAAATAATTTTGTGAATTGAAAAACTTTTTACTGATGACTTCACAAAAAAAAGAATTGAAAAACTATAATGTGCCAAATAAAAGTTATAAAGTACATGTTGAATAAAAATATATTTATTGTAACATATGTACTTTATGACTCTTCTTTGGTACTATGAAAGTCCCTTACGCTTTCTCTCCTATATATTGCTTATACTTTTTGATGTTGGTAAAATTATACACATTGAACAATCCTAGGTCCAATACACTCTTTATGGTAATTAAATTTAACCTAAACTATTTGTTTATTTAAAAATTTAGTTTGTAAAATTAAAATGAAAAGTCAGCAGAAAACAGTGAGGAAACGTGGTAAAGCTGCGGCATGCTGCAGTTAAAGAAAACATCGGAACATTAAAGAAAATTTATTGTCACAGCATGCACCTTCATTTTATAACATCAGCATTGTAATAACAACAAAAACAATAGATATTTTTAACTGCTTTAGCGCCGGCCCATAGCAGAAATACTGCTACAGGGCAGCAGATGTGCGCAAAATCACATATATATGTGGTTTTGCATTTCTGGGTAGAGGGCATGCCCTACCGGCGCGCCATTCGTGGCTGTCAATCACCGGGTGACGCTATAAATTTCACATAAACCAATTAATTTACACATATTGGGATTTGTTTTAGCAAAGACATGCAGCAGAATACATTTTGGCCTAAATTTATGACGAAATTTGATTTGTAACATTTTTTTACTGGGCATGTTTAATAGCAAAAAGTCAAAAATAATGTTTTTTTCTCAAAATTGCCGGTCTTTTTTTTTTATAGCACAAAAAATAAAAACCCGCACAGGTGATCAAATACCACCAAAAGAAAGTTCTATTTGTGTTAAAAAAGGATGGGAATTTTATTTGGGTGCAGTGTTGCATGACCGCGCAATTATCAATTAAAGTAACACAGCAGCGTAACGCAAAAAATGGCCTGGTCAGGAAGGAGGGCAAGTGGTTAATAATCCAAAATAAGCTTACTTGAAAAATGTCCTTTCATGATGTGAGCACTGCCTTTCTTCTGGCCATCTCCTTTCACAACTTCCTGGATTCTTTGCATGCTGTGCAGCTTCTCCTCCCCTTTTTACTTTCAATTTAAAAGGACAACACATCCCATGGTACCTTTCTGCCTGCAAGCAGTGACTCCCTACTGACTCCACCTCCTGAAACTCCTCCTCTCAGCACCTCTGTTGTTCAGCACACATGCTCTGTGAAATGTGTGACACAATAGTGCTTACTCACAGGACATAGTAAATATGTGACACAGAATTCAAGGAAGTATATGTGTGGGAAACTTCACAAAGTAAGTTTCCAAACTTCAAGATCATTAGGAGTAGGATAGAAATAATGGAAATACAATGTGGAAATTAATATATTTTTTAGATTTTAACCACAGATACACTTAAATATTTTACATAGCAGAACAGGCAAACAAAACAGATTGCCTTAGATTTCCTTCTTTAAAAAAACAAAAAAAAGAAAGAAAAAACAATGGATTAAAATGCACATGATAAATGTGTGGATGCAGATGCTCTAGCAGTGGTAATATTGGAAGAATTAGTGTTCATTAGTCATTAATTTCCAAGCAACCTCTTGATATTTGTAGTAATATCTTTACAGTAAATGTCAAATAGAAAACGTTTCCTCCTAGGGGAAATTAACTAATTAATGTTCTAAAAATTAGGACAGTGGTCTGTATGTAAAGCTCACAGGAATTTAAACATTTTAAATCATTGTGTTTAAAGAAAACTGGATGGATCCCTGGCAAGTGTAAAAAGGATTTGCATAAACTGTGCACAGTGTTATACCTCTTATTACCCAAATAATTATGGCCACTTACGAATTATAGAGGATATGCACACTACTTCATTCCTATGGTACCCCAATGAACATATACAATGAGAAAAAAAAACTCCTACTATCACACCGCAGGAATTGCCTTTTAGGTCCAGTATTCATTTTAGTCAATTGATGTTTTTCACATTAGTGTCTAGAGCAGCGTTTCTCAACCTTTAAATTATGAACAGTCATGAGGCACCCTTTAAAATTTTTGAAATTTTGAAAATTCTAAAATGGGGTGCCTCAAGACTGTCCATCATTTTAAAAGGGCACTATTCTAATAGTTTTATATAATGCAGCAACATCCACACATGTAGGACACCCAACATTGGGCTAGGTTCACACCTATGCAGGTTGCGTTTGAGCTGTTTCTGCAGTGCATTTCGCGTTGCGTTTTGCACCCTCGTTTCTTATGCGTTTTTAATTTTTCAATTTTTTTCTTGTTGCTAGACAGATTTAAAACACAAAATGCAGCAAAAACGCACTACATGCTTTTCTGCAGCGTTTCCACTGAAGTCTATAGAACTAAAGATGCAACTTTTTGCATTCAAAAAAGTCCCTGACCCTTTCCAAAAAATGCACCGGGTGAAAACGCGCAGATATGAACATGTCCCATAGGAAGTCATGTTAAATGGACTGTACTGCATTTCTGCAAAATGCAAAATGCTGCAGAAAATGCTTAGTTGTGAACATAGGGTAAGAGGTGATTTATTCTTCCAAAGCAAATACACTTTTGCACGCTGGCCCTGACTAGTATTCCAGTGTTTCTCTTCTCCCTCAGTTTTTCTCCATCACTAAGCTAATGTGACCCCAGCACTGATGGAGAGGGGCAGGGGAAGGTCAAACTAGGATGCTATGCAGGCAGCTGACATCCTTCTTATCAAGAGATGATGTCATTGGTTGTCAGTACGCCGGTGGTTAGAAGGTCATAATGGTGCACAAGGAAAACCTGTGGCTTTGTGTAACTAAAAGGCAGGCTTGTTCCAGCCGCTGGCTTGTATACAACTTTTGGGCAGTTTTTAGACATTTTGCAAGACACCCCTGAAGAAACCTCAAGGCACCCCAGAGTGCCTGGGCACCCTTGTTGAGAAAGGCTGGTCTAGAGATACTGTACCTAGGAAATTGATAAAGGGTGCCTATGCACAAATGTCTTTCCTCCAAACAACAAATGTCAGTGCTTGCCCCAAATTCATTTGGTGACAGGTACATACATTTTGGGCAAGCAAGAAATGTTGTCACGCACAGGAGCACTGAGGCCTGAATGTCCATACAGACAATCCTTCCTCAGTGACAAATGAGCCCCCTATCCCACTACCACTGCAGTTGTCAGACAATGCAGAAGTTTTTTTAGCTCAGTGAGTAGAGCCTGATCAGGATACAGAGACACTAACTTCCCCTTTGGTCTGCTCCCCTAGTGATTGACAGCAGGTAATAGATGAGTTCCAGAGCCAATACACAGCCCACTGCCTGCTGTCAATCTCAAGGTAAGTGGACTTGATAGGGAACTAGTCCCTCAGCTTCCCCATCAGGCTTCACAAACTCTCAGTAGACATGTGTGATTTGTTTTGTTATAAATCAAAATTTGGACAAAAGTTTCAGTATTTGGATATTCGGATGTATCCAAATCACTTTTCAACAAGCCCTAAATAAATAACAAATGAATACAGATTAGTTAAAAATTGTTTTTGTTTGTGACCTTGGAGGGTTTTGCAAGCCAAAGTTGCAAGAAATTTGAATCAAAGTTGCAGGCAAGTTGCATCAAAGTTGCAAGCAAGTTGCGTCAAAGTCGCAAGCAAGTTGCCGAAATAACATAATGACATAACAAATTAATCCGAATCTTCCAATATAACTTCCAAAAATACAAAACTATTTGAAACAACTAATATATGAAACAAATCCAAATGTACGAAATGATTATCGAAAACAAATCATTGTAACATAACGCATATGACCAAACTAAATTATTGGTGTGGGAATCGCACCAGTTCCTGCACCCACAACCACCCAGAGCCGAATCGTACTGTGGTTGTAGGAGCGGGAACTGGGGCAATTCCTGCACCTGCAACCAGCCCACAAATGTGAACCTAGCCTAATGAATGGCACCCCCACGCATCTCAGCCCGCAGTGCGCTTGCGGGTGCAGGAACTGCAGGTAACCATGCGGTTTCCCTGCAGCCGCAATTGTAGAAAGATGCATGCACCTTTTTTCCTGTGGGAAATGCAGCACAGCAGTCCATTCAAATAATGGTCTGCTGTGCTCGAGCAAACGCAGGCTGCATGGCCTGCAATAGTGTGAAACGAGCCTTAATGAATGAATGCAAAATGAAACATTTTTTCACGGTGCCATCTCTAACTGTTCATATCACTGGTTGCTAGGTGCCTTTCGGCAGCGTCCTTGACAACCAGTAACAGATGCTGATCCACCTAGAAGCCTGACTGACAGCTGGCTGTGTGACTGAGAAATGAACCAGCTGCTCCTGCCCCCTCACTTGCCTGGCACTCCAGTGACAGTCACCACTGTCTGCTCAGAGCTGACTGAGAACTTTTTTTATAGTCTCACACTTCTCCTTAAGAGCTTGTTTACACATGACTGTTGGACTTGCAGAATCCCGAGGCTAATACTTACCTACCCCCCTTAAAACACCACCACCCCTTCAAAACCTTTCCCCCCAAATAAACACGCAACTCACTTTTTGGTGTAAAACCGGCCATAGCAGCCATTTATTTAACATAACTCAACATAAATATCTTACAATAACTCAATTGATACCTGACAGTAAATTACCACCCGGGTCCAAGGTCTCTGAAGGCACCATTACTCCCATCACCAACTCGGCTGTATCTACTACTCAATGAAAGGCCCCCAGCCGCTACTACACCGCCTCGCGGACAATACTACCATTACTTAACCCAGATACAGCCAAATGAACTCCCACATTACCAATATGACCTTTTATTGGGAAGGGACACCCATACCTACGATGGGCCCAACCCATAATTCCTCAACTTGTCACTCCACCACCGCCTTCAAAGACCCATCGACCCCTGCCAGCTGCCATGACAAACGAACAAACACTTCAGGACACAACAGCTATCCTGAACCTTGAACAAACGCCATGAACCCACATAAAACAAACACCACGAACAACCACCAAACAACAAAAACAACACCAGAACAAACACAATGACGAAACTATAACCAACACAACAAACAGAATACAAACCAACTTCAGGGCGGGAGGGCGGGAGAAACCACCTCCGTGATGGCACAAGCTCCGACTGACTCCGAAAAGACACAACCCCCCAATTCAAAACCTGCAAGACCACCCACAATGCTGCGTACACCAATCAAGTAAGTAACCACCCCCCATCCCCTTTTCCTTGCCTATACTCCACCCAAATTACACTCTCCGCCTCGTCTGCACGCCCCAGTCATGCTGGCCCTCCCTTATACTTCGCTCAGTCCAGGCCCTGACTTTCTTCAAACTGTGGCATTGGACACACTTTTTTAAAGCACTCTGAATGCCAATCAAAGCACCTTTTGCAAAATAAAATGGTAAGTTTACAGTCTTGTTTACATGTTGCGTTTGCTTTGCTTTACTTCGCTTCAAAAATTTTACCCCATGTCACTTTTTTGCCACTTCAAAGCCTCCATAGAAGTCTATGAGAAAGCTTGCTAACAGCACCTGCAGCTTTTGAGAGGCTTTTATTCAACTATAGCTTCACTTTGTTTTTGATATTGCAGGTATGAGATATCCCAGGATGCACTGGGAAACCAACAAGTGAACCAAAAAGACATCATCAGCAGTCACGTCTGGTTCATGTGTATATATTCTGGAAGTGTCTGGTGCAGATGTCATATCTAATCTGCAGCAAGGAGCAGAAGGAAGGTGAGCGGGGTCCGGACCGCAGTGGAGCAACTAGCAGACGGCACACGTGGTGTGCAACATGGGAACACTAGAGCAGAAGGTGAGAGGACACCAGAGACAGAGGACTGAGTAGCAGAGGATCAGCAGAGTTGAGGGACCAGAGCAGAAGGGACTAGAAATGTCACACATGTGCAGTGTGGGAGTAATATAGTGGGAGGTGAGTGGTGACCAGAGAGAGAGAGGAAGATCAGAAAACCAGACGATCAGCAGAGCTGGGGGTTACTACAGAGCAGGGGATTAGCAAAGCTGGAGGTACTACTGAGCAGGGCATCTTCTGAACAAGGATACTAATAAGCTGGGGATCTGCTGAACAAGGGTACCTATGAGCAAGGGATCTGCTGAACAAGGATACTAATAAGCAGGGGATCTGCTGAATGAAGGTACCTATGGGCTGGGGATCTGCTGAATGAAGGTACCTATGGGCTGGGGATCTGCTGATCAAGGGCACTTATGAGCTGGGGATCTGCTGAATTGAGGGTACCTATGAGCTGGGGTTCTGCAGAACAGAGTTACTTATAAGCTGGGGATCTGCTGAGTGGGGGTACTAACGAGATGATGCTCTATTGGGCCCTTTACAAACAAAATCGAAAATCAACACACACACAGGGGCGGACTGACCATTTGGAAACTCGGGCACTGCCCGAGGGCCCAGGGTCAGTAGGGGGCCCCATGAGATGACCTTGGTACCTTTTTCATTTTTGAGTTTGGGCAAGGACACAGGGGCCCCATGATCCCCTATTGACCGGGGGCCCCATGAGTTGTCAGTCCGCCCCTACACACACACACACACGGCATTGTCATGCTTCATTAACCACTTCCCAACCGGCCGTTGCATATAAACGGCCGGACGGTGGCAGTGCAGGGTCGGGTGTCCGTTTATAAACAGCCTCCCCGCACCCTGCTTCCTCGGAGCGCGCAGCACCGCAATCCGGTGCCCGCTGTGTCCTCCGGACACAGTGAAACACCGATCGTCGGACGGGACCTCTGTACGAGGTCCCGATCATGTGATCACTGATTGGCCAATCAGTGATCACATGCAAAGTAGTAAGCAAGATGACACTTGTGACATCATTGCTTACTACGTGTGAAATCTGTGAATGATCACAGAGGTCACATGGTACAAGGCTATTCACAACAGCCTTGTACCATGTGACAAGCTATGACCAATCATGGCTCACTCAGTACTTCTCAATGAGTGCAAGAATGCACACAGAGAGAAAGAGAAATGATTGTTTTTACATCCTATATGGGTGTAAAAGCAATCAGTGTAAAAAAAAAAAAAAAAAAAAAATCTTCATCGCCCCCCACAAGTAGTACAGTGTCACCATGGTGACACTGTACTGCTAGGGTGACAGTATGTAAAAAAAAAATGTAAAAAAAGATGTTTAAAAATTATAATTTTTGGTTATAAGCTAATTTGTATTTTTTTTTTTTACTAAAAAGATAACGGAATACATTTTGGCAAAGATTTATGATGAAATATTATTTATTTGCAAAATTTTATAAAAAAAACACTTTTTTTCAAAATTTTTTGACTTTTTCATTTAAATAGCAAAAAAATTAAAAATCCCAGCGGTGAATAAATACCACCAAAATAAAGCTTTATTTGTCTCAAAAAATGGTAAAAAATTCATTTGGGTACAGTGTTGCATGACCGCGCAATTGTCATTCAAAGTGTGATAGCGCTGAAAGCTGAAAATTGCCCTGGTCAGGAAGGGGGTAAAAGTGTCCGGTCTGGAAGTGGTTAATGCTTCAAAAAAGCATCATCTAAGCATCATACAAGCATCAAAAACACATCATAAAAGCATGTTGAAGCGATAGGTGCTTTAATGTGTGCTAAAGTCGACACAATGTAAACGAGACCTTAAAGTTTCATTGTGCAAAAAAATTCATCATAGTTCTTAAGGTACAAACTGTTTTGAAGATACATTAAGTTCTTTGGAGATGGGGACATTTTTCCTGCTCTTCGTAACAATAATAAGACAGTGTTCAAGTATCAGTATACAAAAATGAATATAGCAGTTTTAATGAAAATGTTGCAATGGACTGAGAAAACACTGTATTGCTTTTACATCAACCTTTTTTTTCTAAATGCACCTTCATGTGAGGAGAATTATAAACAAGATTAGTGAAAATGCTTAACAAGCAGTTCTCCCTAATCCCTTGGCACCCAACGAAAGGTAAATACCAAAGGCTTGTGTAGGCTTATACAGAAATTAAGAAAAATATCAGTAAATATGCAGGCCTGGCCTACCAGTAGCAGCAGGTGTTATAGGTATACGAACAAGTACAGATTGTCCTTGTATTGAAATAGTGCCTGGAAATTAAAGGGAAACTTTCATTTGTTTTTAGCAAATACAGATTTTATATTGCTATTGTAAAGTGTACTATGGGATTTGAGTCCTGTAGTTTTACGTGCTTCCTGCTCTACATTGTAAGAAATGCCTTCTCTGTATATCTTTTAACAAAAAAACTTGATAATATCATTTCACTATGCCACTTTCAATATTTTTAATACTGCAGCTTTCAATAAAATAATACTATAAAGACACTTGTTCGGGCACTTTCTGTCATAGGGTGAAGTCTCTCTGTCTGTCTGCCAGTTGTGCTCCTGCGTTGTCACCCTAGAAATTCTGAAGGACCCTCTGCACACTGGTATATACCCTTTCAAGCAAACTATGCAACAAATAGGGATATTTGGTTCACACATATTGCAATACATGTTTAAGCTGGCCAACTGCGTCAAAGTAATCCCTCTATGGCCAGTCCTACTCTGCCCTGCCTACACAAGTGCTACTGTGGACACAATGCTAGCATAGGGGAAAAGACACAATGGGGAGAGCTACAAGGTTCAGGTCTGGCTACTGACCCAACAATACAACAAACAAGAGATCCCTGTGCTCAAATCCATACAGCTAGTGCATGCATTTACCCATCAGGTGCTAAAGGGGTGTAACCACATTAACTCTAGAAATTCTGAAGGACCCTCTGCACACTGGTATATACCCTTTCAAGCAAACTATGCAACAAATAGGGATATTTGGTTCACACACATTGCAATACATGTTTAAGCTGGCCAACTGCGTCAAAGTAATCCCTCTATGGCCAGTCCTACTCTGCCCTGCCTACACAAGTGCTACTGTGGACACAATGCTAGCATAGGGGAAAAGACACAATGGGGAGAGCTACAAGGTTCAGGTCTGGCTACTGACCCAACAATACAACAAACAAGAGATCCCTGTGCTCAAATCCATACAGCTAGTGCATGCATTTACCCATCAGGTGCTAAAGGGGTGTAACCACATTAACTCTAGAAATTCTGAAGGACCCTCTGCACACTGGTATATACCCTTTCAAGCAAACTATGCAACAAATAGGGATATTTGGTTCACACACATTGCAATACATGTTTAAGCTGGCCAACTGCGTCAAAGTAATCCCTCTATGGCCAGTCCTACTCTGCCCTGCCTACACAAGTGCTACTGTGGACACAATGCTAGCATAGGGGAAAAGACACAATGGGGAGAGCTACAAGGTTCAGGTCTGGCTACTGACCCAACAATACAACAAACAAGAGATCCCTGTGCTCAAATCCATACAGCTAGTGCATGCATTTAACCATCAGGTGCTAAAGGGGTGTAACCACATTAACTCTAGAAATTCTGAAGGACCCTCTGCACACTGGTATATACCCTTTCAAGCAAACTATGCAACAAATAGGGATATTTGGTTCACACATATTGCAATACATGTTTAAGCTGGCCAACTGCGTCAAAGTTGTCACCCTGTCGCTTCCAACAGAGATTTTATGTGGCTGTTTCAACAGACATTATACAGACATTGTCCACTGTTGTCACCATCAAGAAACTTTCCCTGAGAAATGCCATCAAGCCATCCCTAGAGTGTACATAGACCGTAACTGACTCAGGCTTATAGATCTGCAAACAGGAAAGCCCATGTTCCTTGCTAACTGGAGAGCTCTAACACAACAAGGGGCATTTCTGGTCTCTGCAGAGACACCACTGCTTCCTCATATTCCTCATACCTGCATCTTGAATGTATTTAGTTTATGTGAAAAGCAAGATCACTTTATGATATTATTTTATGTCACCATGATATTATAATATCTAACTTTTAGGCTGCATGCACACGGGGCATTTTGATAATGCTGGTAACGTTAGCTTTGTAAAGTCACGTTACAAATTTGAGTTTTTCAGCTTTTCTTTTGCATTTTTCATATTAGCGTTTAGCAGCGTTTGTGGTTCTTAGCATTTCTTGGCGTTTGTTAGCAAAAAAAATCCAAATACACTGGTTTGTGGCGTTTTACAACATTTTGCCACGTTTTTCAGCATTAGAGCATTTTTATAGCTAATAAAACTCCTCTAGAAACCCACTAGTCCTGGGTTTTCTTTGCAGCCAAAAAACGTCCCAGCCAAAAAACGTTGATTACAGTCTACAGTGAGGAACAGAAATATTTGAGCACCCTGTGATTTTGCAAGTTCTCCCACTTAGAAATCATGGAGGGGTCTGAAATTCACATTGTAGGTGCATTCCCACTCTGAGAGACAGAATTTAAAAAAAAAATTCAGGAAATCACATTGTATGATTTTTAAAGAATTTATTTGCCTTTCACTGCTGAACATAAGTATTTGAACACCTGAGAAAATCAGTGTTAATATTTGGTACAGAAGCCTTTGTTTGCAATTACAGAGGTCAAACGTTTCCTGTAGTTCTTGACCAGGTTTGCACACACTGCAACAGGGATTTTGGCCCACTCCTCCACACAGATCTCCTCTAGATCTGTCAGGTTTCGGGGCTGTCGCTGAACAACATGGAGTTTCAGCTCCCTCCAAAGATGTTCTATTGGATTTAGGTCTGGAGACTGGCTAGGCCACTCTAGAACCTTGATATTCTTCTTACGGAGCCACTCCTTGGTTATCTTGGCTGTTTGCTTCGTGTCGTTGTCATGTTGGAAGACCCAGCCACGACCCATCCAATGCTCTGACTGAGGGAAGGAGGTTGTTGCTCAAAATCTCACAATTCGCAGAAAAGCACCCCCAAAGCATGATGTTACCACCCCCATGCTTCACAGTAGGGATGGTGTTCTTGGGATGCAACTCATCCTTCTTTTTCCTCCAAACACGACGAGTGAAGTTTAGACCAAAAAGTTCTACTTTGGTCTCATCTGACCACATGACTTTCTCCCATGCCTCCTCTGGATCATCCAGATGGTCATTGGCAAACTTCAGACGGGCCTGGACATGTGATCACTTGAGCAGGGAAACCTTCCGTGCAATGCATAATTTGAAACCATGACGGCGTAGTGTTCTACCGACAGTGACCTTTGAAACTGTGGTCCCAGCTCTCTTCATGTCATTGACCAGCTCCTCCCTTGTAGGTCTGGGCCGATTCCTCACCTTTCTTATCATCAGTGATACCCCACGAGGTGAGATATTGCATGGAGCCCCAGTCCGAGGGAGACTGACAGTCATCTTTAGCCTCTTCCATTTTCTAACAATTGCTCCAACAGTTGATCTATTTTCACCAAGCTGCTTGGCAATTGCCCCGTAGCCCTTTCCAGCCTTGCGGAGGTCTACAATTTTGTCTCTGGTGTCTTTTGACAGCTCTTTGGTCTTGCCCATGGTAGTAGTTGGCGTCTGACTGACTGTGGGGTGGACAGGTGTCTTTAAAGAGCTCAGACAGGTGCTACTAAGTTAGATTAATGAGTGGAGTAGAGGTGGACTTTTTAAAGGCGCAGTAACAGTTTTTTGAGAGCCAGAATTCTTGCTGTTTCTTAGGTGTTCAAATACTTATGTTCAGCAGTGCAAGACAAATAAATTCTTTAAAAATCATACAATGTGATTTCTTGAATTTTTTTTTCAACTTCTGTCTCACAGAGTGGGAATGCACCTACAATGTGAATTTCAGAGCCCTCCATGATTTCTAAGTGGGAGAACTTGCAAAATCGCAGGGTGTTCAAATACTTCTGTTCCTCACTGTATGTGTGCATGGATACATAGGATAACATGCTGGGGAGTTTACTGGCTGTAGAAAAAAATGTCAAAAGCCAAAAGCAGCAGCTGTAAAAACGTCCAGTGTGCATGAGAACATATTGATACATGTATGATGTGGGCTCAATTCATAGAGCCTGGATAGGGAAAACTATGTAATTGTAACACATGTACAATTTAAAAAGGATTATAATAGGTTATTTCAAATACTTTCTATTACTCTCTGGGACTCCAACAGCAAGGAGTGAGGTTCTGTCTTTAACCCATTTTAATTTAAACGCTTTATTCTTCATTATGTATAATACCTTAAACATTCAGCATTTAAAAGCTGGGATCTCCTCACTGAGTATCCAAGACATATTCAAGACATACAAGAGGCCAGTGATGAAATATCAGTTGAAAGTGGCTTGATTCTGAAAATTGCAAATATCATTTAAATCTTGTTCAGGATCTAGTGAGCATTAAAGTGGAACTGCACTGCATCTGAGAACCACAAACCAAAAATGCTATTTAATTCATTTTTAATATTCAAAGCAAACTCACCCATTCATCTATGTCTCCATACATTATTTTGCAGAAAAATCATTTTGAACCCCCCCCCCGGCATTTCTGGCAGTGGCCAAAATGTTATCAAGCGGTAATTACCCGTATTGGTTGGCAGGCAGAAATTGACCAGTGGCTGAGGCTGTCCTGTTTTCTCTGATGCAAAACTGTCCTGCAGATAGCCAATTTGTATTTCCAAGCTCTCACAAAAACAGTAGGACATTTTATTGAGCAAGGCTAGGCAAATATTTACTAAAGACAATGAGCACAAAACAGGGGTTTTACTATAAGAGGCTATAGCAGTGCAAATATGGCCAGCAGCAGGGCAGTTCTAATCAGGGATAATAGGCCTAACCAATGTATGTCCAACTTTTATTTTATCTTTGGAGATAGGAGATGTGGTGAATGCGAGTTATATAAATTGAGATAGTTTAGGTACACTCTGTGCTTGATCTTTTTTTTTTTTTTAAACAATGCAGTGGTGGTAAGAACGACAGCAGCACAATAAGTTAGTGCACCTCTGACACACCCAAAAGTGTGTCAGGTTATGAAGATTCTTCAACAAACCTATCTTTTTGAGACATTAAAGATTGATTGGATGGGAGGGCTAAAAATGTATGCTTTTGCTTTTTTCCATGCTGGGCTTCTTTTTCCTTTTTTAAAAAGCAGCTGAGGCACCTTAGTCTCATTTTAATTCCATCACACAAGTCTAAATGAATACATTGCAAAACATATGATAGACACATCCCAGAAGCTCATGTAAGCACATTCATCTTTGGTAACAGTTGTTAATGAACATGAGTGATTGCCAATACCTGATTAAAGAATTGATCAGGTAAAGTCCAAAATTACAGCCAGTATGTTAAGGAGTGTTTTCTTTGTAATCTGACATCTCAAATTGCCTGGTGCTTATGTTCTCGCTTTCAGAAATCATTTGAAGTCTACTTACAGTGAGCAATAGTTGTCTGCCAGTTTCAGTCTGTTAGTGGTTCATGCCGCAGATTTGTTTCCTTATTCTTTTCCCTGTGCCTGGAGAAAAATCCATAGACAGCATGCTGAGTTCACTCCAAAGAAATCTTTCTCAGCCAAACCTTGTAAAGTTTATACTGGAAAGGAAAGCAAGTCTCCAGAGCACAAACAAAAGTCTTGTAGGCTAATGGCATACTATTTAAGTAGAGCAATGAAATATAATTTCCCAAGGTTGTGCTAGACATACTTTCATTAATGGGTTCAGTGTTACATTTTCCAGGTTGCTAAAATTAACTACAGCATATAATACCAATTATAATATCTTAACCTATATTGATACATCTATGAGAAGGACTAACCTCAGAGTGGCTGAGAAGGGTTCCGAAGCCCCACTTCCCCCAAGAAGTTCCCCATTTGCTTTGATGATTGGTACAGCAGCTATGCCAGTGAGCGTTCTGAATTAGGGGTAAAATAGGTTGTTTGCATAGGCAATCTCTTGGTGAGAAGCCCTTGATTTGAGTAAAGCAGGACTGTACTGAGCAGTTGCGATTACACATGTGGCCTGTGAAAGTTTCTGGAGAGCAATGACCTTGTGTGGTTGGGCTTCACTACACTGTACAGTGGAGAGAGATTTGCTTTGACAGTTGCAGCCCCCAAGGGTGAATGGTTTGTTCTCGTTTCCTGGAGAGGTAAATGGCCAGAGGTCCTTTGTGTTGTGTTAGTTGGTGGATAATAAACCATGAGTGCAAATTCTGTGTTCTAGTAGATAAAGCATGTGGACTTGAGGGTTCTCAGCTCTTTAAACATGTTGCCTGTTGTTTCTTCCCTCCCTGCTCTGAAGTTCTACTGAGCCCATTCCATTAAGGTAGGCTTCTTCTGACCATCTGACAGTAACAGTCTGTAAGACTCTGTAGTCCCCACATCTACACACGTGTCTCTGTGGCTTTCCTGCAGAACACTTAAACTGTATATTAATTTAAAATCATTATGAGATTGTGCCTGAAATTTGTCTTGATTGCAACATAAGTAAAATAGATGCAGGGATGATAAATTCCTATTAACCGACGCCTGGGACATGTAGTTCTGGGTGCCGGGCAGGAAGTTTTGTTTTTACCTTCAGACCTGCTGTGGGCAAGCAGCAGGGCTCACTTGTCAGGTGGAAGCATTCGGGCAGCAGCGCTACCGCCGATTGCTTCCACACAGTGCCAGCCTCTCTGCCCCCCATGTAAAGCTCCCCCCACCCACTGTCTCCTGGGCTCTGCTTGCCCATCTGCGGGGCCCGGGACTGGCTCACCGCCGGCCGCTAGAGGGGAGGGGAGCAGATACATCCACACCCTTCCCCTTCTTGTCCTGACGTTATGATGTCACTTCCAGGTCCCTGTTGAGAGATTCCCGGCAATTGAGGCCTGAAAAGATGGTAATACAGTGCAACATGCACTGCATTACATTCAGGGGAGCAGAGGGGAGACATCCAGGACCTTTTAGACCTTGGATGTCTCAATAAAGTGAACCTGTCACAAAAAAATCATCACATAGGGGACATTGTCCCCTATGTGTTGAAAAAAATAATAAGTGGAATAAAAAAAAAGTAGTTTTCCTTTAAATTGTAAAAAATGAAAGTATATAACATCTCCCCCCAAAAAATTGAGCCACCCCCCCCCCCCACATATACACATGTAGAAACGTAAAAGCACATGCCAAGACACTGATGCATGAAAACGTTGATTGTGATACACATGTTACATATCGTCGCGCACGCCAAAATGAGAGCAATAATTCTAGCACCAGACCTCCTCTGTAACACTAAACTGATGACCTAAAAGGGGCTTTAAAAGCGTCACCTATAGAAAATATAGGGTACTGAAGTTCGTCGCCATTTCACGAGCACACGCAAATTTAAGGTTTGACAAGTTGGATATCTATTTACTCGCTGCAACCTCATCTTTTAGATTTTACAAAAAAATAGGGTCATTATTTTTTTTGTGCCCTAAAATTAACCATCTTGTATTTTTTACTGAAATTTTGCAGTAATGTCATGCGACATAAAATTGGAACTACCACTATTTTATTCTCTAGGGTCTCTGATTTTAGAAAATATATCATGTTTGGGGGTTTTGTGTAATCTTCAGGCCTAAAATGATTTTTTTTAATCTTGTGCAAAAAACGCAAAAACGGCTCTGGCATCGAAAGGGATAAAGGATAAGCCCGACACTCCCCTTTCCTGACAAGCACCTAATCGGTGCTCCTTACAATGCAAGGTCTCTCTCCTCTCTGCTAGCCTCTGGGTGCGGTGCTTAAGACAGGCAGGGAGAGGAGGAAGAAATAAACAGCGCAATGTTAAAAATATTAAACGTTTAAGTCACCATAAAACCCCTTTTTGTTTCTAAAACATTCCTAATATCACCTCCAATTTAAATACGGTTTTGGTTAAAAAGAAAAAAAATATCTGAACAAGTAGATTGTCATGGGGGACAAGTAGATTAGGGCATCGAATTAGTCCCTGGACAAGTAGTTTTTTAAAAAATTTCCACACCCCTGAGATGAGTCCACTCTTCTGGGTCTGTGAATTTTGGGTAACATGTTCATCCCCAATCTAAAGAACCTTCCTGCAGGAGCATGGGCATTAATATAGTTGGTGTAGTCATATTTGTGACACAATTTCAGATACTGCATTTCACACCTGGGTGATTGGGAACACTTATTCCATGTAATATATTTTTTTGAAAAAGGCTGTCACACCAGCTGGAGGAGCAACACATTACTGTTTTTTGTATTTTACAAGCATGGGTGAAACACGTGCAATTTGTTACAAACACGTATATTACAGCATAGGAACTGTTACTCGGAGGTTAGGTTCAGGTTAAAGTGACACTAAGGCTAGGTTCACACTCATGCGGTGCGGTACATCAAATGTGATTCGCACAGGAACCGCACCGCATTCCTGTGCAAATCACATGCGCCCCAAAAAATGTGCAGGACCCTTTTTTGGGTCCGTGCTAGAATTGGATCGCATGGGTATTCACACCTATGCGATCCAATTCTGCACATCGCACCACGTTTTTCGGACCAATTTTGGGGTGTTGTTAACTTAACATACGCACCTGCAGCGGTTCACATGAATGGGGTGCGATTCTGATGTGGTGCGGAATTCGCACAGAAAACGTTGTGAATTCCACACTGCATCGGTGTGAACCCAGGCTTAATGATATTTATTTATTTCAGGTACTTATATAGCACTGTCAATTTACGAAGTGCTTTTACATACATATTATACATTCACATAAGTTCCTAACCCTCAAGGGGTGCACAATCTAAGGTCCCTAACTCACATTCATACATACACATACTAGGGCCAATTTAGACAGGAGCCAATTCACCTACCAGCATGTCTTTGGAGTGTGGGAGGAAACTGGAGTACCCAGAGGAAACCCATGCAGGCACAGGGAGAACATGCAAACTCCAGGCAGGTGGTGCTGTGATTGGGATTTGAACCGATGACCCTAGTGCTGCCAGGTGGAAGTGCTAACCATTTAGCCACTGTGCTGCCCCATGATATGCTTCTTCTCCAAAAATAATCAATGTAGGGTGGCTGCTTTCCTACATACAGTGGGACGTGGAGAAGACAGCCAGCTTTAAACAGCAAGTCAAATCACAGCAGCAATAAAAAGGCATTCTGAGATTTGGAAGAGACTACAAGCAAGTGAATTTACTTTTCTGAGTCAAGAATTTAGAATTTTTGTTATTAAACCAGAGTTTAATGTCATTTTAAGGATTAGCTGTGTACTTCTCTATGAACCAATAGGGGGTCCTCAGATGTGTAGTTCCTGCATCATAAAGGGGTGTTTTCCAAGATCACCAACATTTTTACAAAAAAAAAGACTAGGGTGGAAAGGTGCACAACAATAATGACTGGCTGAAAAACATCCTGAGCAGTTAGGCCGTGCTTCCTGCATGCGTCTCTCTTTTGACTGGAATCCTTAGTATAATTACCGAATTTTAATCACATTATAACATGTTAATGAAAAGTTTCCGAAAAATCATATACTTTCCACCAAACACTTTAATGTAAGTACAGGTTGCAGCTATTGTTCTTGTCACGGCTTATCCAGGCTTTCAGCCATCCCACCTAGATTGTGCTTAAGCACTCGGTATGCCATGATTTTTTCATTAAAACTAAATGCCAGGTTAACACCTGCCACTCTTGTGTATGTTATACTCATACACACACCGGCTTGATGCAGAAGCACATTCAATTCATGCAGCCACTCAGCAGCGATTAGCTCTGCTGTCAAACAGAGATGAGGGGGTGGGGGGCAAGCCAGGGGATCTCACTAAATGAATGAGAGCTGCGGCCTCAAAGCTGCTACAGACAAGGTTCACATCAGTATAAAAGAAAGCAAAAGTAAGCACTCACAATATGTTCAATACATCTTTTTTGACTGGGCATCTGGGGAGAACTCAGCTGGCATTATCCTTTTTTTTGGCACCCATATACATAGGTATATAACCATATCTGGGAAATATTTGAAATCGCAAATCCGGAAATTACGGGGAGTAGAGGATGGAGCAGGGGGGGGAATATTAGGTATGGATACATTGGATTAAAAATGAAAGGTGCTTAAAGATAGGGCCTGGAGTCTACAGTAGAAAACAAATCAGAACTGTTTTATAGGCTACAACAGACCTCCCGTGCTAAGAAGGATATGTATTTATGAAGCAAACATAAACAGAAGAAAAAAACAATAAAGTGGGACCATACCCCATAAAATGGGCTGCATTTCAGCCAGCAGTGGGTATTCTTCTCATCCAAGCACTCACAGCTTACTACTTTAAAAACAGCCTCAATCACCTGCAATACACAGGAAAAAAAGCAATTTCAACAGTGTGTCCCCTCCATTCAATTAGTCCTGTATAAAAAAGTTGCCTGGTCCAAATTGTTCTGCTGGCCTGCTTGTGCTGTGCTGCCTGTTATGGTGCTTTGACCCCCAGGCACAGTGCTCACTAGGCCCACACTTTCCACCAACTGTTCTCCTCAGCCCTGGTACACTGATGCGGTGCGGAATTCGCACCGTTTTCAGTGCGAATTCCACATCGCATCAGAATCGCACCCTGTTCATGCAAACCACTGCGGGTGTGTATGTTAACAATACCCTGAAAGTGGTCCGCAAAACGCGGTGCGATGTGCAGAATCGGATCACATAGGTGTGAACACCCATGCGATCCGATTCTAGTGCGGACCCAAAAAAGGGTCCTGCACGTTTTTGGTGCGGGTGCAGTGCGATATGAGCCATACAAAATGTATGGCTCCAATTGCACCGCACACAAATCGCATGTGATTTGCACAGGAATGCAGTGTGGTTCAAATCGTATGCAATATACCGCACCGCATGAGTGTGAACCCAGACTTAACCACAAAGACATCTCGCTGGCCCCTGGATGCCACAGCAGTAGCCAGTACCACCCACCAGCCCATCCAAAGCAAGTCTCTCATCTCCTAATCATCATATGCTGTTTTGCCACAAGGTCTGTCAGAGAGAATAACAGATTGCATTGCACTTACAAATGATTTGCACAGTATTTAATCCCAGGAGGTTAGTACATCCTGTCCTTTCTCGCTCTCATCTGCAAGGTCACTGTGCCCACCTCTCTCTTACCACTCATGAGTCCCTGGTGGCACCTGCCCATCCTGGACCCCCCCCCTTTCATTCTGTCAACCTATAGTGCAGCATGAATGACTCCGAAAATTGAAGTGCATGCTGAGGTATGTCTACATCTATGGAATAGGAATTCAGGAGATTTTAAAAATTCTGGTATTGACCCGGCAACTGGTCCACAATTCCGGCATTGCAAGTTTCCAGGTATGTGCATAGCCACTGTTCTCCAAATCATTACCTCTTAGGACATTTAGGTTGGCTGCAGATAGGAAGATGCGGCAGGGAAATGTTGAACAAGGAGGCATCTGTTCAAGGCTGGATATATGCTTTGTGCCCACTAGGTCAACTGTCTTGTGTCGCCAACCTCCTGCCAGTTTCACCTTTCCAGTCTTTGACTAGGTTCTCACCTATGCAGTTTGCATTTGATCCCTTTCTGCAGTGCATTTTTTACGTGTTTTTGATGCATTGTTTTTCTTATTGCTAGGCAGATTTAAAACCCCTCCAAAACTCGGCAAAAACACACTACATGCTTTTCTGCAGCGTTTCCATTGAAGTCTATTATGATTATACAGGATTTATATAGCGCCAACAGTTTGCTCAGCACTTTACAATATAAAGGGAGACAATACAGCAATAATACAGTTCAATGCAAGAGGGATAGGGGGGCCCTGCTCCTTGGAGCTTACAACCTATGATAGAACCAAAACCATTCAAAAAAGTCCCTGACCCTTTCCACAAAAGGCACCGGGTGAAAATGCAGAGATGTGAATGTGTCCCATAGGAAATCATGTTAAATGGACTGTAGTGTGTTTCTGCAAAGCGCAAAGTGCTGTGGAAAACACTTAGGTGTGAACCTAGGGTAAGCGTTTCTGCACTTTCTGTGCTTTTCTGTACGATAAAGAAATTAGCGAGCGCTCAAAATTGAGATGGAGTCAGCAGCAAATGCACTAAAAAGGAACCCAAAAAAACCTTCAATTACATATATGATCAATAAGTGCAGCGCTATACAGTTAACGATGTGCCAAATATAAAATGAATTATATGCAAAAACAATAATAACTGTGTGTAGTTCTTTGTATACACTAAGCGCTGTAGATAAGTGCAACTGTAAAAGGCAATACACGCAAAATAAAAAGTTCATGTGTTGGTGAAAATCTGACATCAATCAGATAATGGTGCTATGTGAAGATCCAGTGCCCAAGTAATTTCCAATGAATTCCATGTGATGATAATCCGTTCAGCAAAGTGCAGGGGATATGATAAAAATGCACACTCACCAGATGCGCATAATAAACGCACAATTTGTATAAGTGGTATAATCTGCCAGAGGTGCACTTTAAGGTGGATCAGATGTGCAGCCTGGAAAGAATCCCCCTCCTCTGGATCTGGGGCTGCCCTGCAAGGAGGAGCTGTACACCGTGATGTCACACCGCCGGAGCCTTATGAAGGTCCAGCGGCCATCTTAGAAAGTGGCTGGTCAGTGCAATACTTCACAGCTCTGCTAATTTATTATATTTCTCCACGTGGATAATTCATATGCTTTTAAGGAATAAATCATTAAATACTACACTATGGGTACCCTCTTTCTTGGCTCTGTACCGAGCTGATAACTTTCAGGATCCCATTTGGAGGACGGCTGCAGGGCAAGCCCCAGATCCAAAGAAAGGAGATTCTTTCCAGGCTGCACATCTGATCCACCTTAAAGGGGACATCTGGCAGATTATACCACTTATACAAATTGCGCATATATTATGCACATCTGGGGAGTGCGCATTTTTATCATATTCCCTGCACTCTGCTGAACGGATTATCATTACATGGAATTCATTTGAAATCACTTGGGCACGGGATCTTCACGTAGCACCATTATCTGATTGATGTCAGATTTTCACCAACACACAATTTTTATTTTGCGTGTATTGACTTTTACAGTTGCACTTTATCTACAGTGCTTAGTGTCTATACAAAGGACTACACACAGTTATTATTGTTTTTGCATATAATTCATTTTATATTTGGCACATCAATAACCCTATAGCGCTGCACTTATTGATCATATATGTTTCTGCACTCTGAATGGAGGAGCAACACCTTTGGATAAAATCATTATCAATCTTGAGGAGTGGGAGTGTTAGATGTACTAACAGATTTAGATACACTAACAAATTGAAGCCAAACAGCAGCTAACACTTTTTAATCAGTTACAGCAACAGTTTTGTTCCTTTTGCGATAAAGGTTTAGGCTTTAACTGCCACTTTTTCTGAACCGCTTGGTCTTTTAAAAGAAGATTTACAGGAAGAATCCCCAGGTAAAAATAAAGGAAAATAAGCCAGAAAAAGAAAAGAAAATGAATGCAGCCACCACATCTAAGAATTGTTAAGCAGCAATATAATAAATGTTTGTTTTTAGCCGCAATATTAAAAGTGATAATAAAACCTTTTTTTTACCATTTCAGCAACTTACCTTACCATAATTGAATTGTATAATCCCTTTATATCTTTAATATGTTTATGGGTAAAAGAGAGGCATTAAAGGGAAACTGTGCTTTTAACAAACAAGACTAATCTCACTCTCCCCTGAACTCGCCATGACATTGTGAAATATTAATTTGAACCATTTTTGCTGACCTGTCCAGGGACCAGCAGTGTTTACACTACGCAGTATTTTGGCAGCTCTACGGCAAGTCATGCATAGCGATTGCATTTAAGCTCCACCAGAGCAAGAAATCAATGTGTATATCGCTATATAATTTGAGCATGTACTCTGTAAAGTGCTATATGATATGCTGGCAGGGACATTATATAAATACAGGATATCAATCTGTTCTCTCCAAACACATTATTAATCTTTAGTCAATCACACACTACCATACTGCTACAGCTCAAGCTGAACCTTTGTCACACTAGCTAACAAATCTTATATGGCGACCTTTGGTCTTTGTAAATACCATTATTGCTGTTCACATGAGCCTTGTTATAAGTAAACAGCAGCATGTTGTATAGAAGCCTGAGCAGCACTATTAAAAAGAAAAAAAAAAAAGATGCAGCAACACAGCCAGTGGCACTGCATGCTCAGGCCTTTATATAGTCACACTAAGAAATAGCATAATTGGGGCAAAACCACTTTGTGATTGTTCCTGCGCCTGCAAGCGCACCGTACTCAGGGAGAGATTCTTGCCTGCAGTTATGCATGAGTCATTAATTGCTCAGAGCTGTTACAATAAAGAAAGCTTTTAGCAGCGGATTTTTCATAGTGAACATTTGTATGAATTGCTTCCCCTAGCTCAAGCAGATGTAGGTCTTAATTGGCTGGAAATGGGAAGCCCAGCACCCTATTAATAACAGTGCATTCATTATATGATTGAAGTGTGTTTACACGTATTCATGCATTTCAATGGCATGTGCTGTCTACTTTTGGAAAACACATTTGATAGATACATTCCTTTTCTTTCTAAATGGTAAAACACGTGTCACATCACACCCAAATATTGATATTGGGAATTGTTGCAAAGACAAAGAACAAAGGATATTTGTGCCACTGACTGAGCTGGCAATGAAACATAACACTTTTAAAATCAAATAATCACCGCATTTACCAACCCATTTCCTATTCACTTACGACTCTGTTTGATCCCTTTATATTCAAGCCTAGGAAATGATCGCCATTGTTCTTGCAGGCGGCTCAAAATCGGCCTAACAGAAGAGGCACCCGGGATACAAAGACAGACTTTGTGTACTCACTGACTGAGTTGGGGAAGTAAAACATGTTACCCACTGATTATATTTGTAGGAAATATAACAGATAATAAACACAGCTGTCCTTGTGTCTTATACAAGGATTGCTACAATAGACTAATCTCACATTGTTGAGCTATAGCAGGTAACCGAGAGGACATGCATGGGTTAAAATGGCAACTTCCACATGTAGAAACTATATCATAGCCAATCTATATCTTAACCAATGTATTAAAGCTAAATAAACTTTCTACATGCAACAAGTTAAATGCCAGAGTAACCTCCAGCAAGGAGTTTTCCAATCACACCAGTGCTAAAACTAATATTCTAGTCATTACTTTGTATGTTCCATTGCTAGTTCATCAGCTTGTGCTTGTGTAAGCCCCACAGTACATGCAAAAAATGAACTAAAGGTCACCTGTCATAAGAGGAGTGTGTTGGATGCCATTGCTGACATCCTTCTGAAAATGCTAGTTTCCTAATTAGAAGCTTTAATTCCTTGTGTGATTGACCCAGAACATGCAAGCAGCAACTGAAATCATCATGGTTAGCACTCCATCCAGCAACACTAGGGTTGTTGGTTCGAAACCCAGCCACCACACTACCTGCCTGGAGTTTGCATGTTTTCTCTGTACCTGCGTGGGTTTCCTCCAGGTACTCCAGTTTCCTCCCACCTCCAAAGACATATTGGTAGGTAAATTGGCTCTAGTATGTGTCCAATGAGAACTGAGCTATCAAAGACTACTGATTGCTTGGTTCTCAGTCTTCAGTCTGTAGAGAGCCGTAACTGTCAGTCACCGACTCTCTACTCTGCCCCTCCAGCGCTTACCCGAGCACTGAGCTGTGGAGGGGGTGAGAGAGGCTCTCAGCAGCATGCCAGCTGCTGATCAGGTCTCTGGGCAGATCCCAACCATATGGTTGGGATCTTTCCAGAGTCTGGACCAGCCGACAGTGGGCTTTAGCCTGCTGTTGACTTAAAACAGATCACAAGAGTACAGATTGAACTGCACTCCTGTGATCCATAGGATCAAAGTAGCTTTGGCCATACTTCTTTAAGCCCCCAGTCACATCAAAGCCGATTTTACAGTGAAGTCACACGATTTCAAAATCGGGTGACCTGGCGATTTCAGTTGCGATTTGCAAGACATCTGACACAGATGTCTAGGCAAATCGCAACAAAAGTAGTGAATGCATCGGTGCGGCTCCGGCCAAGTCAGAACCGCACCGCTATGACCGCTCTAATAGCAGACAATAGGGTGCGACTTGGCATACGATTTCCAAGTCGTATGGCATGCAAATCGCATGCCAAGTCGCACCCGATGTGACCGGGGTGTGAATGCCTTTTCTCCAGTGTGAATATCTGTAATCTATGTAATCAATCCTCACGGCTGAGTTCCCCCCTCCCCTTTATTTTTGTTGCCCTTTACTGAACATTTTCTAATTCAACAACATCTTTCCTGAGGATTGGTGACCAAAACGTTACTCACCAAAACTCATGATGTGTATTTTTGTTCCTGGTGATTAACTCAAGAAATAAAAACCAGAAGCCAGGAAGTCATTGTGACAGCCAGGAAACTAGCATTTCCTGAAGGAGATCAGCAATGGCACCAGCTGTATTTCTTCCATACTGCATTTTTTAAAATACCTGATATTCTGTCAAACGTGTCGTAAAGGGCACCTGCTGTTCATAATACCCAGCTAGATTTAAAGTAACATTCAGAAAACAGATAATACAGCTTTCACACTTTTTCTGAAAAATTCCTTCCCTGCGTTTACTTTGTTAAGTGTCCCCAGGCCACTCTGCTACACTTCTCATTTTATATTCCCCCCCCCCCCCCCTTTAAATGCATTCTCTCTCTCTGTACTACAACTATACATTCACACAGGCAGCAGGAGAGGGATACACACAGCAAAAGCCATGACTCTTCTCCTCCACAGCTGCAATTGGCATCGGCTCTGTTTTCCACTCCTGTGTTAGTGCAGCAGGCGGACACTTTCAAAACTAAATGCAGAGGAGGAACTTTTTCTAGAAAAAAAGAAAATGCACAAAAACAATAGACTTTAATGTCACTTTACGCTATAATTTTTCTGGTCCATGTTTGAAAATATAAACTCATATTGTCATATTGTCTGCTAATGGAAATATAGGCACTGTCATGTTAAATCATGTTAAATGATGTTAAATCACTTTAAACATGCAAGGCTGTTTTTATTAGCTCAACCACCCTGCTAAAATCCCAAGATGAAACAAGTGGTTCCCTATGGTGTGAACTACACAAGAAGCATGTAGTACTGATTAATACCACACATTTGCAGCATCATGTGAGATTAATGGTTACTTCATGCTATGTGTATAGCTCACACAATAGGGAGGCGATTTTTTCCGTCTGTATAGTGATCTGTTGGTACCCCTAGTGATTAATCACTAGAAATTATAGTACCGTAACTAAGGTACATAAATTGTATGTGTGCTCTCATATGTTGTGATAGATCACTTGGAAATTTTTTTCAAGGTAAGCTGGATACAAAAATATGATTTTGTTGATGTATAATTACAGCATATAGGTATCCAGATGATAAGCAGTTTATATGCAACTCAGATTCACATAACACAATGTCCAGGATAGGTCACCAACAAAACGAATTTACCTAAAGGCATTTCAGATCATGTTCCCCTAGCCCTTAGCATACAACTTCCTAATCTTCATAGCCCTACCGTATGGCTTCGAAACGTACAACCCAACTAAGAAAAAAATGTTCACAAATGATCAGTTGCCTGTCTGGCTAGACCAGACTACACCCATTTATCTATACCACAGTTTCTAGACCAAAAGAACCAGGTCCAATATCACCTAACAAAATGCTGCATGCTATCATGTCCTTTTCTTCTTAGTACTCCTCAACAGTTCTTTATTCTCTCAACTCACTTAGACGCACCCTTTATTGCAACCAAGATTAAATTTGCTATCTCACAATTTCTTATTGATAAAACACTAGTCTTTGTTAGCCTCCCAATAGACTTGTACAAGAAATTCAAACAATTGCTCAGCCTACATCTATTTTACACCTTAACTGCATTGCTGAAAACATTGCTTGAAGTGCTCATATTCCTCATTCTAAAAATCCCTTAATGTTTCTACCAGGTGTGAATCATATCGACCCATTTCCCTGATTAATGCAGATGTCAAAATACTAGCCAAAGTTTTAGCCATCAGAATTAATAAAGTGGTATTTCAACTGGTGAGTGGCAATCAGGCAGGTTTTATATCTGGCTGATCCACCAGAATAAATATCTGATGACCTCTCACCAATCTTCAATATACTGTACCCAGTTAATTGGAGTACACAACAGGGCCCCCTTATTATTTGCCCTGATGATAGATCCTTTATCTATATTGGTGCACTTACCTTAGTCATAAGGGCTTGACCATTTGCCCATTAAAGGAGCTCATACCACTATATTCAGATGATACCCTGGTATATTTGGCCGACCAAAACAATCCCTCCACCAACTTGTGGACATAGTAATATGGCAAATACACTGACTTCTGAGTCAACAGGAATAAGACCAACTTGTTCCCCTTGGACACTGTCCACTCAATACACCGAACCTCACAACTCCAACCGATCCTCACATCACCTTTAGATTTTTGGGAGTGAAAGTACACTTAGCCCTACATTCCTACATCTGCATACATCTACATCACTACAGAAGCTGCCAATCTCACCACTTATGAAGCCTTACATAATATAGTATATAGGAAAGCAGTTCCCTGTATTCATAGTTCAACATTACTCTGTACCTCTCTTACTACCTTCCTTAATATCATAAATAACTTTTTTTTTCTATGAACCCTGGGCTAATTCCCCCTACAGCCTGCAAGGGGCAAAACGTTTCTGAATTTCTCTTCTGTTCCTGATTAACAACATCGTTTTTCTGTTGGTATAAGCATTGTTCACCAATTGTACTCCTCAGCTTAGATTAGTTGTTTAGCCAACTTCCACATTTGCATCTCACTAGCTCCAACCTGTTGTCCAAAATAAATTTAATGTAGAGGACTTTTCCCTGAGCCCAACTGCATTTAAAAAAAACTGCTTTGACAACGTGGTCTCAACGTATTATGCAGTGTTCCTTGCTCAAGTTATCACTAGGAATCAAGCTAAATTGCATACTCTGCTAATTCAATCCACAGACCAAGACTGATCAGAGTTTGAAGATACATACAAGTTAATATTAACAAATATGTAGTTAACAAATAGTAACAAAAATAGTTTGAGTGATTCAACTTATAGTGATTGTAAAGGCAGAGTTTTTATTTTTTTAAATAATAAACATTTTATACTTACCTGTGTAGCAATCGTGCACACAGAGATGGACGCGGTCATCCATTTTGCTCCAAACCCTCCATCTTGTATCTCTCTCTCCCTCCTCCAAATCCCCCCTCCCTCTCTGTTGAGTGACACGTGGTCCCTGGATGCTGAGTTCAAAAGGCATCAGGCCCCAGCTGGAGAGCTGCATGGTTATAAACCCCAATTAGCCTGGCCCCAGTAGGTCTGGGAGACTCTTGCTTGGAAAAGGATCGTAAAACCATAAACCAGTTCTTCACTGAGCTTCAAAGACATTCCAGCTAGCTGTAAAACAGACTCACATTTAAAAATCCCCTTTTCCATATGATTTCATATCTTGGAATATGGAAGACTTACAGGGAGACCAGGCATATATTCAGATCAGTCACTTTAATACAAGTCGCCTGCTATATTACACCCCCTAGCTGACATCTACAGGAGAGCAGAAAATTATATCTCCTCAAGCAAGTATGTCATATTTCATATCTAGACATTCAGCAGATGCTTCTGCATATTAATCTACTAGTGGCTAGGCTGCTACATGCACCGAGGGTAAGTTATGGGTCATGATATAAGCTGTGAGGGATTTTGGTTCCAGCTGGGGTCTCCGCTTGCAACACCGTCCCCAAATGAGCCGATTGGTTCTCTGCTTCAAGGAGACACCCTGCTGAGTTCCTAGAAAAGCTGTTATGTTTGGAGTTAAGCTAAGCTAAGCTGAGTTGAGCTAAGTTGAAGAATTCTCCCTTTTAACACCAGGAACCAACTTTGGGAGACAAAGGCCCTTTTGCTCAGGAAACTTGAAAGCTACTTAACCCGGGACTGTTGGCAAGTACTCTATCTCTCTAAACTTCTTTCTGTTATCTCTTTGCTGTGTTATTGCTCTCTGTATATTTATATATATATATTGGCTACATCTTTTCCTGTAAATATTTTTATTGCACCCTTTTGACCTTTTAGTAATAAATCTTACTTTCTGAAAGTGTTGAACTATTTCTAAAGCTCTTTAACGCAAACTAAGAATCCCTGCCTCTGAAGAGCGCTACTGTGTGTTTTAAAATGTCTGCATACATCTGTCTGCGGTGACATTGTGTATACAAACGATTATTCAGACATCATAGTGTTATTGCTGATATTGCCGAGTTTCATCTTTCTCTGTACAAATAGAAGGTGGTGGCAGTGTGAAGGGTTAATTGCGTAATTAACCTGACCCAGTAACAATCGCTCCCAGGCTGCAGGTACACAGATTGTGGTCCATTAGCTGGAAAATCTTTGTGCAGGGTGCAGCTGGGCATGGCATTGTTACGCACGTGACAGCATGGTTTTAAATTGGCTAGTCCTTTGCTCACGAGTTTGGTGAGAAGGGCTGGGGTCTGACGCCGCGATCGTCACAACCTGCTGTGTGCAGAGGTTTTGCACAGAGCAGCCAAAATCCTCTTCTTCTAGGGTCCCCATCCGGCACTCTTGGCCACTCCACCTTGCTGAGTACCCCCATAGCAAGCCGCTTGCTATGGGGGCACTTGTGTGTGCTTGCTGTGTGTCCATAAGTCACACAGAGTTTGGCTTTGCCCCTTCCCCACTCCCTCCTCACTGGCTGTGATTGACAGCAGCGGGAGACAATGGCTACTGCTGCTGTCTCTGAGCCAATGAGAAGAAAGATAGCCAAGAGAGACTCCGCTCTCACTGGATCACATGACTGGGTCAAGATCTGGCTCAGATAAGTATAAGGGGGGCTGGGGGAGGGAGCTGTTAAAGAAGGGTTTTTACCTTAAACTGTTACTAAACCCAGGACCCTCCATTTACTATGTCTGGTCTCCCACAGTACACAGAACATGGACATGCAATTATTATAGTAAATATAAACTGCTAAATACCTTTTCTCATAAGCAGTATTTAGCAGTCATGTGACTTCAGTGTCTGGCTGAGCACTGGTTAATCTTGTTGGAGGAGTTTTCATTCTACTCTGACTGTCTTATGAGGTTGCATGACCCCTGACCCTCTGTCTGGACACAGCTGACCTTGTGCTGATCACATGCATCCCAGAAAAAATACACACCAAACTGAGCATGTGTAGAGCGTCTCCTAGGTCTCTGTGCCAGCAGATGGATTGGGAACTGTGGAAGAAGACAAGGATCAGAGAAGACAGGATCAAATAGCCTTTTTACGCAATGCGGAGGATTAACCTCTTAGGTTCCACAGCGAGTATAACAAGCATGCTTTACTGCATATACAGACTGATTTTACTGTTTTGGGTTTAGTAACACTTTAAAGAAGGACTTTGGGATATGAAAAAAATCTGCCATTGGTACACCCCCCACACACAACACACTAAACAGTTACTACAATTTTGAAAATTTTTACCATTTAGGAGAAAAAGCTGATTGAATTTTCATGATCTCATCTGTAATTTAAAAGATAACAACATCTGCTCTGCCAAGGAGGAGGTGTAACAGCAGGAATTACATCATATCCTCTCCTATCTCTGCATTAAAAGGAAACAACAGTTCCTATCAACCAGAGGGAATTGCATTGAATGTGAGTGGTACACTAGGCCTGTACATGATGAATGTGTCTTAGAGTCTGCAAGTGGGGCTGAATTACATCATTACTTCCTGGAGAAAGAACTACAGAATGGATGTGCCAAGACCAGTGTCTGGGGGAATAGGAGGTCTTACAAACAGGAAATCAAAAAGAACTAACGGCTTGATTTGAAAATGAATAGGCTAATTCAAAACAACTACTGAGTAAACGAGAAAATGGATGACATATTCAGTGAAGGTGGGAAATCAGCAACAAGGACATGTAAAGAAGTTTTTGCCTGGAGTTCCGCTTTCATGCAGAGAATGCATTAAAGTAAAAAAAAAAACCCTTCTGCCTTTAGAACCACTTTAACCGTTTAAGGCACGGCCTATAGCAGAAATACTGCTACAGGGTGGCACCTGTGCGTAAAATCATTTATATATACATGACTTTGCATTTCCGGGTAGGGGGGCGTGCGCATACCTGCGCCGCTGCGGATGTCAATCACTGGGTCTGCGGATGTCAATCACCAGGTCCCGGCTGGTGAGGAAGACTGTTTTGTTTACAAACAGTCTTCCTCCCTGTCAGCACACACCCCCGCCCCCTAGTAAATCACTCCCTGCACATAGTAAACCCTTTGATCACCCCTCACATTAACCCCTTCCTGCCATTAATACAGTGTCAGTGCTTTTTAGCACTGATCACTGTATTGGTGTCACTGGGGATGTCAGTGACTCCAAGTTGGTTCCCCCCAGTGTCAGAATGTCCACCGCAGTCCTGCAGTTCTGCTAAAAGTTGCTGATCGCCGCCATTACTAGTAGAAAAAAGAATCCCATTATCTATACCTCATTTGTAAACGCTATAGCTTTCCTGTAAACTAATTAATTTACACGTATTGGGATTTTTTCTTTAGCAAAGACATGTCACAGAATACATTTTGGCCTAAATTTATCACGAAATTTGATTTTTACATTTTTTTACTAGACATGTTTGATAGCAAAAAGTCCAAAATATTGTTTTTTTCTCAAAATTATTAGTCTGTTTTTGCTTATAGCGCAAATAATAAAAAACACACAGGTGATCAAATACCACTGAAAGAAAGCTCAATTCGTCCGGAAAAAAGGACATAAATTTAATTTGAGTGCAGCGTTGCACGACCGCTCAATTGTCAGTTAAAGTAACGCAGCGCTGTAATGCAAAAAATGGCCTGGTCAGGAAGGGGGGTAAATTCTCAGGAGGGCAGGAGGTCTATTTCTTCAGGCCCATTACACCCTGGCCAAACTACATAAATTGGATTCACATTCCTCTATCTTATGCTTCTGTGAATTTTTCAGTTGTTTAATGACATGCTACTAAGTTCAGGAATTCTGGTTGGTAAACAGCTTCATCTCAACTGCACTGGGACATGCCAATATACAGTATTTAACCTTAAAAACTATTTGATCACCTGTGTGTTTTTTATTTTTTGTGCTATAAACAAAAAAAGACCAACAATTTTGAAAAAAAAAACAATATTTTGGACTTTTTGCTATCAAACATGTCCAGTAAAAAAATTAAAAAAGTAAAATTTAATAAAAAATGTAGGCAAAAATGTATTCTGCTATATGTCTTTGCTACAAAAAAATCCCAATACGTGTAAATTAATTGGTTTACGTGAAATTCATAGCATTTACAAATGGCAATATATATACTGGACTTTTTTTTTCTTTACTAGTAATGGCAGCAATCAGCGACTTATAGCGGGACTGCGGTACCACGGCAGGCATTCTGACACTAGAGGAAACTGACTTGATGTCACTGACATCCCCAGTGACACCAATACAGTGATCAGTGCTAATAAAAAGCACTGACACTGTACTAATGGCACTGGGCAGGAATGGGTTAACATGTGTGGCGATCAAAGGGTTAACTGTGTGCTGTGTGCTGTTTTACTGTAAGCTGTGTGTGCTTTCAACTTTAAGCACACTGCTTTATATGGCTCTGCTATGCAGAACCATACAAAGCAGTGTGCAGGAGCTGACAGGGGACAGAACTGTATTGTTTACCTACAGCTCTTTCCCACGTCAGTAATACTCGGCGATCACTGGGTGCCGGTGAGTAATCACCAGGCGGGAACCGGTGATTGACAGTTGAGGCAGCGAATAGCAGCACGGGTAGTTTTCACTACATCCCCCAGAGGAAGCTACAAGTCCCTGTAGCGCAACGCGTAGGGGAGGGGCAGTGACGTCACCACGCATCCGCACAGAGGAACGGCGAGTATAGTCAGAGTGGGCAGACACACCTGCAAGGCTGACCCTAACGCGGTCCGAGATTGTTTGCATATATTAAGCGCATATTTATCTTCTCATATGTGAGTGTAACATCAGCGCATATTAAATACCTTGTATAAGACACTATGGGGTTTATTTACTAAAGCTGGAGAGTGCAAAATCAGACTCACTTCTGCATAGAAACCAATCAGCTTCTAGGTTTCATTGCCAAAGCTTCATTGAACAAGCTGAGGTTAGAAGCTGATTGGTTTCTATGCAGAAGGGAGTCTGATTTTGGACTCTCCAGCTTTAGTAAATAAACCCCTATGTATCTCTCCTTCTTTACATGTTTCATTTGTGGGGGAAAAGACCAGGCAGCTAGCTAAGGAGGATTCAACCACACAGCTGAGCTGAGGAGGCAAAGGATTACGCTGCTTATACAGATCCATGGTGCAGTTTTGACTGTTCATTGTTACCCAACTTATTATAAGAGGAAGAACACCTCACAGTATACTGTATATAGCACCTATTGGGAGATTGACACTACACTACAGAAAATAATTCCTTGACTTCACATATCATTTAAAATTACTATTGGATTTAAAAATGAATGAAATTTGACTTATGATGTATATATATATTAATTTCCTTCACAGTATTAAGGATATATATTAATGTTGTATGATTAATTGCAGCGCGATACCATACTGTAGCATTTGTTCATTGATGCACACCTAGTGAGGGTGAGTGAGGAAACCTGCGACCCAATACACTATATTAAATAACACACAGAGATAATAGTTAACACTTCTTAGTGGCTCACAAGTAACCAACACATTTTCATGAGTAATCAGCAGCTGGGACCCGGTGATTGAAATTCGAGGCCACAAATAGGAGCGTGTGTAGGGCACGCGTGCATTTTGCGTACGCCCCCTATCTGGAAATGCAAAATCAACTATATATATGTGATTTTGCGCAGCCCTGCCACCCTGTAGCAGTATATCTGCTATAGGGTGGCGGGAAAGCGGTTAAGCAGCATTCTTTTTACAATAAAGGAGATAGGGTGATAGAGGAAAACATTAAAAGCAGCCTAAACCACCAGGTGGCAAACTAAGAAGTATGCTTTTTTATTAAGATGAACATGAGTAATCAGCGGTTGGGACTCGGTGATTGACAGTCGAGGCCGTGAATAGCGGCGCAGGTAGGGCGCGCGCTCTTGGGGATGCCCCCTACTTGGAAATGCAAAATAAACTATATATACAGGATTTCGCGCACCCCTGCCACCCTGTAGCAGTATATCTGCTATAGGGTGGCAGGAAAGCGGTTAAGCAGGATTCTTTTTACAATAAAGGAGATAGGGTGATAGAGGAAAACATTAAAAGCAGCCTAAACCACCAGGTGGCAAACTAAGTAGTATGTTTTTTTATTAAGATGAACATTGCCATATTTTACTAAATTTAAAAATATATTTTAAAATGTTATTATAGTTCTGACCCTAATAAGTAAAGAAAATATATGTGCAATCAGTCTACAGACCTTTAAAAAAAAAAAAAAAAGAATGTCCTGTGATCTCTACACTCTTCAATCATATGGTACAGCTTTGACAGTCCATATTTATGCCTAATTGCTATTTGTGGAAATAACTAACAGCTCTTTCTTGGTACTTGATCATAAACAAAGCCTTTGTTAGGGAGTCCCTCATTTCTAGACTCTAGGCCACGGTGTCATTTATTCTTCTGTTTATCTTATATGTCAGTTATTATTAGCCTGCAATGTAAATTATAGTGATTGTGCACTGTATAATGCAGAAACTGCAGCTCTCGCTCAGCCTTTCTCTGTAAAAAAAAGTTTTAGTGATGGGGGGGTGACTGATTCCCCATGTTTACAGAACGCAGAGCAAGACTACAGTGTACAGTGACAGATCGCACAGTTGGTTTCCCCTGAAAGGTGGTGCTTTGCTAAAGTAACAATTAAAGAAAGCAGCCTGTTGTTTAGTAGCTGACATTCGATGTGTCACCGCTCAGAAGGATACTTGAAGGAGTCATAATACTGCAGGCAGCAAACTAAACAATGCTTTTTTTATTCCTACTAGCTGAGCTAAATTACAAACAGCTGGTGTCATGTTTGAAGATTTCTCCAACGTATCTCTCTGAGGTATTCTGACTGCTTTTAGAAAACATACAAATCTATAAATAGTGAGCTCTAGTCAGCCAGAATCACTCCATCAAAGAAGACGAATAAAACAACAACAACATGTTAAAGGAAGCCGCTGACATCCAGTGACTGGTGTTAAGCACACTGCTTTGAAGAGGACACTGTAAATTAAATCAGAATCACTTACTTAGGAACTTGGGTGCTATTTATCTAATCCTCCCTACTGCCGAACAGGTGTGACTGGAAAAATGGAACTACTGTTTTAGATTTTTGCCAAATCCATGAGATTATTTTACCCAAAGCAGAAAACAGCACTCATAGATTCCATCATACTGTGTAGTGCATTTAACGAAGACCTTAAAGTGTTACTAAACCTACAACAGTAAAATCAGTCTGTATATGCAGTAAAGCATGCTTGGTATACTCACTGTGGCACCTAAGGCGTTAATCCTCTGCATTGTGTAGAAAAGGTTTTTGATCCTGACTTCTTTGCCCCTCCTCTTGTTCAAATGTCCACCTGATACGATATACTGAACCTGTAGCCATTCTGCACATGCTCAGTTTTGTGTTTATTGCTCCGCATTGTGTAGAAAAGGTTTTTGATCCTGACTTCTTTGCCCCTCCTCTTGTTCAAATGTCCACCTGATAAGACATACTGAACCTGTAGCCATTCTGCACATGCTCAGTTTTGTGTTTATTGCTCCGCATTGTGTAGAAAAGGGTTTTGATCCTGGCTTCTTTGCCCCTCCTCTTGTTCAAATGTCCACCTGATCAGACATACTGAACCTGAAGCCATTCTGCACATGCTCGGTTTTGAGTTTATTGCTCCGCATTGTGTAGAAAAGGTTTTTGATCCTGACTTCTTTGTCCCTCCTCTTGTTCAAATGTCCACCTGATAAGACAGACTGTACCCGTAGCCATTCTGCAAATGCTCAGTTTTGTGTTTATTGCTCCGCATTGTGTAGAAAAGGTTTTTGATCCTGGCTTCTTTGCCCCTCCTCTTGTTCAAATGTCCACCTGATAAGACATACTGAACCTGTAGCCATTCTGCACATGCTCAGTTTTGTGTTTATTGCTCCGCATTCTGTAAAAAGGCTGTTTAATCCTGACTTCTCTGCCCCTACTCTTCAAATGTCCACACTGATAATACAGACTGAACCCGTAGCCCTTCTGCACATGCTCAATTTTGTGTGTATTGCTCCACATTGTGTAAAAAGGCTGTTTGATCCTGACTTCTCTGCCCCTCCTCACGTTCAAATGTCCACGCTGATAAGACAGACTGAACCTCTAGCCCTTCTGCACATGCTCAGTTTAGTGTGTATTGCTAGAGAGGTTTTTTTTTTCTTGGCAAAGTGCATGTGATCAGCACAGGGCCAATAAGCACTGTCCAGACAAAGGTCAGGGGTTGTGCATCCTCCTAGAGCAGAAAGAAAACTCTGACAAACTTTAACTAGTGTTCTGCTGAAGTCACAACACTGCTATAACTGCTGATGAGAAAAGGTATTTAGCAGTTTATATTTACTAAAATAATTGCATTTCCATGTTCTGTGTACTGTGGGAGACCAGATATAGTGAATGCAGGGTCCTGGGTTTAGTAACACCTTAATAGGTAACAGGACAGTTGATTAGCTTAAAGTATCACTAAACCTCCTGTTAGAGGTTGACTGCGTTCATTCTGCCTGGTCCTACTTTATGTAGCAATGTGAGTCCCCTTCGTTTGCTCACTTCCAAGATGGACGGCACTATGGGATTTGTAGTGTGCATAGAGCATTGCACACGATCACATATAATGTGTAATTCAGGAGCTCACAGAGGATGCTACAAAGAAACAGAAAAACATAGTAAGAAACAATTTCATGAAAACAGATTATTAAAAGAGAAGTATGAACTTAAAATATATATATATATATATATATATACTCACCTATGTGGATGCTGCATTGATTCGATGTTACATCTGTCCCTTGCCAGCTCTGCAGTGAGAACTGAGCAATCAAACACTGCTGATCACTTACTTCTCCCCTCTGCCCTGAGCAGAGAGCAGTGACTGTCAGTCTCTGTCTCTCTGCTCTGCCCCTCCAACGTTCACTGGAGCACTGGGCTGTGGAGGGGGTGGAAGGGGCTGACTCAGGCTCTTTGTCGATCACTGATGGGCTGAGGCAAGTGCCGTCCAGGCTTATGGGTGGATCCTGACCATATTATCTTTTTAGAGCCAGGACCGACTGAGTTACGCAAGTTGACTCCAGACTTTAACAAGCTGAAAACAGGTCACAGGAGTGCAGAATGAACTGTACTCCTGTGACCTAGAGACATATAGCCAAAATAGCTTTGGCTATATTTCTCCTTTAAGTAGTGGACATGTTTGAATTATGTTTTTGAAAAATATTACCGGCATTCCTTTAAGTAGGTCTACACAGCCAAGGATGTGGTCACATGATCAGAAGTTCATCCCTGTCAATTATAACTGAGAGCTGTGTATGACAGGTCAGTCATTGTGCTGGGAGACGCAGTGAGCCTGTTCCCAACATAGAAACCTCAGTCTTCCAAGGATGCATATGTGCACATTTGAACATGAAAGCTCATTCTCTTTGCCGCTGCACATATGCATTAAGCAAGAGGTTAAATCTGAATTCTAGGTATAATCTTAAAGCAGACCTTCACCACTCAGAGCATTTATAGCTCCCTGCACTCTCTCCTTTTTCCTCACTGCAAATCAACTCTTTTAAAATTCTTTTTCGATTGTTTCCTGATTTTTTGGTTTGCTGCCCCATGCCATTCTCTCCCAGAAGTGTTTTTGCCCCCCTTAGCCTCCTGGGATTGTAAGGGAGTGGGGACACATAGTGAAGTTAGTGTGCTGTCATCAGAACCTGGAAATCTCAGCCAGCTTGGCATAGATGAGGAGGACTAAGATGGCAGCATTGGACCTGGGCTGCTGAACCTGATAAACAAATCTATGCAGGCCAACGCTGAATCTCCCAGGAAGAAAGTATCTGAATCCAGGAAAATGTTGCATAACAGGTAAGTGGGGATTGAGGATGAGCTTGGGTGTCCCTCGAACACATTTCAAGCTGAATTTCGGATTTATGCTCTGTTTTTACTTCAACGAGCTTCGAGCTGAATCATTTCTGTTCTGCAGCTCTTGTAAGTGAAGAGGTGGGTTGTTGGGCAGGAATGACTCAGCCCCCAGGTCATTGGAGTAAAAAAAATTGTGAGTTTAGAGTTCAGCTACAGATGGGTTTGGTGGACATCTGAGCTCATCTCTAGTGGGGATAACAAAAGAAATCAGAGGAGCAAGTTAGGTTATATTATTATTATTATACAGTATTTGTATAGTGCCAACAGTTTGTTCAGCGCTTTACAATATAAAGGGAGACAATACAGCAATGATATAGTTCAGTACAAGAGGGTTAGGAGGGCCCTGCTCCTTGGAGCTTACAATCTAAGAGGGGCTAGCTTGGACCAACTCTGATTGGACAAGGTGGAGATTGTGATATCACTGCCGTTTTCTTGACAAGGTCTCTTTGTATAATACGGTCCTAATTCCAGTCAATGAGAGCCTTAATCCTGGAGCATATATAGCAATAGATTTTGTGCATTTGAGACTGTATCTATTCTGCCAAAACAGCATCTGAAAGAGACCTGACCATCGATCATCAGCAGCTGTGTTTAACAGTCTGCAAGACCACAGTCTTAAAATCACATTTTTATTTTTAATTTATGTTATAGTTTTACGATTCCAGGCAAAGAAATAGACAACACGGAGAAATAGAGGACCAGCAGCTGTTTAAATCATGCCTTGGTGCAAATTGATGAGCCATCCATAAATTAATTACACAAATAATTAGATGCAAGTTAATAAGCTATCTGACCTCATATTGAGAACCACAGGATTTGAGTTATTGAGTTAACATAGAGCAATAATTCCCCACATGATATTAATTATCCTCCCTTAAGGGATGGGTTGGCTGCCTGTGCTACTGCTGCTGTTTCGCTCTGTGTATTCACAGTTAACACTTTGTGCATCGATAACCTCTTGACTCCCCTCCACAGTCCAACAGCTTTTAATTAAATCATAGAAGCAAGAAACAAATAAAAGGACATATACATCAAAGATTAAAGCAGAACTTCACCCAAAAAAGGGGAGGTTCCCATTCTTCCTCCTCCTCCCACCTCCTCTGCCATATTTGGAACTTTTTTTTTGGAGGGGTGAGCTATTACCTAGTTTTGGCAAGTACCCACTCCCACTTCTACTTGGATCGCCTTGGACTCCAATTCCCCCCGGCCTGGAACCTTCTGAAACATGTCAAAGGTCCCAGTTAGCTGCACGCATGTCCAGTGCAAAGGACCCAAAGACCAATGAAGAAGCAGTCCAAATGACGACAGCACTGGATCCCTGGACAGGTGAGTATCTTTTATTGAAAACAAAAAGTGTAGCTGCTGACTTTTAGTTTTTGGAAACCTGGCTGAAGCTTCTCTTTAACATTTTATGTGTTTTTTTCATCTTATGTCTCAATGATGGGTTAGTATCAGACATCACATGACAAAACATTAGAATGTTCATTTTCTTGTGATTTAGAGAGGCTGCTGTGGCTGGACAAGGCTGGACAGTCCACCAAGTAGTAGTAATGTTTAGGGCAGTATGTGTCCAGGGATGAATGCCTGGAACACAGACCATGTACCAGGGATGGCCCCTGTCCCCTGCCCCAGCACACTGCAGGTGATTGACAGCCTTAGTTGTGCATGTTTCCCTATGGAACTGTGGAGATTGAGGCAATGTTCATTCCCCCCACTCAGGTTTCAGATTACACTCAGCTTCCCTCTCTGTGTTTTGCAGTGTGTGGCATCAGATTCCCCCCTCCTTTCCTCATGAAGTTCAGAAATAGTGTGTAAATTGTGTACTTTGAAGGGTTTTAGAGAACAGAGGTGCCGATAAACAGATACAGCATATGTCTAAAGATTTGTTTCATCTCTGTGTAATACCTCAGGTTAGTCATTTCAGTGAGTTGTATCCAGGTATGGATGTAGGTAACCATTAAAATCTTGTATTTTTTTTTTAAATGTAGCTAGTGTAAGTGTCTGAATTTTACTTGCTATCCAAATCTTGTTATCCTCTGCAAACCAGCAATCAGACTCAAAGAGGGAGCACTAGGGTCAGCCAGAGGAGCCAATCAGTTATGCCAAATTTACATTTGCTTCCAAGCCACATGCTGGCAGAAAATAGGGGCTCAGCAATGACTTATCTGCTGATTATTCACTGTCCAACCACAGGCTGGTTATATACAGTAAATAAATAAATATATTGGTGCCGCAGAGGAGAATATGGGTGCTTTCTTCTCTCCTACTCTAAATCTAAAATTTTAAAAAGTTTAGTTGTAGTTATATTTTAAATTAAGAATATTACCTCCAATTAGATTTCCATACCTGAAAGGGGTAATTTGAGGGCAATATCACCACCACTCAAAGTTTTTGGGGAAAAAAAATCTGGTAAGGGCAATAAATTATCACATTTTATATAAAAAAAATCACTTTTGTTATTGTAAAATATTATGGCAACTATAGCAACATTTCTTTTTTCCCCTTATTTTCTTTAAACAAAAAATGTGGAAGCTGTGAAGTTCTTTTCCTCATACTTACAACCTGTCTTACAGTTCAGGATTAGAACAGCTTGCTTTCATATTTAGAGTGAAAATTTCTAAAGCAATCTATATCTCTTCTTTAGAGAGTCTTAACATCTTTCAAGGCTTTGGGGAATGCTTAAATATGCTCTTATAGAAAGTACCTGCCTGGTAGTCAGTGAATATTTCATGTAATTAGAATAAAAAGTGTATAAAATACACAAGAAATACTGGAGTGATTTAACTGTGAGAATTTACCTCCTGCTTTAAAAATATTGCGTTTTTCATTTAGAATTAAATATATTCTACAAATTATTAAATAGAAAGTGTGTCAAAAATACATAGAATTTACCTTTATCCTTGGCTGGGTGTAAAATAAAAATGATATAGTCATTTGTTCCCACAGAAGGACTTGATGGATTAATATTTCATGGATTTCTTGATGGGCTGTGAATATGTTATTTATTTGCAAGTGATAACTGTATTTAGGAGGTTGCCTTCCCCACTGGAATGCTCATATGTGTTCCCCAGTGTAATTATAGATTTCCAAGCAAGAAATGTTGGTGGAATTGATTAGTCTGAATATGACCCTACTTAATTTCAAAATTTAAGGCAAAAAAATAATAAATAGTACACCCCACAACTGAAATGTTTGGCAAATACCAAGCTTTGTTTTATGGCTCCATTTAGATTTGCAATGCTCATTCTAGAAACCGAGATCACTCTGACCGTCTTGCATGGTGGAGCTGGCTAGTAGTCATAAGGCATGTCATCTCATAAACCACTCACCCCTACCCCAAGGAATCAACTGTATTAGATCCAAGGGTATGTAAACCCTCGCAATGACCTTCTCATATTTGGTCCTTTTTCGTTTGTTAAATAGCATTTTGTTATATCGGTTTAATAGGTGAAAAGAATTGTTGATTCTCACATAAATGCTGAGACCTGATAACTTTCTATGCTAGTAGTGTGTCAGTCAAAAGTAACTAATTTTAAACATGCTTAGAACAAACAAAGGTCTATACTAAGGCTAGAAATGGGAAAAAAAAGGAAAAGGAAAAGCAAACATGGGGCAGACTTGGCCCTGCATAGCCAGTACTTGTTATGTACAGTATCTCCCAGAAGTGAGTCCACCCCTCACATTTTTGTAAATATTTTATTCTATCTTTTCATGTGACAACACTGAAGAAATTACACTTTGCTACAATGTAAAGTAGTGAGTGTACATCTTGTATAACAGCGTAAATGTGCTGTCCCCTCAAAATAACTCAACACAGAGCCATTAATGTCTAAACCGCTGGCAACAAAAGTGAGTCCACCCCTAAGTGAAAATGTCCAAATTGGGTCCAATTAGCCATTTTCCCTCCCCGATGTCATGTGACTCGTTAGTGTTACAAGGTCTCAGGTGTGAATGGGGAGCAGGTGTGTTAAATTTGGTGTTATCGCTCTCACTCTCTCATAATGGTCACTGGAAGTTCAACATGGCACCTCATGGCAAAGAACTCTCTTGAGGATCTTAAAAAAAGAATTGTTGCTCTACATAAAGATGGCCTAGGCTATAAGAAGATTGCCAAGACCCTGAAACTGAGCTGCAGCAAGGTGACCAAGAGCATACAGCGGTTTAACAGGACAGGTTCCACTCAGAAGAGGCCTCGCCATGGTCGACCAAAGAGCCTGAGTGCACGTGCTCAGCGTCATATCCAGAGATTGTCTTTGGGAAATAGACATATGAGTGCTGCCAGCATTGCTGCAGACGTTGAAGGGGTTGGGGGGGTCAGCCTGTCAGTGCTCAGACCATACGCCGCACACTGCATCAAATTGGTCTGCATGGCTGTCGTCCCAGAAGGAAGCCTCTTCTAAAAGGTGATGCACAAGAAAGCCCGCAAACAGTTTGCTGAAGACAAGCAGACTAAGGACATGGATTACTGGAACCATGTCCTGTGGTCTGATGAGACCAAGATAAACTTATTTGATTCAGATTGATTCAAGCGTTTGTGGCGGCAACCAGGTGAGGAGTACAAAGACAAGTGTGTCTTGCCTACAGTCAAGCATGGTGGTGGGAGTGTCATGGTCTGGGGCTGCATGAATGCCAACATGAACTGTGACATACTGAAGCAGAGCAAGATCCCCTTCCTTCAGAGACTGGGCCGCAGGGCAGTATTCGAACATAACGACCCCAAACACACCTCCAAGACGACCACTGCCTTGCTAAAGAAGCTGAGGGTAAAGGTGATGGACTGGCCAAGCATGTCTCCAGACCTAAACCCTATTGAGCAGTTGTAGGACATCCTCAAATGGAAAGTGGAGGAGTGCAAGGTCTCTAGCATCCACTAGCTCCGTGTTGTCATCATGGAGGAGTGGAAGAGGACTCCAGTGGCAACCTGTGAACTCCATGCCCAAGAGGGTTAAGGCAGTGCCCAATTTGGACATTTTCACTTAGGGGTGTACTCACTTTTGTTGCCAGTGGTTTAGACATTAACGGCTGTGTGTTGAGTTATTTTGAGGGGACAGCAAATTTACACTGTTATACAAGCTGTACACTCACTACGTCACATTGTAGCAAAGTGTCATTTCTTCAGTGTTGTCACATGAAAAGTTAGAATAAAATATTTACAAAAATGTGAGGGGTGTACTCACTTCTGTGAGATACTGTAAATGCTCTATTTGTTTTTCAGCACCAAATCTTATTGTGTTTTTTATGTGCTCTGCTTGTAATATTTTATGTATAAAATATTGCAATAAAATATTTTTTTTAAAAATGAGGCAGACTTGATGGACCACCAGGTCTTTTTCTGTCATTGCTTATCTTTAGGTTTCTATGCTTTCTGTGTTCTTTCTATGCTTTCTATGTTTTTAGGTTTCTTTGCTTTCTTTCTCTGCTTATTATTATCAATTACATTGTTCACAGCTATCACTGGTGGCTACACAACCCCTTCCCTCTTTGTTTGAGAGAAGGGGTGAAGGGGGATTTTTTTTGTTCTCTCCTAGAGTGACAGTAATGCTTCTCCACTGATACAATACCATAAGTGAAGTTGACAGAAAGTGTGTTATTGGCAGAATCAACAGGTGAAAATTAAAGTGGTTATAAATGTTCAAGGTTTTTTACCTTCATGCATTCTATGCATGAAGGTAAAAAAAACTTATGTGTGCAGCAGCCCCACTAATACCCACCTGAGCCCCATTGTGATCCAGTGATGTGCACAAGAGCCTCGGCTCTCTGGGGACTCTACCTTGCATTGGCTGAGGCAGCACTGGGAGCCATTATCAATCACAGCCAGCAAGCCAGTGAAAAGAGAGAGGAGAGGGAGTGGGGCAGTGCCATGGCTCTGTGTGTGAATGGACTCAGAGAACAACATTTCATGAGCGAGCCTGCTTGGGTGCCCCCATAGCAAGCTGCTTGCTCTGGGGGCACCCAGCAGGAGGGAGGAGCCATGAGCACCAGCGGAGTACCCGAGAAGAGGAGAATCGGGGCTGCTCCACTACTGCACAGAGCAGGTAAGTATGACATGTTTCTTTTTTTTTTTTAAGAATTGCCTTTAATAAATGTTCTTGGGTTTAGATATGCTTTAAATGTTTACCTTGTCTCATTATTCACACCCTAAATATTATTTAATTTTTTTGTGCGAAAGTGCGTTTCAGTGAATGTGACTAACTGAACCATTCTACTAGTGACAGCTAAGTGCTATAGTGAATGATGTAGTGGTAAAGTGACTATCACCACCCATTTTTTGTCAGGAACCTAGGCATGGTATATGTGTCAGCTGGGCGCTTATGTGTTCCTGTGTTTCCTAAGTCCTGCTGTATGGTCGGTCCCTTTCCTGCAATTCTGCCTGGGTTTTCTGAACTCAACGTGCCTTTCTCTTGCTCTGGTGTTAAGCATTCTTGATCTATATATTTTTTCAAATAAGTTGTGACCATGAGGAAGCTTGGCCAATTGTATTCCTCTTGATTGGTCCATACTTCTGTAATAGGACATGAACTCCATGACCTGGTTTCACATTCAGCTTGTTGTCACTAGAGTGTCCATTTGATTTTGTACTTATTACTTTTTGTCATTCTTTTCACGGCCTAACTCCCATTCTTGTCTATTATTATTATTATTATTAGTACACAGGATTTATATAGTTCCAAAAGTTTGTGCATCGCATTACAACGTGAGGGCAGACAGTACAATTTCAGTACAATTTATTACAGTAGGGCTCTGCTCATTAGCTTACAATCTAAATGGGAAGGTCATTTGATACAAAATGTAATAACTGTGGGGGACGAGCTGAAGGAGAAAATAAAGCACAAATATTAGGCGGGGGAAGGAAAGGCTTGTCTAAAGAGATGGGTTTCCAAGGATCATCTAAATGTAGACAGAGTATGAGACAGTCGCACAGATTGGGGTAGGGAATTCCATAGGATGGGAGGAAGTGACAAGGGAGCTAGAGAGCAGGAGGTCTTGGGAGGAATGAAGAGAATGATTTGGTTGGTATTTAAGACTAGGGTAGTGAAGTAGCAGGGGCCAAGTTGCAGATGGCTTTGTAAGTTGTATTTTGAACTGAATTTTTTGGGAGAGCTTAACCCAGTGATGGGATTGGCAGAGAGTAGCATACACTATATCCTGACGCTCCTTCAGCGTCACCTACAATGGTACCACCTCCCCCTCTCTGTTGGGGTCCCCCAAGACTCTATCCTTGGACCCCTTCTCTTCTCCATCTACACCTCCTCCCTGGGCACACTCATACACTCCCATGGCTTCAATTATCACCTCTATGCTGACGACACCCAAATCTACCTCTCCACTCCTCTCCTCACCCCCACTATCTCCGCCCGCATCACTCACCTCCTAAACGACATCTCAGACTGGATGTCGCTCCATTTCCTCAAGCTTAACCTCTCCAAAACCGAACTCCTCGTCTTTCCCCCTGCCCACACCCTCCCCCCCTAGCCTATCCATCACCACCACCAACACCACTATCATTCCCGCCCCGCAAGCCAAAGTCCTTTTGCGTCATTCTTGACTCAAACCTCTCCTTCCTCCCTCATGTCAAATCACTTGCAAACACCTGCAGGCTCCATCTCCGCAATATTGCCAAGATACGTGCCTTCCTCACCCCAGACACCACCAAACTTCTTGTACACTCCCTCATCATCTCACGCCTTGACTACTGCAACTCTCTTCTCATTGGCCTACCCAAGTGCAGGCTCTCCCGGCTCCAGACCATCCTGAACTCAGCGGCCAGACTCATCCACCTCACCACCCGCTCCACCTCTGCCACCCCCCTCTGCCTCTCCCTCCACTGGCTGCCGATTGCCCAACGCATCAAATTTAAACTTCTAATCCTGACCTACAAAGCCGTTCATAACACTGCCCCTGACTACCTCACCAACCTGATCCCCAAGTACCACCCTACCCGTACCCTTCGCTCCTCACAGGACCTCCTTCTATCCTGCTCCCTGGTCTCTTCCTCCCATGCACGACTGCAGGATTTCTCCAGGTCCTCCCCTATCCTCTGGAACTCACTGCCCCAATCCATCCGACTGTCGCCTTCCCTCCCCACATTCAGGCGCTCCCTCAAAACCCATCTCTTCAGGGAAGCCTACCCCACCCTCACCTAACGGCCATCTTCCCTCATTCCTCCCACCACTTCATCCCCCTCAGCCACTTCATTCCCCTCAGCCACTTCCTATTGTTCCACTACCCCCTCCCTCCTAGATTGTAAGCTTAAAAGAGTAGGACCCTCTTACCCCTCGTACGCTGTCTGTTTTTGTTGTACTGTGCCATGTATTGTCCCCCCTATTGTACAGCGCTGAGCAAACCCTTTGGCGCTATATAAACTCGATGTAATAATAATAATAATAATATAGTTGGTAAGGTGGATTAGTCAGGCAGCAGCATTCATGATGGACTGAAGAGGGGATAGCCAATGTATAGGTAAGGCAATGAGGAGTGATTTGCAGTAGTCAAGGCAAGATACTGTCGTATTTGTCACCCTGTCTTCTAGCTTGCCTGAATCATGGTTTTCTTCTGCTTTCATATTGGATAAACCCTGCTACCTTCTTACTCCTGATCTCCATAAACCTTCTTTCTGCCAAATATTATACTCTTGTTCAGGTCTGTTCATCTTGCTGCTTGCTTGTCCTGACCTCACTAGTTCTCCTTCTGACCTTTGCTGTGTTCCTGTTCATGCCCTTTCCCCAATCCTTGGCTTTGACACTCAGCTTCCATTACGTTGAACAACAAGCTTAGGCATCTCTCAACTATGTTTCTGTCTTTCTTCTTTACACTGACTTTGCCTAGTTGGGTACAGTCTTGACTTGTGTGACTACTTTTCTTGCTTGTCTTTCCTGTGGAATTGACCTTCTTTATAGACTTGATAGTCCAGCTCTTAAAGCCCAATTGAATTTACAGAAATCCACATTCTGCCAAATAGTCATTCAACTAATAAGCTCCTGTTTCATAGTCTTACCTCCTCTTTGTAGTTAGATCAGTTGCACAGGGTCTGTGCAGTCCAGTATGGTCAGAATTAGTCCCACTGCATTCAATATACATTACCTAATAAGATAATTCTGACACAAATTGCCCCCTTTCTCTGCAATGCCATCGGGGGGAAAACACTTGTGAACTGTTTCCCAGCTATACCAGCATAGATCACATGAGTATGAGTTTATTCAGTAGCAGCATATTCAGGAAGAGAAAACTGATTTACAGATGAGTTCCAGGTAAGGCTATTGTTGCATCTTTACAATGTTCCAGTTTACATCAATGCATGTGCCATACCTGGCCAATCCCCATAGAAGGCACCGCTAATAGACCAATCACCGCTAGATTCTGCATCCTGTGCCAAGATGATGCTGTCCTACTGCTTGTGCATAAAGGCGGTTGCTGACTCACTCAGCATAGACTCCACTTAAAGAACACTGTGCATTTTTTTGTTTTCAGAGAATGCAAAGCATTCTCTGAGTGGATGATACGGAGAAGCAGGATAATGAAGTCACGATCACCACCTTGTCCAATCAGAGGATGCTTTGCATTCATTGAGGAAATGCAAAATGTTCACTGAATCACGCACGTGTCACGCATTTGTTCACGAAATAGCAGGGCAGCTGTTCAGCATGAGCCATACCATCTGGAAGTATAGGACTATAAAGAGTAATATAGGGGTGAGGTTTCAGTGCAGACATAAAGAACTCATCAGAGTCTCTGAGCTGCATAAGAATGTTTTGGTCTAATGCTCTATGGTCAGCCAAAAATGGAACAGTTTGGGTGGATTGACCATTTTTTTATAACAATTATTATTTTAAAGCATAAACATGTAGTATTGCAAAGCAGATGATTGTATTGCATAGTTTACATAAGTAATGCTTATATTAGAATTTAAATAACTTATCTACATTGTAAAAAGATTTGAACTTTATATAAAAGGCAAGTGTATGCTTCATTGTTTTAACACGTTACACTAATTTTACAGCATAATTTTATGAACAGACAATAGAAAAGAGAATGAACTCCATGGTGGGAAAGATTGTGTGTGGCTAAGAGCAGACACAGTGGATTCATTATGGAGAATGACATCATAGCAGCACAGACTCATCCTGCAAACAGGACTGTAAATCATTTTGTTAGCTTCATAAAATCATTCATGCTATGAAACTGAGGCCAGGCTGTGGTGCCCAGCCCAAGGATGATTGCGAGGGTGAAAGAAGCATCAAAGAGTTGGCTGGAAATAGCAGGATCTGTGATACACAAGGGAGTAGATGAGAGTAAACACAACACAAAGCAGCAGGTGATTTATTATTATTATTCATTTATTTGGTGCCAATATTTTCCGTACTGCTTTGCGGAAAAGACTAAGCCATTTACATCAGTGTCTGCCCCAAATCCATTGTACAGTACCAGCTACAATCAAAAACACATACCAACTGATATTCCTTTTTGTCTTTTGAACATTAGCCAATTAAAGGGTCAGACCACCCAAAATTGATCTTTGAGTTTTTGGCAGCTGCTTGAGATATAAACCACCAAGCTATGTCTTATCTCTCTTGAAGACACTAGCTGTGAGATATCAGCACTTGAGGCCCTTTGCACCTGGTGATAATGAGAGGCTCCTGCTCTTTTATCTTAAATTATAGAGAATGTAACAGGAGGTGATGGCATACACTAATGTAGGTGGGAGCAACTGCATCTCCCAGGTGGACAGGAATAAAGTTGGTATTATGGCAAGATCTCTCAGGGTTTGTTCATGCATAATGCTGTGAACTGCTTTTTTTTAATGCACTGGATATAAACAGGTACAGTTGCAAGAAAAAGTATGGGAAAACCCTTTTGGATTACGTGGAGTTTTGCATGAATTGGGCATAAAACGTGCTCTGAACGTCATCTAAGTCACAATAGAAGAACACAGTCTGCTGAACATAATACTACACAAACATTAGATGTTGCCATGGTTTAATTGCACATAACATGTAAACATTCACAGTGCAGGGAGGAAAAAGTATGTGAACCTTTGGACTTAATAACTGGTTGACCCTCCTTTGGCAGCAATAACCTCAACCAAACATTTCCTGTAGTTGCAGATCAGATCTGCACAACGATCTGGAGTAATTCTGGACCACTCCTCTTCACAAAACTGTTTCAGTGTAGTAATATTCTTGGGATGTCTGGTGTGAATCGCTCTCTTAAGGTCATGCCACAGCATTTCAATCGGGTTGAGGTCAGGACTCTGACTGGGCCACTCCAGAAGGTGTATTCTGTGCTGCTGCAGCCATTGTTTTGTTGAATTACTTGTATGCTTTGGGTCATTGTCCTGTTGCATCACCCATCCTCTGCGGAGCTTCAGTTGGCGGACAGATGGTCGTACGTTTTCCTGCAAATGAAATGGGAATTTAATTCTATACTAATGCCTCTCACAAATACTGAGTACTTCCCCCCGGGAAAGAATAAGATATCAGGGAGATGGTTTAGAAAGGAGGATACCCAACTGAGAGATGTTTTGGTGGAGGGAGAATTGAGATCACTTAAAGAGTCAATAGAGAAGAAGGAAGATATTTTTATTAGAATAGATGAGTGGAAATATCATCAATTGAAAAGTTTTATTGGAAATCTACCGAAACCCCTGAGAAAAAAACAGGAGTGGAATATGTTTGAAAGGTTGTTAGAGACACGAAGGGATGGGAAGCACGGTATCTCAAAAGTGTATAGAATACTCACAGAATTAGACACAAACACAAAGTTAATTTTTATGACAAAATGGGAAAGGGATATGGGAGTTGGGTTTGATGAAGATAGACAGAGAAAGATGTTTAGATTGATACACGATAATGTTAGTATGAGAGAGGTTGAGGTTAATTATAAGTGTGTGACACGATGGCACATTACACCGAGTGTAGAGCACAAGATGAATGGGGAAAACTCAAATATGTGTTGGAGAGGATGTGGAGAGATAGGCACGGTGTTTCACATATGGTGGGAATGTCCAAAAATCCAGGCTTTTTGGAAGATAATAGTCAAAATAATTGAAGAAATAACTGAAATTGACATGGGGTTAGACCCAACGACGTGCCTCCTACACAATGTGGAGACATCTGTAAATAAATATAAAGATTCAGGTATTTGGCACTTCTTGAATGCGGCGAAAGGGTTGATACCCAAGTTTTGGCGGAAAGCTGAGGTACCGAAGGAGGTAGACTGGATTAATAGAGTAAACCAGATAGATAGAATGGAAAGATCATACCATATGCAAGAAGATAGGATGAGAGTTTATTCCAGGAGATGGGAAAAGTGGGAAAGAGCAGGATTGAAAGAGAAATATAGGAAAATATGAACTAGGATGTTAGCAAAAAATTAATAAGCCTCAAGAGATTAGAAAGGGCTAGAGTCTGCAGAGGGGGAGGAGGGGGGAGGAGGGGCGGGAAGGGGGGGTAGTGGGACGGGAAGGAAAAGAGTTTTTAGTAAGGGAAAGGTAGAAATGTTATAAATGTCTACTTGTATGAGAATTATTTCCCTTTTTGGGTTTTTGTATTAATATGAAAAATTTAATAAATATTTAAATTAAAAAAATGTCTTGGACAAAATGTCTTGATAAACTCTGGAATTCATTTTCCCATCAATGACAACAATCCATCCAGACCCTGAGGCAGCAAAGCAGCCCCATACCATGATGCTCCCTCCGCCATGTTTTACAGTGGGGATGAGGTTTTGATGTTGGTGTGCTGTGCCTTTTTTTCTCCACACATAGTGTTGTGTGTTCTTCCCAAACAACTCAATCTTGGTTTCATCTGTACACAGTATATTTTGACAGTAGTGCTGTGCAACATCCAGGTGCTCTTTTGCAAACTTCAAACGTGCTGCAATATTCTTTTTGGACAGCAATGGCTTCCTCCGTGGTGTCCTCCCATGTACTCCATTCTTGTTTAATGTTTTCCTTATTGTAGATGGGTCAACAAAAATGTTAGCATGTGCCAGAGATTTCTGTAGGTCTTTAGCTGACACTCTGGGATTCTTCTTTACCTCATGCAGCATTCTTCGCTGTGCTCTTGCAGTCATTTTTACAGGACGACCGCACCTTGGGAGAGTAGCAACAGTGCTAAACTTTCTCCATTTGTAGACAGTCTGTCTTACCGTGGACACATGAACATCAAGGCTTTTGGAGATACTTTTGTAACCCTTTCCAGCTTCATGCAAGTCAACAATTCTTGATCGTAGGTCTTCTGAGAGCTCTTTTCTGCGAGGCAAGGTTCACATCAGACAATGCTTCTTGAAACTAGTAAACCCAAAACAGGTGTGTGTTTTTTAAGGGCAGGACAGCTGTCAGCAACACATCCAATATCATCACACTGATTGGAGTCAAGGTTGGCTCACTCCTGGCTCCAATTAGCTCTGGGAGAAGTCATTAAGCTATGGCCTCACATACTTTTTCCTCCCTGCACTGTGAATGTTTACAGGTTATGTGCAATTAAACCATGGCAACATCTAATGTTTGTGTAGTATTATGTTCAGCAGACTGTGTTCTTCTATTGTTGTGACTTAGATGACGTTCAGAGTACCTTTTATGCCCAATTCATGCAAAACTCCACGTAATCCCAAGGGGTTCACATACTTTTTCTTGCAACTGTACCTGCTAGGGCACATAAAAAACAATTGTTTTCTATATGCCCGGTTCACATTGCAACACAGCCGGGAGCTGTGGTGCAGTGAACTGCGGTAAAAAGCAGAAAGCACTGTGTGTCACTGGAACCCAGCTTGCAGCTGTATGAAGATGTAAATGAAGTGTCACTTTTTGGCACTTCAAATAAAGTTTAAAGAAAGTTAAAATAAACTGTTAATTGCACCATAGCATGCTACCCCTGAACTGACATCAGCCCCCATGCTAAAACCAAGCATTTTAGCATGCAGTGCTGTGTGAATAAACCCTTAGCTGAAAAAAATCGCAACCTAATAAGAAGCTAGGGACTGACTCAACCCACCAGTATCCACTTATAACTTAAATATCTCTTTGGGTGGACTTAGTATATACTACATGTAGCCAGGCACAGGCAATTGGCCCCTTTAGGAAAAGAAACATCTGAGATTGTTAATGTAAGAATTGCAGGTGCCGACGCGTCCGACTGATACAACTTTATGGATATTTTGTATTCTCCACTGCTTAGGCAGCATGGAGTCATGGGCATTAAGGAAGAGATGCTGCTGAGGGGGATTGTGGGAGATCTAGTCCACTGTTGGTGATGGTATTACCCTGATGATAGAAAAGTCTACAATTCCCAGGGGGCCATAGCATGAAGGAAGGAGTGGAGAGACTCATAGTGCACTACCCGGGAAGGTTCAGTACAGTTGGCAACATGACAGGGAAGAGTACAGAGGTTCAGGTTAACATGCTTTGCTGACCAGGGCCTCTGTCATCAACGCAGTCTGGATAGCAGCATCGCCAATAGAGAGAGAAAGAGAGAGAGAAATAGAGAGAGAAAGACCAATGCCAGATCTATCACCCATCTATTCCAGCTCATACCAGAGGAAGCAAACGAGTTCACTGGTCTTCAGCTGCAATACCAGCATTCCTGTGCGGTATCACCAAAGTCAAAATCATCGATCCATGAGGAGCCCCTCCACCAGCAGCATCCAAGACTGAGCTGCAGAACTGGTGAGAAGTTTCTTAACCCAACGCACACACTGCCTGGCAGGAACTGAGTCTTCTAATTGCCTGTCATAGCCATACCACATCTGAGTTAGTGTCTAACACAGGTAACACACCATAGAGTGATGATAACATCTACTGAGGATTGTCCCAATACTCCAGAACTGACTTTACTATGAATTATTTTTCACTTTTTGTTACTTTTCCTCTTCTTCTCTAAACCAACAATACAATTTGCACCTGTGACAAGTTGTACTTGGAGCTGAATGCAGATTTTAACTGGAACCTTCACCAGTAGTGCACCACCATTAAAGGACCCCAGGGATAGCCAGCAGCAGAAACCATCCAGAGACTGCCCCTCTTATCTACCTCAATGTTGCATAATGTTCACCATCTTCAAACTATTTGGGCTGTTTGGCCCAAAGAAATTCCTGCAGTCAGACTTGGACCTAGCATGGCCACCCCAGTGCACTAGTGGGCAATGTAGCTCCAGGTGATCCTGTTACTGTTTAAGCTGATTTCAGTAGATAGTGAGGAAGTAGGCCCTATTATCTGTTGTTACATGTGCAATAAAAAAAATGCATTCACACATATGAAACTTTATCTGCATTCATTGTCTAAAGCAGGGGTTCTTAACATTTCCTTTTAAAGATTACAGATGCCCAATAAATTGTGCTACAGTCAGGTCCATAAATATTGGGACATCGACACAATTCTAACATTTTTGGCTCTATACACCACCACAATGGATTTGAAATGAAACGAACAAGATGTGCTTTAACTGCAGACTGTCAGCTTTAATTTGAGGGTATTTACATCCAAATAGGTGAACGGTGTTGCAATTAAACAGTTTGCATATGTGCCTCCCACTTGTTAAGGGACCAAAAGTAATGGGACAATTGGCTTCTCAGCTGTTCCATGGCCAGGTGTGTGTTATTCCCTCATTATCCCAATTACAATGAGCATATAAAAGGTCCAGAGTTCATTTCAAGTGTATTGTTTGCATTTGGAATCTGTTGCTGTCAACTCTCAAGATGAGCTCCAAAGAGCTGTCACTATCAGTGAAGCAAGCCATCATTAGGCTGAAAAAACAAAACAAACCCATCAGAGAGATAGCAAAAACAACTGTTTGGAACATTCTTAAAAAGAAGGAACGCACCGGTGAGCTCAGCAACACCAAAAGACCCGGAAGACCATGGAAAACAACTGTGGTGGATGACCGAAGAATTCTTTCTCTGGTGAAGAAAACACCCTTCACAACAGTTGGCCAGATCAAGAACACTCTCCAGGAGGTAGGTGTATGTGTGTCAAAGTCAACAATCAAGATAAGACTTCACCAGAGTGAATACAGAGGGTTCACTACAAGATGTAAACCATTGGTGAGCCTCAAAAACAGGAAGGCCAGATTAGAGTTTGCCAAACGACATCTAAAAAAGCCTTCACAGTTCTGGAACTACATCCTATGGACAGATGAGACCAAGATCAACTTGTACCAGAGTGATGGGAAGAGAAGAGTATGGAGAAGGAAAGGAACTGCTCATGATCCTAAGCATACCACCTCATCAGTAAAGCATGGTGGTGGTAGTGTCATGGCGTGGGCATGTATGGCTGCCAATGGAACTGGTTCTCTTGTATTTATTGATGATGTGACTGCTGACAAAAGCAGCAGGATGAATTCTGAAGTGTGGCGGGCAATATTATCTGCTCATATTCAGCCAAATGCTTCACAACTCATTGGACGCCGCTTCACAGTGCAGATAGACAATGACCCAAAGCATACTGCAAAAGCAACCAAAGAGTTTTTTAAGGGAAAGAAGTGGAATGTTACGCAATGGCCAAGTCAATCACAGCCTCCCCTCTGATGATGTGCTTATAGCACGAAAGGCCTAAGGAGGAGCTGTGCAGAGCGTGACGTCATTCGCACCGCCGGAGCCACGAGGAGGCTCGGCGGACATCTTTACTAGGGTCAGTATTGCTACTTTCCTAATCCTTATTTTAACCTTTTATGGGTCTGGATCTGCATGCTACCCTGTATTTTATGCTGAGGCAAATACATTTTCCTAAACATACTACACTATCTCTGGCACCTGTGTTTTTTCTGGGGCTCCTTTGTGGAGCTGTTACCCCCACAGAGAAGGTGCCAGTACCATTCAGAGGAGAGAGTCTCACCACCAGTGTGGAGTGCCTGATTGACCTTAAAGGGGACCTCAGGATCTGGCTTTGAGTCTTCGGTGATCCACCGTGAGAGGGACGCCTGCCATCTGAATGTTGGAGGATCTGACATCTGGAATGATTATTCCTACATGCGCATAACCCATGCGTTTCTGGTGAGTGCGCATTGCTATTATTTGAGGCCGCAAGAGCTTTCGAAGTTTGCACCCTTTTATAAGAAACCACGGATAATAATACATTGACTTCTGACTGTTTTCAGTTTAATTCTTTTAGCGCTGCACCATACTACCCTCGTTTACAATCACCTGACCTGTATCCGATTGAGCATGCATTTTACTTGCTGAAGACAAAACTGAAGGGAAAATGCCCCAAGAACAAGCAGGAACTGAAGACAGTTGCAGTAGAGGCCTGGCAGAGCATCACCAGGGATGAAAGCCAGCGTCTGGTGATGTCTATGCGTTCCAGACTTCAGGCTGTAATTGACTGCAAAGGATTTGCAACCAAGTATTAAAAAGTGAAAGTTTGATTTATGATTATTATTCTGTCCCATTACTTTTGGTCCCTTAAAAAGTGGGAGGCACATATGCAAACTGTTGTAATTCCTACACCGTTCACCTGATTTGGATGTAAATACCCTCAAATTAAAGCTGACAGTCTGCAGTTAAAGCACATCTTGTTCATTTCATTTCAAATCCATTGTGGTGGTGTATAGAGCCAAAAATTTTAGAATTGTTTCGATGTCCCAATATTTATGGACCTGACTGTATATGTCCCCGTAACCCCTTCGTTTGATTGTCAAAATCACCAGTCCTATTAGGTGTCAGTATGACTATAAAAGATGCTTATAGTTTGGTTTATAGCTTGGTAATAGCTAGAAACAAAGGTATGATGATTTTATCGTATTTCTTTATTAAGAATTATGTCAAATACACAAGCTTGCTACAACTAGAGAGTCAAGGTCAAGTACTGAAACACATCAGTACCATCCACTTAGTAGCTGAACTACTGTGAATACTGGCTATATCACCATTCCTTATTCCTGCAAAGTTATACATAAGCCAGGCTGCAGCGGACAATTATAAACTTTATTATCGTTTGTTGGTTTCTCCACTTGCCCCTGCTGGTCATCAGGGAGCCCCCTATCATAATACATTAGTACAGCGGGGAAGATCGCCACACCAACATGACAGGTTTTTTTTTCTTTCAGTCTGCAGATTGAAAAAAAAAACTGAGTGTGTGTACCCAGCTATACACAGCTCTTTACATACTCACATCAGTCCCTGCCCTAAAGAAACTTGCAATCTAATGTCCCTATCTAGGGCCAGTTTATGTAGAAGCCAGTTAACTTATCAGCATGTCTTTGGAGTGCAGGAATAAACTGCAGTATCCAAAGGAAACCCATACAAGCAAACAGAGAAAATGCAAATTCCATGCAGATGGTTTCCTGACCAGGATTCAAATGGAGGACCCCAGTGCTGCAAGGCAGTAGTGTTAACCACTAAGTCACTGTACTGCCCACTGTGAATTGTAATGATCTGCATTATGTATTTGTTACCACCTGTGGGTACTTTAACCCCCCAGGCGGTATTCTCGAGTGTAGCTCGGGGTAAAGTTTCAGTACCACAAGCGGTAACCCCGAGCTACACTCGGGCTTACCATGTGGTGCTGCTCTGGGATCTCTCGGTCACTTACCTTGTCCTTCGCTCCCGCGATGTCCCTCCTGCAGTGTCCCCTGTAATGTACTCCAGCGGATGCCGGCATCTGTCATCTGAGTTCTGTCCCCTGCGAGCGTCGGGACGTACGGGGGACAGAACGGCGGGAAATTTGAAAATGACATATTGTGACATTCACTCAATACACTAAAATCACATAGTAAAACATTACTGTATCCAACCATTTCACATACATTTTGTCCCGAGTGCTTTGTACTGTGCCCTGCCTGCATTTTTACTGTTCTTTCTGCCTTGAAACTGAGAAATGTCCATGGCATCCAAAAAGCGTCCCTTTATGTCAAAAGCGGTTTTAGACCAGCTAGAGAACAGCAATAGTAAATTAGAACCACTTGCAGAATTGAGTGATAATGATTCGTGGGGAAATTTGTCATCAGACACTGAAAACGATTTTGCGACTTTGCTCAGTGATGTGCGAACTTGGCGCTATATTTCAAATTTCAGTGTTTTTGGTTTGATTATATTATTGAATTAAATTTATTATTATTATATTATTATTTTTTATGATTATTTATTAAATTATAATTTATGATTTCGTCTTTCAAATTTTAACATACCTGAGATGTTTACTAGACTCTTGTTCAGACAGATGTCAGTGAGTTATTCCTAAAAATTACAGACCTACAATAAAAAAAATACATATTTCCATGCAAAAAAAATGTACCACTTTGAGCACAGAAATATGGACATAATCAGACCGCTAGGGAGGTTAAAGTAAAACTTCAGTTCATTTTTTTTTTTACAATGCAATGGGGCTGTGCCCCCACTGCATGGATCAGCTGCTCGTTTTTTCTAGGGGTGAGGACTAACCTCATACTCACCTCACCCTCCTGTTCTACAGAAAACAGCCCTCCTCCTCAGTCCAGTGGTGGACTGTTCCTGTCTGTGAAGCACTCATTGAGTATGCTGATGTCAGGAACAGTCCATTTACAAGACCACTGGACTGTGGGAAAGCAGGAGCCGAAAGAACCAGTCATGTGTGGGGAGGATCGGAAGGACAGGTGAGTATACCTTTCGGTGTCCTCTCCCCTAGAACAAAACCAGCCTTTAACTTGAGCAATGCGGGCAAAGCCCCACTGCATGGGCAAAAAAAAAATGTTTTCCCCGGATTTCTGCTTAAAGCACCTAGTAATGCTAAAGCATAAACTTCACATATAAAACAGCACAGTTGTAATAAAGTCAGTGCAATTAGTACGTCACTGGCTTTTATATAATCCTTGCTACTAGATCTGGCAGGCTTCTCACATTATATCTGGCATGAACTACAACCCTCATGTGTGTAATAGACATACAGAGGGCAGTGTCTGTACCAGGAAACACACTGGCTTTCGTTTTCGCAAGCATTTATGTTGGGCCATTTAAAGGCTAAGATACCATCAAGGATAGGGATGAATTTAGTAGGGCAGCCAACATGCACAAGATGAATGTCAGCATGAAAATTAGAGTCACTCGGTGGATAAGCTTCATCCCCAGAGGCAGTTCAAATGTAAAATGTTCACATTCAGCTGAAGTATATGTTTTAAAATAATACATTCCATCATCCCTAAATGTGTCTCTTGTGACTTAAATAATGTTTTCCTTGTAGTTATCATCTAAGGAATGTGTGTTTTTTTAAACAGTTGTAATGGATTCCTTTTCAAAATTATTAGTTTCATCTGGAACACAGAGATTAGCTATCATTTCCTTGCTTGTATTAACCTGGCCTAAATTAAATAAGTGAATTTAAACATGAAGGTAACATTACATGGTGTTGCCCAATAGACTACAATTTAATAAAATGGTTAATAATAAAGAAAAACACAACCTCAAAAATGCCAGCAATTTGGGCTCAGTCAGTGCAGGAAAGGGCATGCAATCAAACCAGAAATCATCTTGTACCTGTAAATTGTGGTTAGTTACTATAAGTTACTATGTGCATGCTCTTTTTTATTGATTAGGCCTGTGTGCATCCCCACTGTTGATAATGATTTGTTTTGAATAGTAATTTCAGCACACTGCATTAGATATATGTTCAGCATCAACTGCTACAAATAACTGACTCCTATTCCCTTTAGTTTAAGGGGCATTCTCGTAAAATTATCCTTAAAATGTATTAATTTAACACTCCCTGAATCCCCCAGGGCTTCAGTTTTTCATCCACCAAAGGTTTTCATTCACCTTTGTCCACTACTGTCTTTTGTGAGTATTCTGGTATCCTCCTTTGGTTACCTGTACCCAACCAGTTGTCAGGATTAAATAACATATAGAGTTCAGGGGTCAGGATTAAGTAACAGAGAGTAGAGGGGTCAGGATTAGATAACATAGAGTTCAAAGATCAGGATTAACTAAAACACAGAGTTAAGAGGATTATGGAAGGTACAGAATTCAGGAGTCAAGATTAAGTAACACGCAGCATTCAGGGGTCCGGATTAGGTAACACACAGGCTTTCAGGGTTCAGGTTTATGTAACGCACACAGTTCAGGGGTCAGGATCATGTAGCACACATAAATCAGACATAAGGAATGCACAGAGTTTATAGGTCAGGATTAAAATAATGGTTAGAGTTCAGGGGTCAGGATTATGTAATGCACGGAATTCAGGGGTCAGGATTAAGAAGCACGTACAGTTCAGAGGTCAGGATTAAGTAACACACAGAGTTCCAGGGTCAAGATTATGTAATGCAGGGTGAGGATTAAAATGGTTGTAAACTTCAGATATGAAAAGTGAAAGCACAACCCTCTAAAGTGTGTACTAGCCTAAATCCAAAGCACTACGTCTTGTTCTTCTCTGATCCCCCTGTTGTCTGCATAAGACAATGATAGGCCTTTAAGCCAACTCCTCAGCCTTCTGGGAGATGGCCCACCCCCCTTCCAGCACACTGCAGGTGACTCAAAGACGTAGCTCTGTTTTTCTCTATAAGCCTGTGAAGGGGAGGGTGTATTTCTTTCCTCCAATCAACTATCAGATTTCACTGAGCTCTGTGCTTTAGCTATGCAGGGTATGTGACATCCGATCCCTGCCCCCTGCTTTCTACTGCTGAGAGTTGCTATGTAAAATGTGTATTTTGGAAGGCAGTGGAGAAGAGAAAGCTGCAGATAAATAAGTACAGTTTATGTAACAGGATTTGTTTAATCTCTGTGTATCACTTGAGGCTAGTCACTTCACTGGGTATATGTAAGAGTTTAAAACCACGTCAAATAACACATACAGAGTTCAGAGGTCAGAATTAAAGTATATGTGAATCCTCACAACAACCAATTCAGTATAAAATAGAACGGAAAGGCAAAACATTTGTGTACATATATAAAAATTTTTATATATACCTTTTTTTCCCTCTGATATATAAGTTATCACATACCCTCCTCTGTTCTCAGTTGTCTAAGGAGCCCAGAGAGCTATGGGAGGAGAAACAACAGCGCAATGGCCTTTCCAGTGAATGGCTGTGCAGGGGGGGCAAATAAGCACAAGTCTAATCATTGGAGCAGAACAGGCTGAGTGCTCAGCACAGCTAGGGAACTGACCATGCTCTCATGCCTAGTGCGGTCAGTTTTAAATAGGAAAGCAGGGACTGGCAGAAACATCAGGTATTTCACAAAGGAAGCAATACAAAGAGAACAGGAAACTTTTTCATACAAGTACACTGTACAAAAGGCACATATCAGAAATATGAAATGTTGGGCTTACATATTCTTTAGGTTCAGGGTCAGGATTATGTACCACATAGAGTTCAGGGGTCAGGATTAAATGACACACTTGTTCAGAGGAATAACAGGATTCATGTCAAAGGTAGTTACTCACAATCACAGAATTGCTGCTTGCAACATAGTCCCCGAATCTGTCCCTGGGAGCTGACGGGTAGAGTAAAGTTGCAGTGCGCAAGCTCCAACTCACACTGCAAGTGCCAGTCTAACAGTGTTCCAGCAGCTTTGGTGTTGTCACTTCAACTGTTTGACAGGTTGGAGCATCCATACAAACTGTATTCTACCCAGTAGATGAGCCTTTCCCAGGAACAGACCCCTCACTATGTAGACTGTCCCTATGAAACAGGGACGAATGGCAACCATAGTCAGAGCTGCAGAGCTTCTACCTTTGAGCCCCCTACAAATTTACACAAAATATTCAAAATGTTTAACATTTGGTGGTGGTACACAATTTACATATGCACCATGGGCACGTAGATAGACCAGTTATGAATATTAAAGCTGAACTCCAGAAAAAAGTTTTTTTTAACCTGCCAAAGGGTTTGCATTTCTTTCTATTCTGTCCTGAGATTTACAGCCCTGCAACACAGCCAGTTGGAGGGCACCATGTCCTCTGATATAATTAAGCAATTCACTACTAATATCAGTTAGCCCAGACAATAAAGCTGACCATACACTGATAGATTTTTTTTTTACGTTTTGCCCTTTAGGCTAAGCAAACAATATCTTACAGATTCTACCGTCCACTCTATATAGCCAAGATGGTTGACTCTTCAGTACCTGTTATTGCATTCTGACAGCCAGCACCAGTGACTGCTTCGGACTGAATGCAACTGCTGTTCAGAAAACAATTTCCCATCAGGCTCATTCGGTTTTTCAACATTAGGCAGGGAATTGAGGATGGTTCATGTGGAGAGTATGCACCAGGTGTATGCTCCTATGTGCCCAATTCACATCACTGTTTTGCGGAGGTGTGCAGACAGTGTACACTGAAAAAAGTATGGCAGGCCTAATGAACTTCACAAAATGTCACTGTAGGTTATTTACTAAAACTGGAGAGTGCATAATCTGGTGCAACCTTGCATAGAAACCAATCAGTTTCCAGGTTTTATTGTCAAAGCTCAGTTGAACAAGCTGAAGTTAGAAGCTGATTGGCTACCATCCACATCTGCACCAGATTCTGAGTGCACCAGTTTTAGTAAATCTCCCCCATGCAACATTTTGATGACATTTTTTTTAAAAAAAAGAGTGAACAGTCCACAAACCGCTGCATTGTAACGCAGCAGCTGGTTTGACAAGACCCTTAAAGCGATTCTGAAGCCTAAAGGTTTTTTACCTTAAAGCATTCTATGCAGTGCAAGCATCCCTGATGTAAGTATACAAAAATATACCAAGCCTGGAATTCATCTTTCTTTTGGAACTTGTTAACAATATATAAATAATTTAATATATGGGCATATGTGGAGTGAGTTTGTGCATTTTCCATTATGCATGTTTAGGACTAAAAAAATTGTCAGGTAATGTAAAACTGAATATGTGTATTTTATATACAGACAGCAGGTGGAGCTTTTGACTCCTATATGTATATATGCCAGTGTATCCTTATCTTCTGTTGTAAAAAAAACTTTTAAATGGACTCTAGAGCTCAAGCTGCAGTTTATTACTCATCCCTTTCCCAGCCTCTCTTTCCCAGTATATCCCTCTGAGATTTCAATAAGAAATCTTATTTAAAAGAATATCATTTCTGCTATATGCTCTTTAGTAAACTGATAGTGATCTAGGGTTTCTTTTTATGTATTTGATGCACTTGCTGGCAGGATTGTAGATTGTGTCACATGCGCATAGTGAGCTACAGGGATTATGACGAATGCGGAGGAAAAAAAATGTTGGTTTCTTAAAATCTTAATAAGTTCTGTTCTTGGTCCTGGAGCCTGAAGGCTCTATAGAGTATTGGGTGAGATAGGTCAACATCTTTGCAGGTAGCCAGACCTTATTATTAGTCTCAGCTGTCCAAAGGCATGTTTATAGGTCTTTATAAATGTGAGCTGTCTGATGTGCTTGTTTTCTCTCTCTCTAGCTCTCTCTGCTGTGGGAGCCTGCTGCTTGGTGAAAAGGCTGAGAGCAGACAGAACACAAAAAAGGTACAATAGCTGCCTGTTTGTTTTAAAGAACCCATTGAGGGCAACCTTTCCTTGCTGAATAAAGGCACATGAAAAACCTGCATGGGCTTTTCCTGAGGATCCCTCTCTGCATGGTTTACTGCTAGAGACACCAGTTGAGCCTGTACCCCTAAAAATAAATATATACAGTATATAGTAAAGTAATAAAAAAAAACACCCAAAACCACCAGTTTTGCAGTACCATTTCATGGAGTATCCAATAAAGACAGTAAATGCTAGGACTAGAAAAGGAACATTGTATTTATACAACTTATCTGGAAAACCTTAAAACATGGTGCTTAGGAAACCCATAGGTTTTAAATTACAAGTTCCAGAGCAGTTGGAGGTTCAAAGGCTCTACAATCCTTTTTAACTGATTTATAGAACTGTTTTTTCAAACACAGTTCTAATATCACATAAATATATTCTGCAGGCAATATGCACACCAAGTATAATTAAGTCTGCAAATACTTTATTATCAGGATTAGTATACAGTTTTCCTCTAGATATTATACTGCTGCCCCTTGTGTCTCTACAGGTTGCAACAATAATGATACAGTTGACCATTTGGCCTACATTATTCTTAATTCCTTTAAATAATTGTTGTTGGCTATACAGTTTTTCGTCTTAGTACTTATTTAAAATCAAGATTGCTTTTTCTCACAATTTACAGTGAAGATAATTATTAGAGAATGGATTTTGAATAAATGTACTTTTGCCTTTATTAGAAAAAGAAAGAGACTGAAATCTGATTCACTACAGAGGTAAGTAGGATAGAATTGGGGAAACATTAACATATAAAAGATACAGAGAAACAGAGAATGTAGCTCATAGAGAAGTGTATAAAAGCAGGCATTGAGAACAAAAATGCGGTGCACTATATGGAACAACTGCTTCCCACATTGAAGGTACTAAGAATAAAAATGCACCACCTGCTGCGGGCTTGGTGGGCATGGGCATGTTAATATGTTTCTTCAAGGTATATATGTAGTGTGCCACCTTTCCCTCTTGTGTTGCCAGGGTTTAGACAAAATAAGACCCAGGGGTACACTGAAGAGATTGTGAAAGTTAAATCCCCATTGTTGATATCAATGGCAGCAATAATAATGTCCAGCACTGTTGTCAGTGCCAGCAATGACAATCCCCAGCAGTAACTCCCAACAAGTCAACAACAGCAGATGTCAGGGCATGAATTGCCACCATCCAGAAAATAACCACCAGCAATAACTGCCCAGCCACTGGTCTCAACAATAATTGATGTCAGTGGGGCAGTATAAGCATAGTAATGTACCAGCTGACTGGCCAGCATTGCACATAGACTGAAGAGGACAACACTATGTAGTGTATAGATTGTGGGGGTCAAGACTATGTACAACAGTAGTTGCTCAGTGTGCCCCCTTACATTGGTGCATGGTGTGTACCCTTGCGTTGGTGGTCAGTGCCTAATGCACCCATCTACCTTGATGGCAAGTGTATTACCTTACAGTTGCAAGAAAAAGTATGTGAACCCCTTGGGATTACGTGGAGTTTTGCATGAATTGGGCATAAAATGTGCTCTGAACGTCATCTAAGTCACAACAATAGAAGAATACAGTCTGCTGAACATAATACTACACAAACATTAGATGTTGCCATGGTTTAATTGCACATAACATGTAAACATTCACAGTGCAGGGAGGAAAAAGTATGTGAGACCCTAGCTTAATGACTTCTCCCAGAGCTAATTGGAGCCAGGAGTGAGCCAACCTTGACTCCAATCAGTGTGATGATATTGGATGTGTTGCTGACAGCTGTCCTGCCCTTAAAAAACACACACCTGTTTTGGGTTTACTGGTTTCAAGAAGCACTGTCTGATGTGAACCATGCCTTGCAGAAAAGAGCTCTTAGGAGACCTACGATCAAGAATTGTTGACTTGCATGAAGCTGGAAAGGGTTACATAAGTATCTCCAAAAGCCCTGATGTTTATGTGTCCATGGTAAGACAGACTATCTACAAATGGAGAAAGTTTAGCACTGTTACTACTCTCCCTAGGCGTGGTTGTCCTGTAAAAATGACTGCAAGAGCACAGCGCAGAATGCTGCATGAGGTAAAGAAGAATCCCAGAGTGTCAGCTAAAGACCTACAGAAATCTCTGGCACATACTAACATTTTTGTTGACACCTCTACAATAAGGAAAACATTAAACAAGAATGGAGTACATGGGAGGACACCACGGAGGAAGCCATTGCTGTCCAAAAAGAATATTGCATCACGTTTGAAGTTTGCAAAAGAGCACCTGGATGTTCCACAGCACTACTGGCAAAATATACTGTGGACAGATGAAACCAAGATTGAGTTGTTTGGGAAGAACACACAACACTATGTGTGGAGAAAAAAAGGCACAGCACACCAACATCAAAACCTCATCCCCACTTTAAAACATGGTGGAGGGAGCATCATGGTTTGGGGCTGCTTTGCTGCCTCAGGGCCTGGATGGATTGTTGTCATCGATGGGAAAATGAATTCCAGAGTTTATCAAGACATTTTGCAGGAAAACGTACGACCATCTGTCCGCCAACTGAAGCTCCACAGAGGATGGGTGATGCAACAGGACAATGACCCAAAGCATACAAGTAATTCAACAAAACAATGGCTGCAACAGCACAGAATACGCCTTCTGGAGTGGCCCAGTCAGAGTCCTGACCTCAACCCGATTGAAATGCTGTGGCATGACCTTGAGAGAGCGATTCACACCAGACATCCCAAGAATATTGCTACACTGTAACAGTTTTGTGAAGAGGAGTGGTCCAAAATTACTCCAGATCGTTGTGCAGGTCTGATCTGCAACTACAGGAAACGTTTGGTTGAGGTTATTGCTGCCAAAGAAGGGTCAACCAGTTATTAAGTCCAAAGGTTCACATACTTTTTCCTCCCTGCACTGTGAATGTTTACATGTTATGTGCAATTAAACCATGGCAACTTCTAATGTTTGTGTATTATTATGTTCAGCAGACTGTGTTCTTCTATTGTTGTGACTTAGATGACGTTAAGAGCACATTTTATGCCCAATTCATGCAAAACTCCACGTAATCCCAAGGGGTTCACATACTTTTTCTTGCAACTGTACATTGGTGGTCAGTGCTCAGTGTACCTTCTTGCATTGGTGGTTAGTGCTCATTGTATCCCCTTACATTGGTGGTCAATATGCCCCCTACATTGGGAGCCATTAATCATTGGTAGTCAGTGGTGGTCAGCGCTCAGTATGCTTATTTATATTGACAGTCAGTGCTTCATGTGCTGGCCCACAAGATTATAACAGACTGAGAACCTGGGGGACAGGTACAGTAGCAAAAAGCTTTTCTACAAAATGAAGGACTGTGGTGGTCATTGTGTTACGATAATTTTGGGGGCACTATAGCACACCCAACCATCCCCTTGATGTCAGTGACAGTAAGAAATGATACTAGAGAATCACAAAAATGAAAACTGGGTACAATACCTATGTAGAGAAAGACCTGGATGTAGCAAACCATTTAAACAATTATTACTGTTCAGTCTTCCAGAAGTAATGACACTAAGGGCTCATGATCCACGTTGGACCCCTCTTCAGAGGGCATTCAACAGGTGGTGAGGAGACTTTATGTTGCCTTTTCACCACATGATTTAACCTTGTAAATGGCGCACTACCATGCAGCAATACCATGCATTGCGGTAACAACTACCGAATGCAATATGCTGTTTGATTTTTGCCATAACCATGGCCAAGGCATGTGCATAACCCAGCTCCAGCCCAGGTTCAGCTGAGAGGTTGGGGCATTAAAGTCAAGTTCCTGGTTTTACCACCCCCTTGCTGCACATGTGAATAAAGCCTAACGAATACAAGTTGAAGGATCACATTGATTCTAGCTGTGAAGGTTCAGTTTCAGGGTTTCTAGATATAGAGGTAGCAGATGAGTTGGCTCACCTAAAGCTTGATCCAGCAGTGGTTGCTGATAGTATTCATCCCAGAGTTCTTTGAGGTATAGCTGTTGAACCATTAACTGATCTTTTAAATCAGTTTCTGTCCTGTATGTATTTTTGCTGAGAACACATGGGTATGTAATGGGGTTGATGATTATTGAGGTGTTTTTAACATGGAACACAACTTGGCATTGCTGGAAGATTGATCAAAGCAGTGGAAATTACAACTGAATATTTCTAAATGTAAAATAATGCACCTAGAGAAAACAAATTCTCTGATAGAGCACAATATTGGGGGTACAAATTTGGAAATAACTACAAAGGAAAAAAAATAGGGGTGCTTGTTTCAGAAAATTGCAAACTGAGCAAACAGTGTGTCCTGACAGTTGGGAAAGTGAATAGAAATCTCGGGTACATCACCAGACAGATTGCCAGCACGTGGTAGAAGGTCATTCCCATACATAGAGCTCATTTAGAATATTGCTTCTAGTTCTGGTAAAAGGTGTGCGGGAAGCAATGTAGGAGAGATTGTAGAAACTTCAGAAGGGTATGAAAAAGGTTCAAGAGGGCAGTATTTTCAATATAAACCTAGATTAAATATGAGCTTTTGCATCCTCTGAACTCATCTCTAGCTAAATTTCGAACTTGTGCTCTTTTTTTCACTCCAATGAGCTGCAGGTCGGTCATTACCGCCCTGCAGTTCACAACAGAAAAAGACAGGCAGTAGAGCTAGAATGAGATGACCTACAGCTCAATGGAGGAAAAAAAAGCTTTAGTTCAGAGTTCATTTACAGATTCATTCAAAGCTCATCTCTACCTAAGATTAAGAACTCTGGGACATGACCTCAAACTGCATGAGAACCCGTCAATACTAACCTTAGAAAGTCTGTTTTACCGAAGAAATAGTTGAGGTGTGTGGAGACATTGGAGAAGCTTCATCTGAACTGGATAATAATAAATCAATCTCTTAGGTTTCTGTTTATTTTACAGCTTAGAGATACAAGAAGGGGAAATATACAACGGGTGGATTTACTAGAGGCAAATAAGAACTCTGAAAATGCAGTTGTACACATTTTCCCCAGAGCTTAGTAAATGTGGTAAAGCTTCACTTTGGAAAAAATACCCAATCAGGTGCAAGGAAAATTAAAAATAATATTTTTTTTTCTTGCACATAATTTAATGATGAAGGAAATCAGCAGAGCTTCACCACATTTACTAGGCTCTAAAGAAAATTAGTGCAGCTGCACTTGCAAAGTGCCCCATCTATTTTCCTTTAGTAAATTCACCCCAATGTCTGACAATCCCTCAAATATGTTAGCCATTCTGTGTGAGGGTGACCTCACTAGTCCAGACATGTACATGCTGAAGTGTCTTATAGACATAGTCAAGCAGCATTCTCCTTTAACAGCATGTCAGCAGTGCTGTGCCACCAGTCTGCTTTCTCTCTTACTTGATTCCTGCTGAGTTTAACTATGCTGATTCTTAATTACCAAACAGCTGCATATCCAGCAGGAGTCTGTGCACTGCTGACAGGTCCTGCCTGTCACACCATAACTAACAGGTTATGTATGTCTTGTCATATGTATCAGTTTATTTTCCTCATGCCAGAGACACTACTAGGTTACCACTAAAATTCAGGGCACCCAGCTTCGGACAGTTATTCAAGAGTTCCTAAGTGCACATGTAGAACATACTCTTACGTGAAGAGTGCTTCCCACTGACTTAATCAGCATGACGTTTTCATGCTGTGATTTTCAGTTTAAAGAAAGTGGAAAAATGTCCATATAATTTCAGCCTAAGGCTGATTGCTCACAAAGATCTGCCCAGCATTGTCTTGCGTAACTGAAACATACTTTTGCTCTGCAGTGCATTGTGGTGCCATTCATTTTCAAGACCACACTGCTCCAATGCACATATGTTGCAGTACACCACACTACATTGTGGTGAAAATACTGCATGCCCATTTTTTGGTCCATTCGTGTGCAGTGGCAGCCCAGTCAGGGGCGATTCACACCACTGTGTGGCAGTTATGTGTAGCAATGTAGTGAATGTATATGGATTATTTTTGGGGAAGAAGCCTGCATTGATACCTGAGCATCACGTTTTGAACGTTTTGTTTGAGCATTTTGACGTGTTTTTGAGCTTTGGCCGAGAGAAAAATATCATCTGTTTCATAATTTCTTGCTAGGTTCTTCAGCTTTTTTAGCTTTTCCATCAGCTTTTATGTAATTTTTTTTTATTATTATTCATTTATTATTATTATTATTATTTTCTTTTTTGTTAGGGTAAAGGGGTTAGAGTTAGGTGTCAGGATTAAGATTAGGGGTTGAGGTTAATATTTTATTTATTGTCTTCTTATTTATTTATTTATTTTTGTTAGGGTGTTAATAATAATAATAAAGTAATAAATAAATTAACACCCTAACAAAAAATAAATAAATACATTATTAACAATAATAATAATAATGTATGTATTTTTTTTTTTTTGTTAGGATATTTATTATTTTTATTATTGTTATTATTAATATTAATTTAGGTTTTTTTTTTAAGGGTTGTGGATTAAGGTTAGGGGTTAATTATTTATTTCTTAACACAGTAATATCATGAATGTGAAATGTTGGAGTAATATACACTTTAAATCAAAAGCGATAATGTATACTACATGTGCTGCGGAAAGGGGAGCAGAAAAAAATAAGTACACTAATATAACACAGATCCTTAAAAGATATCATCTAGAAAATGACATCTTACAAGATATTTCATGTATTTTGTCCACTTTATGGCTCACCTCTAGTGCAGAGATGAATAGACATAAACAAGTGCTGCACAATATTGCCTTGTAAGCAATAATGGGAAATCCTCTGACATTCACTGAATAATGGATGTCAGATAAACAGGACATCATGTAGGGGCTAGACAAACAAAGTCAGCTTTATCCACCATAAATTCTCTGGTATCTTCTCTAAAGAGTGCACAATTGGTGTGTACATGCATGGTAAACAGACTGAAGTTTCCTTTACAGCAATCAGCACATCCTGAGTATAATTAAAATTCATCCATACTTGATCATATTAAACAATCCTCATAGCCATAACATAGAACAGTCCTTTCACCTTAAAATAAGGCAGCTATGTGAACCACTATACAACCAACAATTGGGATGTGCTGATCATTGTGAAAGAATTTTCAATCATGCAAGGGCCCCATCACTTGTGTCCAATGGATTATTTTGTTTATGGCCATCTTAACTTCATATGTCTTTGCCATGTATTTTGCTCCTATCTCTCTATTATGTATATTTATGTTATTAAACATAATTCCTCAAGTTGGACAGTCTTGAACCTTTTGCAATTACTCCATTCATAGTATACATTGCTACTCATTTATTTAAATCATTAGGGCCTATTGTATTAGGGTGTGCACTCCAAAGCTCAAACATCCCAGTCTTAGTCTGTAGGGTCCAATACTGATTTGGCCCACCCTTTGCAGCTATAACAGCTTCAACTCTTCTGGGAAGGCTGTCCACAAGGTTTAGGAGTGTGTCTATGGGAATGTTTGACCATTCTTCCAGAAGAGCATTTGTGAGGGTAAGCACTGATGTCACACAAGAAGGCCTGGCTCGCAGTCTCTACTTTAATTCATCCCAAAGGTGTTCTATCAGGTTAAGGTCAGGCGAGTCAAGTTCCTCCTCTCCAAATACACTCATCCATGTCTTCATGGACCTTGCTTTGTGCACTGGTGTGCAGTCATGTTGGAACAGGAAGGGGCCATCCCCAAACTGTTCCCACAAAGTTGGGAGAATGAAATTGCCCAAAATGTCTTGGTATGCTGATGCCTTAAGAGTTCCCTTCACTGAAACTAAGGGGCCAAGCCCAACCCCTTAAAAACAACCCCACACCATAATCCCCCCTCCACCAAACTTTACTCTTGGCACAATGCAGTCAGGCAAGCCCCGTTCTCCTGACAACTGCCAAACCCAGGCATGTCCATTGAATTGCCAGACAGAGAAGTGTGATTCGTCACTCCAGAGAATATGTCTCTACTGTTCTAGAGTCCAGTGGCGGTGTGCTTTACACCACTGCATCCGACGCTTTGCATTGCATTGGTGATGTAAGGCTTGGATGTAGCTGCTCAGCCATGGAAACCCATTCCATGAAGCTCCCTATGCACTGTAGTTGTGCTAATCTGAAGGGCACACAAAGTCTGGAGGTCTTTAGCTATTAACTCTGCAGACAGTTGGCGACTTCTGCGTGCTTCCGCATGCCCTGAAACCACTCTGTCATTTTGTGTGGCTTACTACTTTGTGACTGAGTTGCTGTTGTTCCCAGTTGCTTCCACTTTGTTATAATACCACTAAGAGTTCTCCTTCACTGTGGAATATTTAGTAGCAAGGAGATTTCAGGAATGGGCTTTTTGCACAGGTGGCAACCTATCACAGTACCACGCTTGAATTCACTGAGCTCCAGAAAGCGACCCATTCTTTAACAAATGTTTGTAGAATCTGTATGCATGCCTAGGTGCTTGATTTTATACACCTGTGGCCATGGAGGTGATTGGAACACCCGAATCCAATGATTTGGAAGGGAGTCCCAATACTTTTGGCAATATATACATATATATATATACACATACACAGACAGAGACACACACTCTTAGAAATAAATGAAAGCAAATATTTTAAAATGTATTAAAACATGGCCAATCTCAGTAAGGCCATGGACGGTGTCAGTGGAGCAGTGGAAGTGTGAGTAGGGCAGAGGATGGTGTCAGTAGAGCAGTGGAAGTGTCAGCAGGGCAGTGGATGGTGTCAGTAGTTTTTATTATTTTTAAAAAAAAATTTACATTATTTTTTACAATATTATTTTTTATTTTTTTTTACTATTTTTTTAGGAGCCCCGGTGGGGGAATTTGGTGAAATATCAGCAGTTTAAACAGACTCACTTTTTTTGGTGGTCGTGCCCGAGATTGATAGGCTTCTGGTCTAGGGTTTTTGGTTTGGTACAAACGCTTTTTCATATTACGGTCCATAGGGATGCAAAGGTGGCCCTCCTGCATTGCCCATTTTTGGGTCTGTCTAAGTCTCAGCAGAAATTGGCACCCTACCTTTTTTTTTCAGCCAAACATGCTATAGCTCAAACTTGGAGAACCCCTTCGGTTGTCTTCCAGAGAGTGAAGACCCAGATGAATGCTATGTTGTTCAATGAACAAATGTCTAGCATTCTTCATGATTCTCATCTGAGATTCCTTAAGGTTTGGGAACCATGGATACGTTATTCCTTGCCATCCCTGCCTCCTACTAGTTATGGCCTCCTATAGTCGCTGCCTATGCTAGCCCCGGATCCGTGATCCTTCTAGTTTCCCTTCTTTCGTGTTTCCTTTCTGATTCCCTTTTGTTTTCTTTTCTTTTCTTCTAACCTTTTTTCTTTTTTCTCCTTTTTTCGATATTATGTTGGATTACTGCTGCTATTTGGTTCAGCTTTTTGCCGTCTCTTTTTGATGTCATTGGACATTTCGTTATTTGACTAATACAAGTCAGCAGGATGTCTCTGTTTATGTTATTGGTTTGCTCTGCCCCTGCGAGGGCGTATTTTGAGCTTGTTTTTAAAAACAAAACTTTCTTAATAAAAATATTGTAACAGAAACAGACTCACTTTTGAGATGGAGAAAGAGACTGAGGACAGAGCTTCCCCAGTCCCTCTCTTTCTGCAGCCTCAGCTGCACTGGACAGTAAATAAATGGGAAGTGCTCTGTGCTGAGCAGCGTCCTGTTCATTCACAAATCAAAGCAAACACAGTTTGTTATGCTTCAGTTATGAATGAACACAGTAAATGATTGGTAACTCACAGTGTTCATTCAGAAAAGGCGGGGGCCAATAAAATTAAATCTGACAAATAAGGGCGGACTGACAACTCATGGGGCCCCCGGGCAATAGGGGATCATGGGGCCCCTGTGTCCTTGCCCAAACTAAAAAAAGCCTATGAAAAAGGTACCAGGGGCATCTCATGGGGCCCCCCTACTGACCCCGGGACTTGGGGCAGTGCCCGAGTTTCCAAATGGTCAGTCCGCCCCTGCTGACAAACCAACAATTAAGCTGGTTGTAGGGTTTGAGTAAATAGCTGGGGACATCACTAAGTATAGTTTTACAATATGTCAAAATAATCTCTTACTGTTTTTTCTTTTTTTTATGATCGGATGAGATAAATTGATTATACATTGCAAATATGTCTGCACTTGTAACTACTGATGATTTTATCTAATTTCTATTGGTGAGAAACCTTTTTTAAAAAAAGAAAATAATTCATAACGAATAATTTATATTTTAATTATGTGTTTTTGGTTGCCTTCAAAATTGCATTCAGAGGAAAACTATTTTGGTATATTTACCGGACCCCTCCCTGCTCTCCATCTTGAAACAACAGCTGGCGGGATGGGAGAGGAGGAGAAGCCGGCAGTGCTGTGGGGGGGCAGGGGGATAGTGGAGCACAGAGTAGGGCTCAGGGAGCAGATAAAAGAAGAACAGGGACAGGAGGGGTGGAGGGGGCGGCATATACTAGTACCAGTCCCTTGGATTTTCTTCCTGTTACAGCTGAATGACTTCGGGAGGGAAAGGAGAAGAAGCAGGCTTTCAGCTGCTGCAGGAGGAAAATACAGATTGGTTCCCCCAGATTAGGCTGTACCTAGTACACCCCGTGCGCATGCCTATGGTTTAAATAATTAATTTGGGCTATGGTTCTTTGATTATAGGATGTGCAATAAAATCTGTTGTTGGCCATAATCATAGTTGATATTTCCAAACCAAACAGAAGCATTGATGGAATAGGCCACAATCCAGAATTATTATTGTGGATAATGATGCTGTGATTAGCTATTAAGGAGGGATAGATACTTGTAAACATGTTAACATCTCCGTTCATTGGTATTTCTTTTCACTACTCATGGAGAGGCTGTTAACACTCTACAGTCATCATAAATGTTTATTTGCTCACTCAAAATCTTAAGGAATTGAGGGATTTTTATTTGAAAGCACAATAGCAATTGTAAAGCTGATGTTTCAGTAGAGTTTGTTGAAGTGATTTCCTTCTCCAGGAGCAGACATTGTACATCTAATACAATGGATAACCAGAAAACATACCCACTGAGTTTCATCAATTTCTTATTTATTTATTTCGGCGCATGCCCAACGCAAAAGAATGTAGCCCTTTTATTCGCTTGTTAAAGACGCTTGCAGCTAATATGATCCTGGTGCTTAATATTGTGCAGAATACAAAGACTCCCTGATGCAGGTAACCCAGCGGGACAGGCAAGTCTGAAATGTCAGCTCAACACTTCAGTGCTACAACTGCAAATTCAGACATCTGGTTCCAGCATGACAGTGTTATAGGGAAAATGTACATTGTGTATTGCTAGATGCCAATGACACAAAGAATGGTGAGTGGGAACTTTTCATACATTTATACGAAACATGTACATAATATGCTGCTATTTTATCAATATGCTCTGGACTTCCTATGATTTATAGTTGTTACAATGTGCTTAGATAATACATGGAAAAAAAAGGTTCTGCTTGATGTAAATAGTCTTATCAATATGTATATACAGTATGTTGTAAAATTGCTTCTATGTATCAGTTGTAAATATGTATGTGTATGGAGGCAGTTATATTTGCTAATTATATACACAGCCTCTGCTTCCTGTTTTGCAGTACTACAGAGCAATTTTTCTTTACTGCTACTTCTCACAATGCAAGCTGGCCATACGTGGAAAATTAATAGAGAAAGTAAACGTTTGATTCCATTTTTTTGTCAAAATTGCAACACAGTCATTGACATAAAATAGTGGTTTCTATCAACGTCAATGAGATCTGATTAAAATTCCCCCAATTGATTACAGCTAAAAAAAAAAAAAAATTGTGCTTAAACTGATTTAGTTTATTCTTGTTTCGATTCCATTTCAATTTAATCTTTCCATAAACTGTAATGAAGTTATCAAATTATTGCTGAGGTTCGACTTCATAAGTGACCTAATTCTGGTGGTCCATCAATCAGCAGATTGCTTAGGTTCTGATTGTTGTGTTCGCATTCGCAATCTCCAGTTGACATGACCAGATTAAAGTGGCCCTCTCACCACAGGATCACTTACAAAAAAATAACAGCCCCGAAAGAAGTAGCTTTATACTTTCCTTTTCAATAGCCTGTGCCTTAAATAATGAAGCTTTAGTGCTGCCCAGACATGACTTCAGTTCTTCCTGGATTTTGCAGGACATATACACTTGTGGGTCACGTACCTGGTGGAGTTCAAGCTGGAGAGGGGGCTTCTCATGCACCTCTTGTCCAACACCCCTGATAGTGATGACAAGGAGTGTAGGGACAGGGAGTGGCACAAGGGCAAGTGTAGCAGGTAGCGCCAGCTGGGGTTTGAAGGAAGCAGATGACTGTAGATCACCAGGCAGGAACCAGGAACTGGAACATGGTGAAACTTGCTTGGCAGACAGGATTGTAGCCAGGACACAACCCAAAAAGTTATCAACAGTCTGCCAGCGAGGTACAGAAACATCAGGCAGAGACAGATACAAGTTCAGATACGAGCTGGGATCGGCACACAGCCAGGCAGCAAGGTACAGGAATGAAAGACAGAGTCAGAATACAAACCAAGGTCACAGTAGGTAGGCAGAAATCCAAGGTATAGCAGGTCAAGACTCTGATCCATCCATGCCAGAGTGCAGCTTAGAGTGATTGTAAAGGCTCAAGGTTATTTACCTTCATGCATTCTATGCATGATGTTAAAAAATGTTCTGTGTGTAGTAGCCCCCCCCAGCCCCCTCAATACTTACCTGAGCCTCATCACGATCCATCGATGTGTACAACAGCCTTGGCTGTCCTGAGGCTCTGCCTCCTCATTGGCTGAGACAGCAAGCAGGAGCCATTGGCTCCCACTGCTGTCAATAACAGCCAGTCAGCCAATGAGGAAAGAGTGGGCGTGGTCAAGCCATGGCTCTGTGTGTGAATGGACACATGGAGTAGCGGCTTGTAACAGCTCTGCTTGGCTGCCACCATAGCAAGCTGCTTACTGTGTGGGTACCCGACAGAAAGGAGGAGCTGGAGCACCGGCAAGGGACCCAAGAAGAGGAGGATCCAGGCTGCTCTGTGCAAAACCACTGCACTCAGCAGGTAAGTATAACATGTTTGTTTTTTTACAGAAAAAAAAATGAACCTTTAGTATCGGTTTAAATAGACTGTTTAGCACCAGTGCTCTTACGTGTGCGCGTACACATTCACATGCGCATATGGTTTCTAATACGTTTGCGTATTGACAATGCCTGTTTTGTATTGAGCTTTTGCGTAGAATTATGAGCATGCACTTAAGTATGAGGATGTGCCAGCCTTCTCCTTCCAACATGTACTGAATGTTTCTTACATTCTAGGTGTATGAATATCTGCTCTTTCCACCACATATAGTAGGTTCACGTGCCTGTTCATACATCCTGAAGTGGCATATGAGCTGGCTGAAAGTTACCACATGCTTGGCCAACCTAAAGTGACTCTGGAGACAAATCACTAAGCAATATTTTACTGTATCGTTTTTGAAAAAAAAACTGTGTAATTCCCTAAGAAACTCTCCCTAATTTATCACGTTTTATATTTTCAAATTATGTGGTAATTGCCACATGAAACCATGTGGTGAATCATCACAAACATATGGCATAAAAGTCACATCCTGTGGGTCAACGTCATATCTCACCAGCTACCATTTGATGGATGCTTTCCCAAAAAAATGTAATGCAGCCAACAATTTAGTCATGACTGGTATGGCATGACTTTGCTGGGTTGAGGGCTCGAGGCAACCTATGAGTTGGGAATAGCTCCATAATTAGTGCCTTGGATAACTTCTGGAGCGTATCAGCATACGTAATTATCCAGCAATGTGCTCCTTAAAGCATTTTTCCTTTAAAATTACCACTTTTGATCTTCTCTTCGTCTTCTGCATTACTTTAAATTCCAGAAGATTGGATGCAAATTGCTCCATCTGTGCTATGCAGTCTGCCAGCCTCCAGAGACAACTCCTGAGTGGAATCTAGCTGCCAGCTGGTCCAGCTTGCATTTTCCTGCTTATTTTTATAAACCAATCTCTGACCCCCTAAACTGGGTCTGACAATTCCCATGCTTATCGCATACTTATCGCAAGCCTGGACCACTACTTAATTACTGCATTTATTTATTTCCTTCTGTGAATTGACTTTAATGCCTTTTTATGCGGTATTCACCAAGTGTTTTTGCTGCTTGCGGTAAATACCGCATACGAGGAGTAGTGAATTGACATTTTCAGTATCACTTGCAATATGTGGTCACACGAACGACATAACACATGTGATAACCTTTAGTGAAATGTCCCCTCTGTCTCTACAGGGTCCCATACACAGAAAAAAAACAGCTTTGTAAAAGATCAGACTCTATATACAGTGGGGCAAAAAAGTATTTAGTCAGCCACCAATTGTGCAAGTTCTCCCACTTAAAAAGATGAGAGAGGCCTGTAATTGGCATCATAGGTAGACCTCAACTATGAAAGACAAAATGAGAAAAAAATCCAGACAATCACATTGGCTGATTTGGAAAGAATTTATTTGAAAATTATGGTGGAAAATAAGTATTTGGTCACCTACAAACAAGCAAGATTTCTGGCTCTCACAGACCTGTACCTTCTTCTTTAAGAGGCTCCTCTGTCCTGCACTCATGACCTGTATCAATGGCACCTGTTTGAACTTGTTATCAGTATAAAAGACACCTGTCCACAACCTCAAACAGTCACACTCCAAACTCCACTATGGTGAAGACCAAAGAGCCATCGAACGACACCAGAAACAAAATTGTAGACCTGCACCAGGCTGGGAAGACTGAATCTGCAATAGGCAAGCAGCTTGGTGTGAACAAATCAACTGTGGGAGCAATAATTAGAAAATGGAAGACACACAAGACCGCTGATAATCTCCCTCGATCTGGGGCTCCACGCAAGATCTCACCCCGTGGGGTCAAAATGATCACAAGAACAGTGAGCAAAAATCCCAGGACCACACGGGGGGGACCTAGTGAATGACCTGCAGAGAGCTGGGACCAACGTAACAAAGGCTACCATCAGTAACACACTACGCCACCAGGGACTCAGATCCTGCAGTGCCAGACGTGTCCCCCTGCTTAAGCCAGTACATGTCCGGGCCCATCTGAAGTTTGCTAGAGAGCATTTGGATGATCCAGAAGAGGATTGGGAGAATGTCATATGGTCAGATGAAACCAAAATAGAACTGTTTGGTAGAAACACAATTCGTCGTGTTTGGAGGAGAGAGAATGTTGAGTTGCATCCAAAGAACACCATACCTACTGTGAAGCATGGGGGTGGCAACATCATGCTTTGGGGCTGTTTCTCCGCAAAGGGACCAGGACGACTGATCCATGTACAGGACAGAATGAATGGGGCCATGTATCGTGAGATTTTGAGTGCAAACCTTCTTCCATCAGCAAGGGCATTGAAGATGAAACGTGGGTGGGTCTTCCAACATGACAATGATCCCAAACATACCGCCTGGGCAACGAAGGAGTGGCTTCGTAAGAAGCATTTCAAGGTCCTGGAGTGGCCTAGCCAGTCTCCAGATCTCAACCCCATAGAAAACCTTTGGAGGGAGTTGAAAGTCCGTGTTGCCCAGCGGCAGCCCCAAAACATCACTGCTCTAGGAGATCTGCATGGAGGAATGGGCCAACATACCAGCAACAGTGTATGCCAACCTTGTGAAGACTTACAGGAAACGTTTGACCTCTGTCATTGCCAACAAAGGATATATAACAAAGTATTGAGATGAACTTTTGATATTGACCAAATACTTATTTTCCACCATAATTTGCAAATAAATTCTTTCCAAATCAGCCAATGTGATTGTCTGGATTTTTTTTCTCATTTTGTCTCTCATAGTTGAGGTCTACCTATGATGCCAGTTACAGGCCTCTCTCATCTTTTTAAGTGGGAAAACTTGCACAATTGGTGTCTGACTAAATACTTTTTTGCCCCACTGTACTTCTTTCCAGTGAACTATGCCTTAAAATACTGCAGCTTTAGTGCTCCCTAGTTGCCGCAGGTATTCCGCACTTCTGGGCATGTGAATACCTGCTTTTCCCTCGCATTCAGTCCTTTCTCCCTCCAGCCTGGCCATCACTACCAGTTGTGAAACCAGTAGGATGAACCATTGTGTGCAGTGCATGAAGCAGGTATTCAACCCATCTGATAGGTCAAATACCTACAGCAGATGGAGAGCAAGGAAACAGCAGCGTCTCAAAAAACCATGATAATGATTCTTTTACAGGGCTGGTGTTTTTTTGTAAATGACTGCATTTTATCTCAGCAGTTGTTAAGGAAGATTATTTTAGTGACTATAGTGACCTCTTTTTATCCTGGTCATAAATTTCAATACCTCACATGATATCATAAAACAGTAAAACCATATTTTAACCAGGATAATGTACACAAAAGTGAACTTTTATATAAGATAATGAAACAATGTACAATCGGACACCAACCTGGCCCATAGACTGGGTTTCTCATTATATGTTTGCTGTTCAGAATAATTTGTAAAGCAGATTACCTGTTAGTTTTCAAGTAAACCTTTCTTAAGAGAAACATGGAAGCTACCACTGCTGACCTTGGCCCCTTCCAAGGTCAGCCATTCCAATCACATCCGCCTGTCAGTTTATAGGCATACCTGACCGGAAAGTCCATAGAGATCTATGGACAGGCTGTTGTGTCCTTTTAAATCTGCCTACTTCTGGGTCCAATCAGGTTCGCTAAATAAAGCGAAGTCCTTTTACACATAGAGCTAGCAAATGTTTTCTCCTTTGTCCACTCTGCAGAAACTGGGTGGGCATGGATTTGACATCCATTCTGCTCTGCTCTGATCAGCAGGGAATCCATTCACAGATCCCATGCTGATCGTAGCAGAAACTGCCCCATGTGAAAGGGGCCTTATCCTGGCTACCCTCCTAATTTAATACTTTTAGCTGTTTTGTAGCTGTGTGTTCCCATTTAGGTCGCCTTTAAATCTCACATATTATGCCGTGTATTAATTTTGACAATGGACCACTTTAACAGATCTCCACCCGTTTTTCCAGCATATCACAATGCACAGATGATTCACATCTCTGTGTTTTAGTACTCTAAAGTTCAGGTCAGTAGTAGTAGTGCATTAGATATGTGACTTGCGTGCCATTCAAAATGAAGCCAAGGCAAATGAAAGTAATACGGTTTTACTGAATACTAACTTCACAAGGGGCCATAGAAAAGAATTTCATGCCAGTAGTTATTTTTAAGGACTTGTTCTCTCCAGAATGCATGTATTTGAACTGAATGAAAAACTACAGGTCAACAACCCCAAAATGCTTGTGTAGGATTTTTGTTTCCAATACACAGGAACAAAGTGTGTTGGTGGGAACAGACTGTTGAAGAGAGGGGTTTTCTGAAGTGCATGCATTTACCTTAATAACAGATGCTAGCAATAATCACATGTTAAACCTTGCAGGCTGGTTGTACTTAAAGCGGAGCTCCACCCAAAAGGGAAAGTTCTGCTTTAAGCTTTTGTCCCCCGCTCCCCATTAAGGATTGGCACCTTTGGGGAGTGGGGGGGAGGGGGTACCCGAATTTGACAGGTACCCGCTCCCACTTATTTATTTATTTCAGGTACTTATATAGCGCCGTCAATTTACACAGCGTTTTACATACATATATTGTACATTCACATCAGTCCCTAACCCTCAAGGGGTCTAAGGTCCCTAACACACATTCATACATATACATACTAGGGGCAATTTAGACAGGAGCCAATTAACCTACCAGCATGTCTTTGGAGTGTGGGAGGACAGGGAGAACATGCAAACTCCAGGCAGGTGGTGCCGGGGTTGGGATTTGAACCAGCAACCCTAGTACTGCCAGGCAGAAGTGCTAACCATTTAGCCACTGTGCTGCCCGACTCCGCGGCAATCGCCTAGGTGATCGAAAGCGGAAGTTGTCCCCCCCCTCTCCCTCCCCATAGTTTCTGGGACACGTGACAGGTCCCAGAAGACTACGAGGCCATTCACAAAGCGCAGCTGTCACAGCAAGCTGTCACAGCCGGGTACCCACACTAAAGATGCTGGTGCCAGGGAGAGAAGACGGCTGGTGAAACCAGCCGTGGTGAGGACACCATTTGTAAGTGGCTGTATTTTAAGAGTCAGCAGCTACAGTTTTTGACTTTTTTTTTTTCAGGTGGAATTCCACTTTAAGTTGATCAATCGATCAACTTGGGTACATTCTGTCTGCCCATACATGGTTCATATCCGAGCTGAACCAGCCAAGATTCAAACTACCTTTGGCTGGCTTAAAGTGGTTGTAAAGGCTGAAGGTTTTTTTACCTACATGCATTCTATGCATGAGAGTAAAAAAACCTTCTGTGCGTTCCTCCCCCTACAGCCCCCCCCCCCCCAATACTTACCTGAGCCCCGTCGTAATCCAGCAATGTGCACGAGAGCCTCAGCTGTCCTGGGTCTCCCTCTCATTGGCTGAGACAGCCAGTGAGTCAATGAGGAGAGAGCAGGGGCAGAACCGAGCAACAGCTCTATGTGTCTTAGGGCTCATTTCCACTTGCTTCAACTCCAGCACAGATTAAAGCTCCATTTCATTCACCATGCTTTTTTGATGTGTTTTTGATGCTTCTGTGATGCTTCCTGCGATGCTTCTGTGATGCTTTGGTGATGCTTCGATGATGCTTTTTTGAAGCTTTAATGAAGCTTGACAGATGCCCTGTATGCGTGGTAATATCTCATACCTGCAATACCTCCAAAACAAAGGGAAGCCAAAGCTGAATAAAAGCCTCTCAAAAGCTGTAGGTGCTGTAAGCGAGCTTTGTCTTAGACATCTATGGAGGCTTTAAAGACGCTTTGAAGCATCACTAAAGTGACATGAGGTACAATTTTTGAAGCAAAGCAAACACAACGTGTAAACAGGACTGTAAGCTAACCATTTTATTTGGTGGCAGGTGCTTTGATTAGCATTCAGAGTGCTTTAAAAAAAGTGTGTCCAATGCCACGTTTGAAGCAAGTGTAAATGAGCTCTTATGGATTCGGGTTCAGAAGCAAGCACATAACAGTGTCCCCATAGCAAGCGCCTTGCTATTAGGGGCACTTGTCAAGGGGGAGATGCCAGGAGCGTCGGTGGGGGACCTGAGAAGAGGAAGATCAGGACTGCTCTGTGTAAAAGCATTGCACAGAGCAGGTAAGTAAAACATATTTTTATTTAAAAAAAACAACAACAAAAAACGAAACCTTTAATGTCACTTTAACTGAACATTATTTTGAATGCATTCAATGACTGGCAGATAACATCTGCATCTTCTCAGTGTGTAGGTCAAAGGGAGCACGTTTTATTCCTGACACATGCACTGTTTGGGAGAAGATTTTCTCATCTGTCAGCAGTAGAAGGTATGAAATCACTTGCAGGAAAACCTCTGGCATTAATAAGGCAAAATGGGGAACCTACCACTTCTATTGTCTATAAAAGTACAAGTGATGTCAGCCAAGGCTATTTGATTACTTATCATTGTAGAGTTAGCAGACATGAGATTGTTGAGCAGAAGAGATGATTGACTGACTATCATTTCGTGTCTTTGGGCTGATTTCTTTTGGATGTATTAAACCAAGGTCAGGATGAGTAACCAAATACTACTATATCACTGGATAAATAGATTTATCTCCGTAGGCTTGATACAGACATGAGACAGACATGAGATAACCATGTACTATTATTTTGCTACAAATTACTGTTTGGCTACAGATATGGCTGTTTTTTGCAGTGCCCACTCAGTGATAAACATACATGTAAGTGGGTGTAATATTAAAGACTTGTATTGATGCAGAGCATAGACAGATCACAACAAACCCAGTTGGAAGACAGCCTAACTGGGAACATTCATGGATTCCAACAGCATGTAGAGAAGCAGGTTTCCGCTGAATTAACAGCACCTGTTAGGAGGGGCAAAATGTGGCCTGGCTGTCTCGTGCCAAGCGGAAAGATGTCCAGCAAAGTTGCAAATCCTGCACTCTCCTTCACCACTCACATGCAATTGTTCGCTAAAACCTGGGGCAGGGACATAAAAAGACTCTGCTGACCAATGATGGCAGCCAAGGGTCACCTAGATCCAACGCAACCAACCTGAATGCCCAGTCCCAGTCGGGCACCACCTGCAGTCGAGGAGTAGACTGCACCTGCCTACATACAAACTCAGTTGAAGTATCATGAATGGTCATTCATAACAAAGATCTTTCACTTGTCCCTGTAATCTCATGTCTATTAGAAATCCACAAAATAAGATGAACACCTGCTCACCCCAGTGGTTTACCTCTGTCTTTTTATCCAAGATGGTGTAATTATAGCCCATTGAATATGGTATACAGCACATATACTTCCTGGACCGTAGTTAGTCCTTTTAAGATTTCACATTCAACCTCACAAACACCAAAGAATCCTAAAAACATTCTTCATTTATTGCAGCCCACCATAACAAAGAACATACACAAAAGGTAAATTAGACAACCAGACAGGCTTTGTGTTCATCCAAGTATGTCCTCCGGAAATCTGTCATGTGACAGTCATATAAAATCAGTAAATTTACCTCTGTATATATCAATGTAGAATACTTTCCCAATTTGCAGAATATCTAAACTGACAAGTAAAAAAATTCAATATATGGCAGCCTATCAGTCCTTAAAGCAGTATTAAACTCAAAACTGAAAAAGGATTATATTGCAGTTTACCAATCCTTAAAAAGGAACTTTACTCATAACAACTTGATAAAAAATAACGTTCTTTAGCAAGGAACATACCTTTCACATTAATAATTATGCAACCAAAAATAGCTTGTGCCGTTATTTGCCTCCAGCATTGTTCCTGTTTTTTCTTGCTGGAGGCTGCCACTTTGCTGAAGCCCAGATCCCCTGAGCAGTGGGAAATCTTTAGGCTGTCAGCAGATCATCCTCTACATTTTTGGCACAATGCCAAAAAATAGAGAGCAACTGTGCATGTGCAGAGCAGGATGAGACAGCATATTACTGGATTTTAAACAGTGTAGGCACTTAATTCTAGTGTTTTACATAGCTATTAGCTATATAGATAATTAACATATCATCAAAATATCAGTAATATGTAAGAAGTCACCTTTTCCCAACTTGCTGCTGAGCTCATACAAGGTAGAAAAAAGAAGCCCCCATTATTGGACCTGTTTGGAGATAAAATACACCACTGAAACAAAAGAATTTGTGTATAAATGAAAATTCTTTAAGTTGAAATACTGCTAAACTATGCCAGTGTAACCAGAATTTTATAGCATACAACTATACTGTACATGTTAAATGCAAGAAAATAACAACTGCACATCAGATTAGACCAGTCATAACCTAGGAGTTTAATTAATATAGGATTGATTGGAGGCACAATTGGAAAATCTGGGGGGTGGACACAATATTCCTATATTAAGCCATCATCTGTCTTTTCATGTTCACAAGTATCTTGTGTTGAACTTCTTGCTCATGTTAGTTGCTGCCAGTTGTTTTTCTCTGCAAACATCAGTACCCACTGACAGTACAGACCAGGGGTCTCCAAACTTTAAAAACGAAGGGCCAGTTTACTGTCCTTCAGACTTTAAGGGGGGCCGGACTGTGGCCAGTGGGAGAAGAAAATATCCTGGCATCAGTGGGAGTAAACAATGCCCTATCACTGGTATCAATGGGAGGAATAGTTTACCATTGTTGGTGTCAGTGGGAGGAATAGTGCTCCATCATTGGTGTCAGTGGGAGGAATAGTGCCCCATCATTGGTGTCTGTGGGAGGAATAGTGCCCTATCATTGGTTTCAGTGGGAGAAATAATGCCCCAATTTTGGTGTCAGTGGAAGGAGTAGTGCCCCTTCATTGGTGTCAGTGGGAAGAATAGTGCCCATTCATTAGTGTCAGTGGGAGGAATACTGCTCTATCATTGGTGTCAGTGGGAGGAATAATGCCCCATTATCGTTGTCAGTGGAAGGAATAGTGCCCCATCATTGGTGTCAGTGGGAGGAATAATGCCCCATTATTGGTGTTAGTGGAAGGAATAGTGCCCATTGTTGGTGTCAGTGGTGGGAACTATGCCCCACTGTTGCTGATGGGGGGAATAATGCCCCAAGGTCCAGATAAAAGGAAGCAAAGGGCAGCATCCGGCCCCTGGGCCACAGTTTGGAGACCGCTGGTATAGACAAACAGACAGCTGAAGACAGAATACAAAAGATTGGTCTATTCCTTGTCAAACTGACCTTTTCACATCTGGATCACTCTTTATTTAACAACTATAAATGCATTAAAATTATGCTAATTAAATTATCCATCAGTGTATAATAGCAGATTGTTTTCAATACAAAGTACCATTTTTAATTGCTGAAGAAACATTCTGAAATTGATGTATGTAATTGTGCTAAGAATATTCTCTACACAGAATCAAACAGCTTACTGAGAGATACTTAAGCAGTTTTATGCTAATAGTCCAGGTACAAATATACGAGGAAACCCAGTCTTCGTACAGACATTCTCATAGCTCTAAGCGCTCTGAGACATGGTAATGGTGTGCTAACTGAACAAGGATCACAGATTGATTCTGTACACCATTTTGATGTGCTAGCAACTACATTATGGATCTGAAGTGGTAAATATGATCACTTTGCACAGGGAGTGCATTGATGTATGAATCACTCTGCAAAGTCAGATTACATTAGTGGCATGATTTAAAATATTAGGTGTTAAATCAAATCGTCTCACATCAAGCCTTGACTTACATTCAAAAAATATGCTGTGCTGTTAAGAAAATTTTATAACAGCTTCACATGGCTTATATGTACATTCACCAACCACTTCATTAGATACACCTGTTCAATTGCTTGGTAAACACAAGCCAATCATATGGTAGCATTTAGGCATCTGAACGTGGTGAAGACAACATGCTGAAGTTCAAACCGCGCATCAGAATGGGGAAGAAGGGGATTTAAGTGACTTTGAACGTGGCATGGTTGTTGGTGCCAGACTGGCTGGTCTGAGTATTTCCAAAACTTCTGATCTACTAGGATTTTCACACACTACCATATCTAGGGCTTACAGAGAAGGGTCAGATATAGAGAAAATATCCAGTGAGTGGCAGTTGTGTGGACAAAAATGCCTTATTGATGTCAGCAGTCACAGGAGAATGGGCAGACTGGTTGCTGCAACATTCAGATGGTAGAGTCAGAATTTGTCATAAACAACATGAAAGCATGGATCCATCCTGCCTTGTATCAACAGGTCAGGCTGGTGGTGGTAGCGTAATGGTGTGGGGAATATTTTCTTGGCACTAGCAAGGTGTACCTAATAAAGTGACCAGTGAGTGTATATGGCTATGCAATGATCACAGTATGAACCTTGAATGCAGAGAGTAACATGTGTAAGGTGGCAATTGAAGTAGGATACAACAACAGGGAGGCATTATGTAATCAAGTGCAATATTGCAGTTGAATACAAAACGCAAATCTGTTTAAACCCAAAGCCAAAAATATAATATATTGCAGCTCACCAATCAGTTGTGGTGGCTTCATTAGTTTTCTTTTTCCATCTGTTTTCACCTGGTGATCTGGCCAGTAACACACCCTCCTGTGTTAGAGTGCCCCAACTCTGGATGAAAGAGCACAGGGAAGTTCTTTGGACAGCAGTATTGTCAGTTTGGGGGGAGGGAGAGTTAGGTGTACGAACAAATTTAAATACAATAATAAATTGAAACCAAACTCCAGCTCACACTTTATAAGTGTAGCCAAGTGCCAGGCTATATCATTATACCATTCAGGGACATTTACAGAAAGATGAATCTCTTTCCCTAAGTTCCCAGTACTGAGACTACTACATCACTTCCTGTTAACAGAGTGGATTAAGTTTTTCTGGTAGCAGAGGATCTTGGGACCTGTAGTCCTATAGCCAATACATACTGTATTCCTGAGTGCTGGTTAAACGAAAACTATACGAGAGATGGCAAAGGAGAGGGATGCTGGGAAAGCAAATATATTCTGCAGCATGGAACTGGCTCACTCTCTTGGCGCAAGATTAGGACCTGAACACAGGGGGACTGTCTCCTCCAGAGACAAATTGCTGGCCTAGGGCTGCGGGACTCTGCATATCAATTCAGCACGTCAGTGATGCGGATCACCACAATGGGATCACATCAGCTTCTCTGCATCAGAATTGTCACTGGCCAGTCTTCACTCAGTGTCAGGGACCCCATGCTTTACCGCGGCGCGCGAGTCTGCGCATGTGCGGTATGCCGGGGCGCACTAGCGTGCGAGCACTAGGACCTGGGCGCCCGGACCGGCAACTGGGGTCGCGCATGCGCACTGGCGATCGCGGATGCGCGCCTGGCACCAATGAGAGCGCAGGGCGCCCTATTTAAACAGGCTCTGACTATGCTCAAATTGCCGTATGGTCTTTTCCTGTTATCCTGTGTTCCTGAGAGATTGTCTTGTTGCCGACCCTGCCTGACCCTGATCCGTTGACTGCCTCATGCTCTGATCCCTGGCTTGTCTGACCATTCTCCTGTCTTATCCTGTACGTTTGACCTCCTGTTGCTGAACCTGGCCTGTGACCCGTTTATCCTTCTGCCTGCCGCTTTGTACCATTCTGCCTCCACCGTTACCGACCTGGCCTGTCTGACTTCGCTCACTCCACCTCTTCACATCAGGCTCTCACCTGCTACGTACCACCTCTACCACAGCTGGTTGCACCCAGGGGCCGCGACCTGGTTTCGGCCTGCTCCAAGTCCATTCCCACCATCAGGGGCTCTGGTGAACAAGCAGATCGGAGCTTAGATTCCGCTCCCCAGGGAATCCCGGTCTGTGGAGCACTAGAGGATACCGCCGGTCGGTCCCTAACACCCAGACATCTCTGCTCACTGCGCATACATGTTGTCAGGCCGTAACTCTGCACATCCCTGCAAATAGCCAAAAGCCTGGGCATGAACTCTAGTTCCTAGAAGGCCATGCTACCCATAGGATTGGTGAGCGGGCAAATGCTCAACCTCTTTCTGTCATCACTCTAAAGACACTACATGCAGACACCTTTGCACCTCAATTACCAGAAGACCTATGCTTTGAGAAATACCACAGCTTATCTGTTTAACCTCATTAAATTACTAGTTTTTACTCATGCTTATGGGCCCCATCACTGCTAGCAAAAAACAGTGGATACCACCATACCAGGAACTTTAAACAGCTCAGGACTCAAGTTACATCCTCTGGTTAAAGGGACCTTTCCTCTTCTAAGGCCATTGTTATTCAATGAGGGTACTTATATCTATTTATGCCAGAGTATACAGTCAGGTCCATACATATTGGGACATCGACACAATTCTAAAATTTTTGGCTCTATACACCATACAATTGATTTGAAATGAAACTAACAAGATGTGCTTTAACTGCAGACTGTCAGCTTTAATTTGAGGGTATTTACATCCAAATCAGGTGAACGGTGTAGGAATTACAACAGTTTGCATATGTGCCTCCCACTTGTTAAGGGACCAAAAGTAATGGGACAATTGGCTTCTCAGATGTTCCATGGTCAGGTGTGTGTTATTCCCTCATTATCCCAATTACAATGAGCAGATAAAAGGTCCAGAGTTCATTTCAAGTGTGCTATTTGCATTTGGAATCTGTTACTGTCAACTCTCAAGATGAGATCCAAAGAGCTGTCAATATCAGTAAAGCAAGCCATCATTAGGCTAAAAAACAAAACAAACCCATCAGAGAGATAGCAAAAACATTAGGCGTGGCCAAAACAACTGTTTGGAACATTCTTAAAAACTGTGGTGGATGACCGAAGAATTCTTTCCCTGGTGAAGAAAACACCCTTCATAACAGTTGTTAGACTTGTTAGAATTGTGTTGATGTCCCAATATTTATGGACCTGACTGTATATTAATATAATTATCTGCATGCTCCATTGTGGCACTGGTGTCACAGAGGGAACTGATAAGTCAACTAGCCTTTTCTTCCCCCTCTTGCTGCTGGTGATGCAATAAATAGTTGAAGCTTACAACTCATGACTGTATAACGGTTATACTTTATAACCTGTTAAACGTGCAAAAAAGAACACAGCAGGGCGCCATGTAAGTGAGAGTAGAAACACAAAGACTTTATTCAAAGCTCACTTACATGTTGGAAAACCTGTGTACAGCTCCAGTGGTCGGTGCGGAATACAATGACAGCTCTTCCCGATTTGGTGAAGCTGAAAGCAGCTGCAAGGTACAGGTAGAGACACGCTGTGTGGTGGAGGTAAGCAGCATTTTTCCTCTCACTCCCATCAACTTACAGGGATTTGTGTATTTATTATTATTATTATTATTATTATTATACAGGATTTATATAGCGCCAACTGTTTGCTCAGCACTTTACAATATAACGGGAGACAATACAGCAACAATACAGTTCAATGCAAGAGGGTTAGGAGGGCCCTGCTCCTCGGAGCTTACAATCTAAGAGTAAAGTACCATGAGTGACAGGTGGGTGGCCGCAACTCCTGTTTGGTGATGAGTGTGCTGACAATTAGCTTTCTCTAATCTTTTGCAATTGCTAATTGATTATTCCTATTTTGCCATTGCTCTGCTTATATGCATTAATTGGGGTTGTATATCCTAAACCCATTATTCCTGTGGTCTACTCTTTTGAACAAGTCTAATATAGAGGTGTTACCAAAGAATTGTGTCTCTTGCATTATTATTCTATACTCTTGAAATATGTCTGAACCCAGAGTGTCAGAGATGTTGGGAGGCTTGCAAGGTCAGGGCAACCACTGGGGAAAAGCATTATCAAGTGGTCCCTGTGGGGGTAGCGTTACATAAGCACTTACACCAGTGTTTTTTCCTTTTGGTATAAAGGATTTACATGAAAAAATAAAAGCTGATCATTGCAGGCACCCCTGCCAGTGTTAAACGATTTGCCTCATCCCTGTATACTGATACATGTGAAAAAGAGATTGTTTTTTTAAAAACACCAGACATACTGGATGGATCACAAGATGAAAATGTAAGAAAGAAAACCTAAAAAAAGAAAACAAATGAAGCCATCACATGTAGAAATTGATAATCTGCAATACACTGTAAGAAATTATGACTTTTGGGTTTAATACCGCTTTAAAATTTGCAATATATATCCACTGAATTCGTATTTACAGTACATATAGCAGGTAGAAATATTGGGTTTGAAGTGAACTTTGAGTAACTTATCAAGCATGAGTGAATTACTAATGTCTCAAAACATACAGCAATATGATTTTTCAATAAAGCTATACCTTTTTAATTAAAAAAGCAGTTCTAGAGATTCAGTCAAATGGCTTTGTGCAGGTTGAAATGATGTCATCAGCCTGCTGCAGTGAGGAAGGAACATTTCCTCAGTTTCCTCTACTCCAGTGATCAGGCTGCAACATAATAACTGTAACTAGTCACAAGGTGTGGGATAGGGATGAGATTCTGGTTCATTACTACCCCGGGATTCACAAAGTTTGTGAATCATGAACCTTTGAATGAAAGCTTCACAGGTTTAGCAGCAGAAATAAGGAAAAACCTATAAGGCGTCATTCACACAGCTGTAAAAAAAAATGCATATACAAGCATTTTTTAATTAGGATCTGAATGCAGCTGCATTGTTTTCAATGGAGGTACAGGTATGTAAACATGCACTGCATTCAGATCTGTATCACAGAATGTACGCGCATATGTATGCTGATAGATTAAGTCTAAACAAAGAGGAACAATAAATTATCATTATATCTGCATATGCATCTTTATGTGTCTTTGCATGTTTAAATGCATCTAAACACAAGTGTTCTGATCACTACGCAGGAACTCTTCTTCTTGAAAACACCTGTGTAATAACATTGGTAACATTTTTACTGCTGAGTGAAAGAAGCCTAATGCAGCACATATCCTTTGCTGTGGTCATCTGAGTCTCAAGAGCCAATAATCTGGGAAAAAATGGATAAGCAAGCCCCCTTTCTGTAAGAAGCTTGCGGCCCTCCTACATTGCCTAAACTCTGGAGCCCCTGGAACGGGTCAATTTCCATTATAGTGGAGTCTATGTTAGACATGGTCTTATGCAACTGATTAAATATGTTCTCCACATACACTCACACATCTTTTTAGGTCTATCCCCACCTCGAGGACCCCAAATTCTGATCTCCAGTCTACTTGGAATGCCTAACTGGAGGTGTGATTGCTTTTTCTTTTTTTTGTACCAAATTTTGTATTTGATTCTTTTTTTAAACATTTCAGAATGAAAAAAAAGACGAGCTCACAGCAGCCATATTATCAGTGTTTGTTGGAACTTTCAGAGAGAGCTGCCAATTCTGTGTGGGGAGAGATATTTTTTTTTAACATTTGTTGAAATCAGTATAGAGGTAGAATGAAAGGTATGGTAAAGTATAACCATTATGGTGGTCAGATAATGCTTTATTTTAATGGAAGTCTATATATGAAACCCACAAGAGGGATAACTACGGAGGAAAGGGGGAACAAAGGGGTTTGGTTCGAAAAAAGGGATTGTCTCTCTAAATGAGGCACAGGTGGGAGCTATGTATCTATACCAGAATTACAAATTTTGCCTGACTGGTTTTACACAGCCACATGATGACACAATAATGCTTTTCCAGTAATGTAAAATTGTCATGCCTACCCCTAACACATAAGGCAAGCAGGCCTACAAGTACTTGGTTGCCCCCAGGCAGTACAATGCTATAGTGCTTGGCCACCACGTCGGGGCAGGTGCGAACTGAGTAAAGCAAATAGGGGCTTGCAGTTTTCAGACAAGCAGAGTGTCTCAATGACAGTGCAGGTACAAGGCAGGCAAGGTTCAGAATAGTCAGGGTCAATTCATAGTCAAAAGGCAGGCAGAAATCAGAGAATAGTCTGATATCCGATTCGAGGTCATCAACAAGGGAATCTAAAAAGCAGATCAGGACAGGCAAACGGGCAGCTTAATCGCATTTAACCAGCACTATCACAAGCATGAGACTGCAGGCTTGGCTGGCTTAAATCAGGTTTGGTCTCCACCCAGACTCTGGTCACATCAATCACCTTGCAGGTGGACAGACAGACGGAGAGTGCATCGTAGCCAAAGCTAGAATGCTGGAATGAGGAACAGGAACGTTTGCAAGCTCCTGACAAACAAACAAAAATTAAGGGCATCCACATGTGAGAGTGACTCTTTTGTCATGGTCTTATTAGAAAGGAGGCTGCAAAATATGCGAGTTGTAACAAAGTGGTGTATGATTCAACACATTGGTGCCTATATAACACTATGTATCGATTTAAGATGAAGTTAGATTTTCCGTATTTCTGATACTAGGCAGCAGCACAATACATACCTTCATAGACTGTAATATAGCTTCCAATCCAAACACAAATGCCTAATATTATAAAGCGGCAGCTGAGCCTTTGGGATATCTGGTAACAGGAAAGGATTAGAGGTTCCTGCACTGATCAGATTGGTTTACTAATGTCAGCAAGGCGAGAAAGGGAGCGCAAGCTCACTCACTTCTACAGAACCCAGCAAAGGCTGACTGCATAGCTGACAGCCAAAGTCAACAGCACTTATTCCCAGGGGGGAGAGCTGGAAAAAGGGAGGGGTGAAAGAGCCCAAACAAGAGCAGGCCTTTTTTTTGCACTTGCTCTGCCTGGTCTTTACACATAGCTCTATTTTATTTGCTTTGATAGCTGAATGTGCAGCACTGTGCCTAATATTTTTGTGCTCTGTCATTAGAACACAGAAGTGCTGTATTGGAATCCCTCTAAGATATGTTCTACATAAAGCTTGTATTTTTACCCATCTCTCGCTGATGCTGTGCAGTTGTAGAGTGGCTGTCTGCAGAACATTTCAGTAGATATGTTTGTTTTGTTTCATTACAATTCATTTGTCAATCGAAATTTTCATTTTTGGAGATTCAGATGTATATCTCAGAATGGACATAGTAATGACTGTCAACAAATCCAAAAAAAAGCTATAACAAAATTAACGAACACATTCATTTCATTTGTTTCATTTGGATGATGTCACATAATGCAATAGTGATTCAGGCCCATGGGGAAAACAGTTGAATTTTTGAATTTGTTCAATAATTCAGATCCAAATTTTGTTCCATTCTTTAATTCGGATGCACATGACACCAGTAGATATTGTCCAATCAGCTCATGCCATTTCTCTTCATGGGTTGGACTAGCGTCCGAAAATATCCAGTCCTTCCAATTTGAATCCATCTGATTCAATAATATATCGAATATATAGCAATCTTCCATAAAAACGGCAAAATTTTCCGAATATACACAACGAATATACGAAATGAATGCCAAAGATACAAAATGAATTCTGAAAACAAATCGGTTCAACGGAACAAATATGACGAAACAAAAATCTTCAATGAACAAATGCATCCGAAATTCACGTATTGCACATGTCTACTTTTTAGTCTCTTAAAATGTCCCTCTGGCACTCTGAATGGCCACACGTAAGGTTGTAGTTACCAACAGAAACATACATGTAGAGAAGACTCCTACAGGACTCCATAGGTCCTGGTAACAGGGTTACAAATATAACAGGGGTGTGGCAGTACAGCCCAGGGACAGTATCAAATGGAAGTTCAGAGCAGAAAATGTATTAAAAAAACAAAACAGAAAATGCATGAAAGTTATGTTATTAGTATCTGATTTATGAAGCATACTAACTTTAATACCACTTTAATGTGTAACTATGGGAAAAATGAAAAAAAAAACAAATCTGATGTAGCCTGCCACTAGCTTTAACGTAGCAGTTTTTGTTTTTCTGTGTTCTCCCTGCAAAATATTCTTATTACATGTTGATCCTGCCAGTAGAACCATACTTTTTCCATATCCTTTCATATGCTGACAATGCTGTTTGTTTGACAGTGAAATTGCACAGCAGTGTTGTCATCTTGTAAACAGAGCAACTGAGCTGCAGGCAGTGCAGGAGCTTGGCACTGCACTCATGATCCACTGATTGCGGGTTCAATGCTCTGCAGGCTTCAGTGAAAAAAATAACAAATGTAAATTTTTTTCATACACAAATATGTGTATTTATCTATTTTTCTTTTAAAGTGAATTTAGCCTTTAAGACATGCCAACAATGTACATTGAACTACAGCTTTGTGCCCATTTAGAAGAAACATTGCTGCCAGGGTGATAAGAAGCTAAATACCAGCAGTTTTTATTTTTAACACCAAAATTCCATTTTAAATGGTTTGTCCCGAACAATCCAACTGCCACTTTTGCTGATCAAGTTAGCCTGGTATAGGAAGTGAACCAATAACGGATCTACTTGCAAGATGAACAGGTGTTATGGATGGGGCTAAGAAAAACAAAAACTGCTATGTTAATGATTGTGAAAGATGGTATCCTATATTTATTTATTTGTATTTGCCCATACAGTTTTAAAAAAAAATCTTCTACATCTGTTTGTAACAGTCCTTTTGAATTCAGCATAACTGCTATTCAGTTACATGGTAAGCTGAGTCGCTAAGGTATGTGGCGCTCACTGTTCACTATTATATCTCAATTGTATCACCATACCAGATTTCAGCAGAAGATGGCGCTGCAGTCTAAAATCATGGTTTTCCAATAGCCATAATTCTGGTTTGCCAAAACAGTGATTAAAGTAGATGTAAATCCTAACTATAGATGTAATCTGAAACTGACATTTAGATTGCCAACACACTGTGTAGCATAAACAATTGCCTTTTTTAATAGGATACTGTTTTCAACATTTTTTTTCATATTTTGTTTCATTTCAGTGAAGCTCATCTCATGCAGCTTTACAGCGCTTCATTGTGCAGCTGGGTTGGGTAGCAGTTAGGTAGACCTCACGCTTTGGCTACACAGGCAAAGCACATGTTCATTTTAAAGAAAACATGTAGTAATCATAACATGAGTATAACGCCACTTAGATGTAGTAACTGTAAACTATAGGTGCCTATACATTATGTATTCTTCCATAGGGACCCCGAGGCCCTGACACTGGGAAATTTACTACGCAAATACTGGCTTCCGCTACTCAGATAGGAACTCACTGACTCCACCACCCCACAATACTACTAGTATATTACTGTGATGGGTGGTCTTAGGGTGCAATGATAAAGTGTAGGAGGGGTGGAACCAACTTTCCTCTTCTGATCCAAAGTCATTATTTTCATTGTAGAACACACTAGGCTTTAAGGCTTTCAAGGCATATTGGAACCAGAGGCGGACTGACCATTTGGAAACTCGGGCACTGCCCGAGGGCCCAGGGTCAGTAGGGGGCCCCATGAGATGTCCCTGGTACCTTTTTCATAGGCTTTGTTGAGTTTGGGCAAGGACACAGGGGCCCCATGATCCTCTATTGCCCGGGGGCCCCATGAGTTGTCAGTCCGCCCCTGATTGGAACATAGCTGAAGCTGCATTTTAGCACCTGGGGGTGGTTGTGATTGTTTCCAAATGGTAGCTACTGTTGTGACCACTATAGGACCACCTATAGTGGACAATAAATTGTCATTGGACAAAGGTGTGCCTGTAAAAAATGTTAACAACACAGCTGCTTTATATTCAGTAGTCTTTGAGTTGGTTACTCAAATTTGCACTTTACAGTCTTTTTACAGTCCAGGTAATTTAAAGCAGATTCTGAAAGGCAGATGCTGAACTATAAGAAATAAGATGTAAATAGTCTCTGCACAGAAGAGGCCAATGTCTCTTGTGTTGAAACTAATCATTTTTCCAGTCGCCCAGCCTCTTTTATACCACCATCAGACAGATTCCTCAGTATGCCCAGCCACGCTTTCACTGTCCTCTCTATTTAACTCTCTACCCAGCCACATTCTTCTTCCCTGTCATCCTCTCCTCTGCCCTGCAGAATGCTTTCTCTCTTTGCCCAGAAAGCTGACATTTCACTCAGCCTAGCTGTTTTTTGCTTCATGAGCCTCTGCTTTTTCCGTGCTGCTCAGCTACTCATACACTCTACTCAAGTATCCTTTCCTGTTATTTTCTTGCTGAATGGTATCCTTTCCCCATTCACTGTCTACTGAGCTGTGGAGCCCAGAAGCCACTTTGTAGATCCATTTAGGTCCTGTAGTGGCCAGGGCCTCCACTTTTAAGAAAGAAGCCCTGGCTATTCTTCTCAGATAAACAATTCTACCACTAGAGACAAATCACCAGTGACAGATCTTTAAAGGGGCTGCTTGTCTGTCCCTAAGGAATACCTACCTCTGTAGCCAGTGGCAGTTCTGTAAATGGACCAAATGCTGTAGAATCTCACTAGCTAGCAAAGAGGGCAACACCTGATTCCAGTAGCTACAGAGGAAGCTATTCCTAATGACAAATCACCAGTAGCAGGATCACTAGCAGCAGAGTCGTCCATACGATTTCAACCTTAAGCTGGCTGTAGATGGATCGAAATTCGATTACTTCAGCAGGGACCAGCCAAATTTTCCAAATTTTGATCCATCTAGGGCCATTCCCATTTAAGAGCAATCATACTAGTGACCAGTTGCTTTTGAATGGGCTTGTTGGAAAATTTTGATTTGATCAGCACTGCAGCCAATTGGTTGCAGCACTGATTAGAGTTTTCTGATAGCTCCTGCATACAAAATACAATAGTGCAGTGGGGAGGACTCTCTCATCCATGTCAATTGTGTGGATGGGGAAATTGGGTTGTTTTTTTCTTTTTGATCAGAAGCCTGGCTGATCAAAAATAAAAAAACGAACCATCTATGACCAGCTTTGGAGTCACATGGTAAAGAGAAAACATTTCTTTTCTGCCATTACTAATAATATCATGTGCATCTGTAACATGCAGCGTAGCACTATAATTGCTCTCAACAAGATTGGGTGAATCAATAGTAGCATAAGACCAATCTCCCATTGCCATGTATGTAGATGTTGCCCACTGACAATTTGTCCATAGCCCAGTCTGAGAACCACTACTGAAGATAGACCTACTGACAATTACAATGTAGATAGATCAAAAGCAGATGGAGAATTCTAATTATTCAGGAAATAGTTTCAAGTCCTAATCAAAGTGAACGATCTCTTTGAATATGCATTAATGCAAGGCTGAAAAGGAGTAACCATTATTCTGTAGGATAAACTGGTGGTCATCTTTTATTTAATCTTGGACTTTGTCTTCTTCCTAGTCATACAATAGGATTGGCATGGCAGTTCTGGAAATGCTTTAGATATTTCAGACAATGCTAATTATCCTGTATTTCACAGATCCCGCTTTGAGTTTGTTAAATGATTGATGTTGATAACTATAGATTTGTACTGATATTTCACAAGCAAAAAAAAGGATTTACTGAGCAAATCCTGAATTATTAATTTGAGCTAAAACAGCGGCCCCAAACAAATTAGGGTTGTATTTTTTTTCATGTGTAAAACCCAATAAAAATAAGTTTGAATAAAAGGTTTGTAGGAATCAAAACATTGTTCACATATCAATATACAGATTAGTACCCAGCATGTGCCATTTTAATGAGCTCATAAACATTAAAGCTGAACCCCATCCTCACCTTCAATCTTGCACAAGCTTTGCTTCTGGACTGAAATTTCTTACATAGACTTTATTGCACACTATGAGTTTCTCACAATGTGCATTAGAAGTTGAAGCAAGTCTGATAGAGCCAGCCTCATTTCCTGACTGGAGGACGTCCAGCATCATTTAATTCTTCCCCTCCAGCTTGATTGTCTGTGGCCTGTTCCTTTGGTTCATTTGAATTCAATTATTTCACATTTCAAAGCTCAGGATCACATATTGGAGTTAGCTAGGACAGTCTGTATGTGAATTCAGACTGCCTGGAAATGCCCACTTCTTCAAGCTGGCATCAACCCGTCAAGGCATTTTGATATTTGCCTAACTCCTTCCAAAAATCAGCCCACTGCTTGCGTCAGGACTGATGACTTCTGAGAGGAGTACTGAGGCAGAGTGCTGTGATTTTAGAAAAATATGTACAAAACCCTGCTGGCCACTCCCACCAGCCATGATCTGCCCAAATTACATAGAAAATCACAGTGATGACATCACTGGTTCTAAATATAAAGTCTGTAATGTAAAAGGAAAATTCTATTAGAATGTTGATGAGAGGGAAAGAAGGAACCAGGTAGCACAAAGTAAAGGCCTATTAAACTTAAACTTTAAAGAAGAATTCCAGGTATGGCAATTTTTATATAGTCACACTGGTCCAAAGTAAGCATGTATGTGCCACACCTGTGGGATCCCTGTGGAAGCTGGAAAGGCATCACCACCATTACTTCTGCATTATGAAAACAGGAGGTTGCTGACATTGGGGTTCTCCCACTTCTCCTAGAGGGAAAACCCTTGTATAAGATATGCCTGCACTTCATGTCTTGGCTCTTGGTTTTATTCTCTACCCATGGAAAAAGACTCTCACTTAGCTGGGAAGCAGGCCCGCTCTATGGAAGGGGCAGCCACATAGACCAAACTCTCAGTTTCACAAGATTGTGGTTGTCCCCTCTGCTTCCCATGCTCAACTCCTCTGCTGTAACACAGCAAATGGAATTCATATACCATGCATACTCCAAAATCTTGCAAGAGCTTGGTGTTCACCTGAAACTCAGACTTCTCCAAGGTGGTGCCTGGAGCCCACAGCAAAGAACATATTAGTCCTAAGCTAGGTTCTCCTTAGAAAAGTTCCTACTCAGATAAATTGTGGATATGTGAGAACATATAATGGCACCTGGAAGCACTGTATCATACATTTCACAAGGAAATACACCAGTACTAACACCTTTCTAGACGTTTACACAAGGTCCCTTTGTTCTCTATCAGCAGAGAAAATAAGCAGTGCTGCAGTCTACAGCCTAGACACATTCAAATATGTGCACATACCTGTATGTCAGAAGAAAAATTTAAAATGCCCTTTCGGTGAGCGGGTTATTTACTATAAACAAAGTCCATCTTATCACTGTAAGTACCTTTACAGAAAAATAGATGGCCAGTGACTTGAATTTGGAAAATGAGCTGTTGTTTTAGCAGTATTGAAGTATAATAGTTTGAAAGTATGATTTAACAACTAGCTCAAGTGTATCCAGAAATAATGTAATGATGAATTGCCAGCTGGCTATCAGTTCTGACACATCCGAAGCATAAAAACCCATAACTTGAATCACATTATTTTCTCAGTGTCAAACTGTCAGTCACTAGTTCCTGGATAACATATAGGTTTGTTGGAAGCTAGATTCCAAACAGGGGAATCAGAGTTTAACAGCCAAGAATGTGATTATACGTAAGCCGCACCAACGCTATCTTTACAAGGCCACAGGATTTTATATATTAAGTTGTGTCTGATCTGAAAATAGCAGTGGTAACCCTGGTGTTCTGCCATAACACTTCCCTTGCCTTCACATTCCCATCACGTGGCTAGGATAAAATGCACCACTGTAAGCAAAGTAATGGGAGCTGACAGCTAAAATTTAAAGGAAAGCATGCTTATTTTCAGATCAGTTCATTCAGCAGTTAGTCAGCTGGAAATGTATGTGCTGTTAGCAGAGAGAAAGACAAGCATTACAGCAGAGTAGCAGCACAGTCTGTTCTATCCTTAGCTGGCACTTCAAGTTAACCTCTTCAGTGATAGATATTTAATCCACAGTAATACAAAAAATAGGATGAAACATACTCTGTGCAGTTTAGCATAATTAAATACATTGGAGAGAGAACCCAACACATTGGGGTTGATTTACTTAAAGAAATACAGCATGTTCATTATTATTATACAGGATTTATATAGCGTCAATAGTTTGCGCAGCGCTTTACAATATAAGGGAGACAGTAAAATTACAATACATTTCAGTACATAAGGAATAGGAAGGTCCTGCTTATGGAGCTTACAATCTAAAGGAAGGGGGGGGGGTGATACAAAGGGTGATGGCTGTGGGGGATGATCTGGTGGAGGTGATTCAAGTACAGTTCATAGGTGGAGGTGTTGTAGGCTTCCCTGAATATGTGAGTTTTCAAAGATCGCCTAAAGACAGACAGGGTGGGGGCTGACCAGACATACTGTGGTAGGGAGTTCCAGAGGATGGGAGAGGTTCTGGAGAAGTCCTGGAGAAGAGAGCGGGAGGAGGTGATGAGGGAGCTAGAGAAGAAGATGTCTTGGGAGGAGCGGAGCGGGCGATTTGGGAGATATCTGCGGATGAGGTTGGTGATGTAGTTAGGGGCAGTGTTCTGGATGGCTTTGTAAGCTGTGGTTAGTATTTTGAATTTTATACATTGGGTTAGTGAAAGCCAATGAAGGGATTGGAGGAGAGGGGCAGCAGCCACTGATTGTTTGGTATGGTGTATGAGTCTAGCAGCAGCATTCATAATAGACTGAAGGGGGGATAACCTGTGTAACGGTAGACCAGTGAGGAGGGAGTTGCCGTAATCAAGTTGTTTTGTGGTGTCATTGGTCAGAAAGGGGCGGATTTTGGAAATGTTCTGGAGGTTGAGGCGGCAGGATTTATCCACTGATTGGATGTGGGGCCCAAAGGAGAGATCAGAGTCTAGGATTATGCCTAGCACCCTGGCATGAGGGGAAGGACCAATGGTTGTGCTGTTGATCTTAATGGTAAAGTCATGAGTGGGGGTTCGGGGGGAGGAAATATTACAAGCTCGGTTTTGGAAAGATTGAGTTCAAGGTAGTGGTGTGACATCCATGCTGATATGTCGCTTAGTAGATTTGTGATACATGAGGAGATTGAGGGGGTGAGCTGGGGAGTGGAGAGATAGATCTGGGTGTCATCAGCGTAGAGGTGGTATTGGAAGCCATGGGAGGTTATCAACTGGCTCAGGGAGGAGATGAAGAGAGAGAAAAGGAGGGACCCAAGGACAGAACCTTGGGGTACCCCAACAGAAACAGGGAGAGGAGCGGAGGAGGGGGAGTTGTATGTAACGCTGAAAGTGCGCTGAGGAAGGTAAGAGGAGAACCAGGAGAGAGCGGAGTCACGGAGGCCGATGGAGTGGAGTTTCCTGAAGAGGAACGAGTGGTCGACTGTGTCAAAGGCAGCAGAAAGGTCTAGGAGTATGAGTATGGAGTAATGGCCATTGGTTTTAGCAGTTAGTAGGTCGTTCGTGTTTATTTTTCAAATCAGGCTTTTTTCAACCAGGGCTTCATGGAACCCTAAGGTTCCTCCAAAGGTTGCTAGGGTTCCTTGAGCTGTGAGCAAGGGAATATTGATCTCTGATCTACAATGACTACATATTTGAAAAGCCAACTCCCAATGACATTCATTGTAAGCCTTATAATTCACATCCACACTGATCACCAGTGAGGGTTTTTTCCTCTCACCACCTGATTAAGACTACATTTCTCCACTGACCTCCAATGTGAGTGTGTATGGGGGAAGGAGTTATTCTTTCCACTGACCATCAATGCAAGAAGAATTCCTCCCACTGACCACCAAAGTAAAGGATCGTATCTTCACTGATCACCAATGTAAAGGAGCATTTCTACACTGACCACCAATGTGGGGGCAGTATTATTCCCACTGACCACCAATGTAGGAGGTATTCGGTTATTCTTCCCATTTACCACTACTGTGAAGAGACATGTCTCCACTGACCACCATTGTAAAGAAGCAAAGAAGCAAATCTTTACTGACCACCAATGTAAGGGAGCATTTCTCTACTGACCACCAATAGATACTTTTCCTCTGGCATCTGGTGTAAGGGAACACTATAATTTTTACAGTCTGTGTCTTTTCTGTTCATTATTATTAATTTATTTTTCTGATTAATTATTGTTGCATAGAGCAAGGGAGTGTTGTAAAAAAAATTGCATATTCAAGGTATGCCATATTCTTTGTTTATTTAAATCTTTGAACAGCGTATTGATCGTGCTATTTCAGTATGAAAAGTAGATACCATCATTATTAGCATGGGTTCCCTTATACCCAATAATTTTTTAAATGGTTCCTCCAGGGTAAAAAAGGTCAAGAAAGAATGTTATAAAATATATTTTCAGTTTGCAAAATTAATGTGTATGTAGCTTACTGAATAAGGTGAAGCTGTATTCACATCATCCAATTATATGCAAACAAATATCCAGTTTTTTTCCGTTTGCAAAATGATTTGTTTTTAAAAGTGAATATAGATGCATCTTTTTACTAAGCTAAGTGAACATACACTTTGCAAAGTGAACAATTTATATGCTAAAGGGAAGTAAATAATTCCCAAAGGATGACAATCCCATGACAGTTACCGTAACCACTGAAAATGTATACATCGATAGTGTTACCATCTACTGTGGTCAGAAAACTAGACTAATATCTGCTTCCTGTATTCTACTGCTCAGTATGTTTCAGATTCCAACAAGCAGGGGCAGCACTTGGAGCCAATCAGCTTCCCCTGCACTGTATAGTGAAATCAGTCTCACACTGGAAACCTGCTGACAGGAAAAGAGAGCAATGAATCATGAGTTTACTGCTGCTTATTCATTACTAGAACACTCTTACTGTTGGATGCATGACCACAGGAGCAAACATTCTCTTTGTTTAAACCCCTGTGCATGCAGCCAGGCTTCAGTGGGGTGCATATGGTCTAAAGATATTACTATTTAGCGAAGTACAATATTTCAGAGCTGCATAGGGTTTGTTTTTTTTTCAACCTGGGACCCTTGACTGAGTGGTGTGTTTTATTAAAAAGGTGAACTGACCCTTTAATAGAAATAAAAATGTTTTGACAGGTAAGATAGTTCACCTGTATGTATTTAAACTGTAGATTTAAATGCTTGTCAAAAAATCAGCTTTTAAGGATAAGTTCACCTTTTAACAAAAAATAATAAATGCACTTTATTTTCAGGTAAAATGCAGATCTCACTCTGACCTGTCAGTATATCTGCTTGCTTGTACATCCCGTATGGGCAAGCAGATACTTACTGACAAGAAGGCTCAATGAACTACCATGGCGCTGTGGAGCCCGGTGGTAGTTAATTGAAAACTAACGCTGACATCTGCAAAGGCTGTTGGAACTTGTAGTTTTCCCATTCACAGAATACTGTGAATGAGTGACGCGGCCAGGTGGTCGGAGCTCTGCACAGGTGCATTTTTGAAGATCCCCCACTAGCTGTCACAAAGGGGATGGGGGGGTCCGATTGTAACATGTTACATGTTACACCCTGAATGGGTATAACATGTAACATATTAAAAAAAAGGTGAACTTATCCTTTAAATGCCATGGTAGGTGTCAGTTTCACATACAGTGAATGGAAACGAACAACTCTTGTGTTGGAGTCAACCCTGGTGAAAAGGGTTGGAAATAATGGAGGGAGAGGGAACTTGAGCATTCTACAATACAACAATTAAAGTCACTATATAATAAATAGGGTACACTATAAGAACACAATGGGGTTGATTTATTAAAACTGGAGTGTGCAAAATCTGATGCAGCTGTGTATGGTAGCCAATCAGTTTCTAAGTTCAGCTTGTACAATTAAGCTTTGACGAAAAAAAACCTGGAAGTTGATTGGTTTCTATGCAGAGCTGCACCAGATGTTGAATTCTCCAGTTTTACTAAATCAATCCCATTGTTAAACTCTTGGTTTTATGCAGTATAACAAAATTACCTCTTTTCTTACCCAGACACATGCATTTACTGCAATCTAAGAAAACATCAGCATTGGACTGGAAAACTGTTGTCTACACTGGTGGATCCCAGTTCCAACAACATAATCATCAATAGAGTCAGTGTGGTACACACCTCAAGGATAACCTATGATACAGTATTTGTAGAATGGAGAATCTTACTACCAAAACTGGACAATTGCACAATGCAGTGATGTCTGTGTGGTGTGTTTTAACACCAAATCCTTTAAGAACCATGTGAGGTCTTTGCCATGATGTATGGCAGTTGTTCATAGTACTAAAACTAGTAGAAAGCATTTATAAACAGAGCACAGACTAGTCAGTCTTACCTTTGCACTGATAATGAAGAGCAATGGGGAAATTTGTCAAGTCCTCCATTGCACTGCATTGTCAGTTGTTGAAAACACTAGGGTGATTCTCCAAGAAACCCTAGACAACAGTCTAATGCTGCTGTTTTGTAGACCGTGTTCACACCGATGCAACTTGTCATGCGTTTTCACAGTTCAAATTGCATGACAAATCGCACCCTATGATCGGCAATGGAACTGTTCTATTCAGTGCAACTCCAAATTAGTTGGAGTCACGCCGATTTGAAAAGTAGTTCCTGCACTATTTTTGCCAATTTCTGGTGCACCTTTTATTGACATCTGTGCTTAAAGCTGCACAGATGTTTTATTTATTTATTATTATCACTTATTTATTACAGGTACTTATGTACTGTAGCTCCATCAATTTATGCAGTGCTTTACATATATATTGTACATTCACATCAGTCCCTAACTCTCAAGGGGCTTAAAATCTAAGGTCCCTAACTTACATACATACACATAATATAGGGCCAATTTAGACAGGATCAAATTAACCTACCAGCATGTCTTTGGAGTGTGGGAGGAAGCCCAAGCAGGCACAGGGAGAACATGCAAACTCCAAGCAGGTGGTGCCATGAATGGGATTTGAACCAATGACCCTAATACAGCCAGGCGGAAGTGCTAACCATTTAGTCGCTGTGTTGTCTTATAGGTTGCACCTGAATTCACACTGACATTCAACTTTGAATTTGTGAGACTTTAAGTGAAGTTTCACAATTTCAAATTTGTATTCAGTGTGAACCAAGGCTTAGTCTATTACAAAGGATTTTGATATTTTACCATGGATAAGAAAAATGGTCCTTGCCTTCTTTCAGTTGTGTATTCTGCTTTTCGAAACCCTGCCATGCAATGTCTAGTAATTGTCAGAACCTTTATAAACCACAAAAGCAACACAACTGGACTCTCATGTACTTATTTCCATTAATATAAGACTTAAAGTCACTCTGTTTACACTAGGTTAAAAAAGAGGCGCTCCAGTGTGGGACCAGGCATGCAACACACTTCCATGCCCCCCACTCAGATGTCCTGTAGTGACATGGACCAGGCAGGTGAAACCACAGACTGGAATGGAGAGTGCCAGCATCCAACACTCCCAGAAGTGCTGTATGCACAAGGTTTTTTTTAGCAACTTTCTTTCTTCAACAGAGTAGGGTTTGTTGGTACAAGCAGCAAAACAGGTAGTTCATTTGCTGGGCGCTGCCCATTTTTTTTTATTAGTGACAGAGTTACCTTAGTCATTCTAATAGGGCTAACATATATCAGAAGCTAGAAAGCCATAATACTGCTACTGCTGGTAATACACAAGATTAACAGATTTCATGAATTTCTTCCTCTGATTTATAATATTTTGTCTAACAATGCCTTATGATTCCTCTAAGGTTGACCATAAATAATAAAGGTGAGCAATGCTGGTCATTTTGAGCATGGGCATTTTTTTTTTATGAAACTAAGGGGCAGCAAAAAGTGCCTCTAGCAATCAGTAGTGCTTATTTCCACACATACAGAAGATTTTTAAACCTATTGTGATATTTCATATGAAGCTGGCACAATCCCTTACTCTGTTTGGTGTAAGATGGGTATCATAGTAGGTATTGGCACTGTACTGTCTTGTGAGAGGATGGGCAGGTATCTAGCCTATTGCTCTCTGGAAGTTACCTGCCCATCTACAGTCAGCTAGAAGATGTGTTCTCATATTCCCCCTCTTCAATCTTAGATATGTGTTTGCATTCGATATATTAATCTTTGTAAAGAGACAAAGAACCATTTAATGCAAGTGTTCCAGCAAAGTGTATTCATTATTTAATGAATGTGTAAACCACTGCAATTAAATACATACTGTAGATAAAATGACATAAAGATATAATAAAAAAAAATCAACCAACCATACAAGAACTATAAAATTCTGGAATTAGTTGCCTGGATGTCACAATTAAAAGCAGTGATTCTCAATGCGTGTCCTTAAAGTGTTACTAAACCCATTACCCTCAGTAGTGTATTTAGGTTTTGTGCTGCCCTAGGAAACACAAAAGTCTGCCCCCACTGACACCGACCAACACCACCCCCACTTCCCCCTCCAGTTTAGAGAGTCTGACATTGCTGACATTGACCAACAGCACCCCTGCCCCCCACTCAGGAGAGCCTTCCTCTAACCCCCCAGGCGATAGTGAAAAAAATAATCATCTTCACAGCTCCAGACATCCCCGGAAATGAGAGGCAGGCTCTACATACACCATTAAGCAACCACAGCCTCACGCAGATCCCACCTGGTTCCCATGGCATACGTGCTCCTTCTTTCATCCCTTCTTCTGGGGGGAGGTGCTGCCTCCTGAAAACTGCCGCCTTAGGCAAGTGCCTTGTTTGCCTTGTGGTAAATACGCCCCTGATTAACCTGCATTCACTATATCTGGTCTCCCACAGTACACACAACATGGAAATGCAATTATTTTAGTACATATAAACTGCTAAATACCTTTTCTCATCAGCAGTTAGAGCAGTCTTGTGACTTCAGCAGAGCACTGGTTAAAGCTTGTAGGAGGAGTTTTATTTCTGCTCTAGGAGGATGCACAACCCCTGACCCTCTGTCTGGGCAGTGCTGATTGGCCCTGTGCTGATCACATGCACTCTCCCAAGAAAAAAAACCTCTCTAGCAATACACACTAGACTGAGCTTATGCATGTTGCTATTGGTTCAGTCTGTCATATCAGGTGGTCATTTCAACAAGAGGAGGGGCAGAGAAGTCAGGATAAAATGGCCCCTTTATACAATTATTATTATTATTATTATACAGTGTTTATATAGTGCCAAAAGGTTTGCTCAGCGCTGTACATTAAAGTGGGGGGACATTACATGAGACAATACAGTAACAATACAATGCACGAGAGGTTTGAGGGCCCTGCTCTTTCGAGCTTACAATCTAGGAGGGAGGGGGTAGAGGTACAGAAGGAAGTGGCTGTGGGGGATGGAGTGGTAGGAGGAGTGGAGGAGAACGGCTGTTAGGTGAGGATGGGGTAGGCTTCCCTGAACAGATGGGTTTTTAGGGTGCGCCTGAAGGTGAGGAGGGTAGGTGACAGTCTGATGGATTGGGGTAGGGAGTTCAAGAGGATGGGGGAAGTCCTGGAGAAGTCCTGCAGTCAGGCGTGGAAGGAGGAGACCATGGAGCTGGAGAGTAGGAGGTCTTGTGAGGAGCGAAGGGCACGGGTGGGGTGGTATTTGGGTATCAGGTCAGTGAGGTCGTTTGGGGCGGTGTTGTGAATGACTTTGTATGTCAGAGTTAGAAATTTGAATTTAATGGGTTGGCCAATCGGGAGCCAGTGAAGGGAATGACAGAGGGGGGTGGCAGAAGTGGAGCAGTTGGTCAGGTGGATGAGTCTAGCTGCTGAGTTCAGGATAGACTGGAGCGGGGATAGCGTGTGTTGAGGTAGGCCAGTGAGAAGGGAGTTGCAGTAGTCCAGGCGTGAGATAATAAGGGAGTGTACGAGTTGTTTAGTGGTGTCTGGGGTGAGGAACATATGTATCTTGGAGATGTTGCGGAGGTGGAGCCTGCATGAATTTGATAGTGATTAGACATGAGGTTGGAAGGAAAGGTTTGAGTCCAGGGTGACACCTAGGACTTTGGCGTGTGGGGTGGGACTGATGGTGGCGTTGTTAGTAGTGATGGAGAGGATGGGGGGGGGCGGGCTGGGGGGAAAACTAGAAGCTCGGTTTTGGAAAGGTTTAACTTGAGGAAATGGAGCGACATCCAGTCTGATATGTCGTTTAGGAGGTGGATAATGCGGGCAGAGAGTGAGGGGGTGAGGTGAGGGGTGGAGAGGTAAATTTGCGTGTCATCGGCATAGAGGTGATAGTTGAAGCCATGGGAGTGTATCAGTTTGCCAAGGGAGGAGGTGTAGATGGAGAAGAGAAGGGGTCCAAAGACAGAGCCTTGGGGGACCCCAACAGAGAGGGGGAGAGAGGGGGAGGTGGCAGCGTTATAGGTAACACTGAAGGAGCGTTGGGATAGGTAAGAGGAGAACCAGGAGAGAGCGGCGTCCCTGATGCCAAGGAAGTGTAGTTTAGTAATGCAGAAGATTAACCCCTTAAGTTCCACACTGAGTATAACAAGCATGCTTTACTGCATATACAGACTGATTTTACTGCTGTGGGTTTAGTAACACTTTAAGACTGACTAGTAATGCATGTCTTCCCCATCACCAGGTATGGATATAGGTGCATTAAAGCGCAACTGCAGGCAGCCAATGAGCCAACTACCCAGCTGCTTATTTGTGCTCTCTAGGAAACATTTCAAATGTGTTAAAAAAAAGTTCCACGGGTTTCCCTTATCATTGTTGCATATGAATCCAATGCTCCTGCTGCAAGCTGCTACTTCACAATGCTTCTGGACTGAACTGCAGGAGGCATTGATTAACAGAAGCAGACAGAGGAGGTCCAGCAGAGGAGGTCATACAACACCAGAACTGCAAATAAAGACCAGTTTGAGAGATCAAATGATTCAACCTGTGACAGGGGAAATTCGAAGAGATGTTACATTTCAAAAAAGCAAATGGGACCCAGCTATGATCACATTTTCTGCAAGATCTGTTTTCATGTCTAGAAACTCACAGAGCCTTTATTCATGAAGTGAGGATGCAGAACAGTTAATTACAGTATCTTTTAATCTCCATAACAAGACCACTGGAGAGGCAAAGCCACCTCAGTTTAATATTGTGAACACTGTGTAATCAGTCTGAGATGTGGTATTAGTGGAATTGATTGTAATCTGTAGGATTGTGGATGTAAACCCTTATCTGACAGGGAGGTCAGCAGCATATTAAAGAACCCTCTGTGTTCTGTCCTCTGACTTCAGGCCTTGAAGATTCACATTATTCTAAATCTATTCTCTGATTCTCTTCTCGTCAGGCCTGTCACTTATTAAAGGAAAGCTGTCAGGATGTAAATATGAGAACTGATGCATTCAGCCTGTCACTTAAAGGGAACCTGTGAGGATAAAAATATAGCAACTGCTGCTGTAACCATATAAAGGCAGTCCCTGAGTTATAAAAATCCGACTCGTAATTAAGAACAGAGGTAGCATGACATCACACTGGTCCTGGAAAAAGCCTGGAGGCCTTCTTGCTACTTATCGCATGCTGCCACCTACTATCTGGCAGACCTGTCAGCAATCCCACATCACTGCATGGCCAGTTAACCCTTCACTATGGTATCCAAAATTTAAAAATACATTTTTGGCTGGAGTTACACTTAAAACTTTACCTGTTCCAACTTACCTACAAATTAAAAAATAAACCTACAGCACCTATCTTGTTTGGAACCTGGAGACTACCTGCATATGTAGGCATATGGCAAAAGAATTAGGCTAGCCCTACACAGCTTTTTTTTCTTTTTCAGATTTCTCCATGCACACAATCATGGTGGATGGAAGTACTCCCCTTCCCTGCTGAGACGTTGTGGGGTTGGTTTACTAAACTTTGCAAAGGGCAGTTGCATTCTGTAAGTGCAGTTGCTCCAAAGCTTAGTAAATGAGGTAATTCTTCACTTTGCAAAGAATACCCTATCACGTGCAAGTAAAATAAAAAAAAACACTATTTTTAATTGCACATGATTGGAAGAGAGAAGTCAGCAAAGTTTCTACTCATTTTCTAATCTCTGGAGCAACTGCTCCTACAGAGTGCAACTGCACTTTGGGAAGAGTATAGCCTATTTTCCTTTAGTAAATCAATCCCTGTATTGTTACAGCTGCGTTGCATACAGCAGAAAAGTATGACATGTTTATTATAAAAAAATAAATAAATAAAAATAAAACCTTTATTATAATTTTAGGCTTCATAAAATTAAAATGTACGTAAATGTCTAAGAATAAATTAGAATACACCAATCAGCAGCTGCAGCTGATTGGCTGCAGCTGCTGATTAAGAACATTTTCCAAAATGTCCCTTTATCAGACATCGATCAAACGATTGATCAGTATATGGCCAGCTTTTTACATAGCAGAAGTGTGTGGACTTGTGGCCATAAGAATTGATCACATCAAGACTGCTTTTCTGCCTATACAAGTTAAGAAGAAGCTTGAAGCAGTGTGATACATCTTAGAAAGATGTCAAGTCCAAAGAACTCCATAGTATCCTATTCTGATCTGAAGTGTAAGCTGAATACACCTGAAAGCATGTTGCATTGACACAAGACTTTAAAAAACAGTTCATGTCTGCTTAACCAGTCATGATCGGGCTTATGCACATATCTGTATACTCAGTCAATACTCTAATTGGGCTGGCTAGCTGATGACAGATTTATATTTTTCCCCTTAATAATGGGAATCTGTCATGATAGATTAATGGAGGCTGCCATTGCTGAACTGTGCTTTAGATTGTTAGTTCCCTGGCTGTCATGCTGATGTTTTCGGGTTAGACATAAGGAAATCTGACAATTTTCTGACACTCGTTTAAAGCAGACTGTTCTAGGTACCTAAAAGTACTTAAAATAGAACTAAAGGCAAAACTTAAAAAAAAAAATTTGGATTAATAAGTGCATCTGTAAAAAAGAAAATTCAAATGTGCATAGTCTTTAAATTTGCTCCCCCACCTGATAATGCAAGAAAATAATCTTCAACACCAAGTGCCCTCCACCACACTCTGGAAACGCACTCACCAAAAAGATTAGGCAAACAAAGCTCGGATGACTCCAAAATCAGAGCAATGGTGGTTCAGGCTTACAACTTAAAACACAACTTTCTCCTCCTTCAGCAATTCCCCTCCCAGGACACACAAGTGGATACCAAAAAGACACATAATGTAATACCAAGAATACTTTAATATATCCACACAAAACATACTCACATAAAAACTCTTGTTAATCAGCAAACAACATCAGTCAAACAAGAGTAGGGCTAGGCAGAACCAGTCTGCTGAACACACAGGCAGGATCCACAAACGGAAACACAACAAGGCACAGATCTCAGCTCCTAGAATTAGGTTCAACCCCCTACACACGTTTGGTCTATACTGACATTCTCAAGGGGGATCATTGCAGTAGCTTGAAGCTACTGCATCCTCATGACAGCCAGGCAACTGTCACTTTTAGGGGAAGTCAGTAATGGCAGTCTGAACGTCTGTCATCACAGGTTTCTTCTAATGAGAAAAGTTGGGTAAAGGTTTTATAAATCCTTGCCAAATATAATTATCATAACAGTAGCAATTATTATTATTATTTTTTATTATACAGGATTTATATGGCGCCAACAGTTTGTGCTGCACAATATAAAGGGAGACAGTACAGTTACAATGCAATGCTAAAAAAGAGTGCTAAGAGGGTTCTGCTTGTGAGAGCTTACAATATACAAGTGATACAAAAGGTAATAATTGGGAGGGGAGGGGGGGATAAGGTGATAGAGAAGGTAAAGGTTACGCTTCTAGGTAGAGGTGGGATAGACTTTCCAAAAGAAATAACTTTTCTGGGATTGTTCAAAGGTGGACAGAGTAGGAGATATCCAGGAAAAATGAGGTAGGGAGTTCCAGAAGATGGAAGAGTATCTGGGAAGTCCTGGAAGTGAGTAAGGGAGAAGGTGATGAGGAGCTGCATTGCAGGAGGTCTTGGGGGTAGGAAATAAGATGCTTTAGGTGTCATTTTGAAATGAGGTTGGTGATGTACCTCATTGCAGAGTTGTGGATGGCTTTGTGTGTAGTAGTTAATATTTAGAATTTTATTCAAAACTTAAGTAAAACAACCTCCTGTATAGTGTTCTGTATATCCCCGTGCAAGCAGTCCCATTGATGTCACTTGGGAGAGACACACACACAGCCACTGCTCCCACTGTTACAACTGATAATGAAGAACTGTCAACACAGTACAGACAGGGGTTTTTATGTAAACATTACTCTATAGTCCCAACTTTATAAAACAGGGAGGTAATGTAAGGATTTTTAAGCGAGTAAACAGCACTTAAAAGGTAGGCAGTAATTTTTATGGTATGTTAATGGAAGCATGTGTAGCCCCCTCCTAGGTAGCTAGGGGAGCTAGACTCAAATTGTTTGACAGGAACTGAGTAGCAGCCCAGGTGCAACAGTCAGAGGGAGGATAAAATAGGGTCAGAGCTGAGAGTCTCTGCAGGCCAGCTGTCTGAGACTGCCCTAGAGGAAGTGGGTGGAGGTGAGGCGTGGCTCGTCTTCACTCTTGAGGGATCCTGACCAATCCCCGGCAGGAGGCTTGGCATGAGGCCAGGATTGCCCTTAAAAGTGACAGAACCTGCTCAGCTGCAGGAGAGTTTTGGGTGGAAGAGGAAGATGTAAGGCTGTAGAACAGGAGCCTGGGAGGGGGACCAGAAGGAGAGGGGCTCACCTCCAGGCAGAAGGACCTGGGAAGGCAGAAAGTTTGGAACTTTTCTGCCCCCCCTGAGAGAGGACCACCTGTGTGGCTGGGAAGGAGCGACCCCAGCTAGAAGGCTTGGTAGCAGCCACGGACCCACCAGCAACACAGGAGAAGGACTAAGTGAGTAGACCTGCACCCCATAGGGGAAGGAGGCGCTCTAGTGGGAAACTGAATTAGCCTGCCACCCAGGATTGTTTCACCCTTTTTTATGTGGCAGACACTGGATCCGCTGCCCAGGGATTCCTCCAGGAAGCCAGATAGAGGAGCATCTGGGGTCTGGGGTGGTACTACAGGAGAAGCTGGCCAGCTCTTTAGAAGAGACTGTTTGCTATAACCACTTGTACATAGTTCAGGAAGTTGTCCTCGATTTCTTAGTTCTATTGGGCATCCCGTACATCCCTTACCCCATCCAAGTTCTAAATTTGTTAGATAGCATGTTGTTGGTGTATAAATCTAATATTCTTCATGCCATTATAGACCAAAAGCAGTGCTTTCTAGCTATTCTTTCTCCTTACTTGCGCAAGCCCAACAATGTTTTATACAAGAAACGTGCAGTTCAACAGCTATATGCAGCATGCACAGGGGTATTGGTGTCACGGGAGATGGTTCTGCTGTCGGGAAGGATTATGATATCAGTCCAGCATATCAAAGTGCATATTCCATCATATCTGAAATTCCAAGAGAAGGTTGAGTAGTTCACAGGCACAACAGAGGGAGCTGATGGTCAGGTTTATGTACCTGCTCCTCTTCTGCTGAAATAAAAATCAAGGCTATGAATAGAAACACCTAATGAGAAAGCAGTGTGGTGGACTGCACTATAGATGCATTTGCAGCCACTGCACAGGTGGGTTAGGGTGCCATATGCAAAGCATAGTAAAACGCATATTACTGCAATGCCATCAGAGTGAATGGACCCTTAGAAATATTTTGTGCAAGAGCCTTCCTATGGGATAGGCTCAGGAGCGGACTGACCATTTGAGTACTCGGGCACTGCCCGAGGGTCTGGGGTCAGTAGGGGGCCCCGTGAGATGCTCCCGGTACCTTTCATAGGCTTTTTTGGGTGTGGTTTGAGTTTGGGTGAGGACACAGGGGCCCCATGATCCCCTATTGCCCGGGGGCCCCATGAGTTGTCAGTCCACCCCTGGATAGGCTAGACCTATATAGTTGCAATTTTCTAAATTTCCGTAGAAGTGAAATAACCTGTTCAGCTCATATGCAATCCATCAAACAGCTGTTAGTAAATCTGCAGTACAGTTTACAATCAGATTGTGAGGTGTGTGGCCAGCATAACAATATTACTGTGGAAGTTTTTACAATTGTCACATAAAAAAATTGAACTTGGTCCATTTTTTTCTATTTCAGCCCCCATCAAAGCTTCATCAGCTATGCCAGCTCATCTAAAATCCAGAGAGTCACCCTGTTATTTTACGCTTCTTACCTTGTCACCACACATGATGTACAAATCTCCCTTGATTCCTCTAATTCCCCAGAGATCTGATCCAGCCCTCTTTCCTGAGTAGCTGCTTGGTAGCTAATATTTTGCAACATACTAATACATTCCTATGTTTAAAATACAGTGATACAGTGTCTATTGTGGTTACTGTTTCCAAAATGTTGCCAACATTTACATATGAATATTGCACAGTTGAATTTTGTACTAATACTATGATTCTATGCTTGTTGTTCTTTTTATGTAAGGGTGACACAGTAGCCGTGCCTCTTACACAATTTAGCCACACCCAGTGTTTGCCATAGGGCATGCAACTTTTAAAAATCACCCTATAAACCGATCTCCTGGGTAAATATCTCTGATGAATGAGAGGTATCAAAGGAGGTTTGTACATCCTCCGAGATAAGAGAGCCTAAACAGGGCGAATGTGAATTGTCATGTGATTTGATCATTCAAATTGAATGGCAAATCGCATCCAATGATCTGCAATGGAACCATTCTAATCGACAAAGTCAGACACGCACTGATTAAAATACTAGTTCCTGCACCACTTCTGCTGGTTTGCAGTGTTTGCATAGACATCTGTGCATGAAGTCGCACAGATGTCTATTAAATCGCTCCCAAAGTCGCACTGCCATCTTTGAAATTGTGCAACTCCAAGTGGAGTTGCAGGATTTCAAAGTCGGATCCAATGTGAACTAGGGCTTAGGGCGAGTTGACATAGGTGCACTTGCACTGCAACGCTCTATGCACACTGACCATTGATCACCCTGGTGTGCTTTTCCCTGGTCATGTCCATATTTGATCAAAGGTGTCACCCCTTTGTTTACACTTTAGTAGCAGCAACCAGATCTGTCAGGCCAAGTGAAGGGAAGGGACTGGGTGTTTGTGGTTTTTTTTGTTTGTTTGTTTCTCTTGTTGGGTCAGCGGGCGTTAGGCATCATGATTGACATGGATCTGCTTAGTTGGATGATGTGATTGACAATGGGATTGCTTTACTAAAGGCAAATAGACTGTGCAAGGCTAATCACATGACACAGATAGGCTGTGACTGGCCCAGCCTGTGCATGTGATCACTGTGACCATTCAAAGCTAGACACACTTGTATACAATGGATGGCATGAAAGGAAGCCATCCATTGTATACAACTGTCATTTGAACTGCTGTAATTGGTCACAGCAGGTCACATGGTACTGGCAATGGGGCCGGTACACAGATCTGTCATCGGCTGTGTCTGAGGTACACAGCTGGTGACTGATCTCTCCACAGGCACGCGCAAAGCGCGATTCGGGAAGGACGTCATGACGCCCTACCAGAGGGACAAGAGGTTCACCTGGCCATCTCACCAGGCGGGAAGTAGTTAATAAATGAGCAAAGCTCTGCTGACTTCCATTATCCAATCATGTGCAAGCAAAAGTGTTTATTTTTTTTAAATTTTCCTTGCATGTGATTGGGTATTCCTTGTAAAGTGAATCTTTATCTCATTTACAAATTGCACTTACAGAATGCAGCTGCACCTTGTCTGGTGCGCTGTCTATTTGCCTTTAGTAAATCAACCCCAATGAATGTACATTTCAGGATATTTTTGTTTGGCAAAAACTGCTTGTGTGTTTATATATACTTTACACTTTTTTTGTGAAAAAGTAGGGGTACTATGTACCCATAACTCATTCACATCAGAGGGCAGTGTCTGAGGCCTCCTTATTATAGGAGTCTTCCAGTTTCTGATAAGTCCCCTTGCTGCAGGCCCCCACAACCACTGGACTATGGAGACAATGCCATCTCCAGTGGGTCCTCCTTGGCAAAGGACCCCCCCCCCCCCCATGTTGAGGTCACGTGACCTTTCATGATTCAGGAGGGGGGGCACACTCAGCCCCCCCCCCCCTTTTTCTGGTCAGCCAGGCTGCAAGCTTTTATAAGGTTCTAGTTAAAAGGTTGTTTTTTTTTATTTCTCCCCCTTAAAATCCATACCAGACCTGAAGAGTCGTAAAGAATTTGGGGGATCTCACACTATTTTCTTTTTTGTGTTTTGCATTGGGTCATTCCTTAAAATGTATTCCACACCTGTAGGGCCTTGTTTAAATTAAGAGGAAATCTCCACACCATTTTTTAAAAACTATTGCTGGCTCCTTAGTTTACATGTTCACAAACTCCTGGCCAGTAAATGAATGGAGCCGGGTGACATCGCTGATTGCTAAGGATGTGGCACTTTCCCCTCCCCTCTGAAACATGCACACATCACCCCCATACTTAAAAAGCCCTCCCTGGACCCTAATGACCCGAACAACCTCAGACCCATCTCCCTGCTCCCATTTACATCTAAACTCCTCGAGCGCCTAGTCTACACCCGCCTATGCTCTCACCTCAACGACAACAACCTCCTCGATTCCCTACAGTCCGGCTTCCGTCCCCTACACTCCACCGAAACTGCCTTACTCAAACTCTCCAATGACCTGCTAACCGCCAAAGCTAATGGCCACTATTCAGTGCTCCTACTCCTTGACCTCTCTGCGGCCTTCGACACAGTCGACCACCCCCTCCTCCTCAAAAAACTACACTCCCTCAGCCTCAGAGATTCTGCTCTCTCCTGGCTCTCATCCTACCTGTCACAACGCTCCTTCAGCGTTACCTATAATGCTACCACCTCCCCCTCACTCCCCCTCTCTGTTGGGGTCCCTCAAGGCTCTGTCCTTGGGCCCCTTCTCTTCTCCATCTATACCTCCTCCCTTGGCCAACTCATACACTCTCACGGCTTCAACTACCACCTCTATGCCGACGACACACAAATCTATCTCTCAACCCCCCACCTCACCCCCTTGGTCTCAGCCCGAATCACACACCTACTGAGCGACATATCAGACTGGATGTCACTCCACTTCCTTAAACTGAACCTCTCCAAAACCGAGTTTCTTGTCTTCCCCCCAGCCCGGACACCACCCCCCATTGACTTCTCCGTCACATCCAACAACGCTACCATCAAACCCGCCCTGCAGGCCCGAGTACTTGGTGTCATTCTGGACTCCAACCTATCCTTTCAACCCCAAGTCCAATCTTTAACAAACTCGTGCAGACTCCACCTCCGCAACATCGCCAAAATCCGCACGTTCCTAACCCCAGAAACCACTAAACAGCTCATCCACTCCCTCATCATATCACGACTCGACTACTGCAACTCCCTCCTCACTGGCCTGCCTCGCCGCTGGCTATCCCCGCTTCAGTCGATCCTGAATACGGCTGCAAGACTCGTTCACCTTTCCAACCGCTCTGTATCCGCCACCCCCTTCTGCCAATCCCTCCACTGGCTTCCGATTGCGCAACGGATCAAATTCAAAATCCTAACGCTAACGTACAAAGCTGTCCACCATACTGCCCCGAACTACATCACTGACCTAATATCCAAGTACCGCCCAGCACGCACACTCCGCTCCTTACAAGACCTCCTTCTCTCTAGTTCCCTGCACTCCTCCTCCCATGCCCGCCTCCAGGACTTCTCCAGGGTGTCACCCATCCTCTGGAACTCCCTGCCCCAACCCATCAGATTATCACCTACTCTCCTCTCCTTTAGGCGCACCCTGAAAACCCATCTCTTCAGGGAAGCCTACCCCACCCCCTGCTAACTTGCCGACCTCCTCCACTCTTTCTACCACTCCATCCCCCACAGCTATCTCCTCCTGTGCCACCATCCCCTCCCTCCTAGATTGTAAGCTCGAAAGAGCAGGGCCCTTGATCCCCTCATGTTTTGCATTGTATTGGTATTGTTCTGTCACATGTTCTGTCCCCATTTGTAATGTACAGCGCTGAGCGAACTATTGGCGCTTTATAAATACTGTATAATAATAATAATAATAATGTGGCGGGTGCAGGCACCTGCCTCTTCCTCAACAACCACTGACAACAGAAGGAAGCTGTCATATACAGTATAGTAATGAGGGAAAACCCCATTACTATATATGATGTTTATCTACTGCTGAATGGGCTAAAGCTGGCTATACATTATACAATTTTCTTCTTCTTGCATAAACATTGCAAGTGATTAGGTTTGATCTCATATTATATGGTTTTAATATAAAGGAAAATTGAACAAGAAAATTGTATGGATGTATGGCCAGCCTTAAAGTCAAGTATTTGAATGAACACTGGAACAAGCAAAGATCTCAACTGGGAGCTCATCCCTAGTCTTTAGCAAGTAGTTGTGGGCTACCTTCCTAATGGTGACCATGCACATGATGATCTGATCGAACAATTCTCAGAGTCAGATAATATGATCTGATCCATGGAATATGGAAAAGATACGTGCTGTGTTATTGTTTGATTTCTGTCAAAACTGATTGATTGAATTGAAATTACTTTGATTGGTCTAGATGGAAAAATCTGATTGTAGGAAAGTAGATAATTTGCTATTATTGTTAAAGGATTCGTTCACCTTTACCAAAAAATTGCCTACGCAGGTAAGGGACGTCTGTAGATAAAAACAAGCTGTGCAGCTCTGTCCAAAGTAATGGCCTTGCTATAGGTGTAGGCCATTTACGTGTCTCCCGAGGCCTGACTGAAAAACTCCCAGTGATGGCCTCATCCCCTCCTACCTTGTTGCAAGGACATTGCTAAGACACTTCCATCCAATTTATACCCCCTTGTATGTGCTCTCTCTTCCCTTTTGCAGTAGTTATGGGGTCAGCGATAGTGTGAAGGAGGAGATAGTGAAGCACACTTGTGTAGGGGTTGGAGAATATAGGCCAGGAGTGTCTTAGCAACGTCCTAGTAACAAGGCAGGATGGGATGATGCTGTCTCTTGAATGTTTTCAGTCAGGCTTCAGGAGGTACATAAATGGCATACATTTATAACAAGGGCAGTATTCAATGTTACTCAGAGCTGCAGTTTGTTTTTATCTACAGACACCCCTCAGCTGCATAGGAAGTTCTTTAGTAAAGGTGAACCAAGCTTTTAGGTGTATTACAAATGGAAGGATCTTTTTCGATCTCCTAATCGCACAGCACATCTATTGCACAGAAGATTCTATATAAAATCATTCTGTGTATGGCCATCATTAAGAGTTCACTTGAGGCACCCAAACTCATCCAATTTACTGGAGTAAAAACTTTTAGAGGCTTGCATGCAAAATATAGCTTCTCAAGCTGCATAGTAATAAAGAAGCGGATTTATTCATGATAATGTATTTGTATAGAGTCACAGGGCAGGCTTCCTCCTCGGCCTCTCCTTCTACTGGCTGGGTACATCAGTGTGATCCCCTTCCTCCTCCTCCTGGGGACTTCTTTGTGAGGCTGGTGCGGCGGAGTAATCCGAGTGTTGCTGGTATTTGGCGGAGGTATCCTTTCCGTGCTGCGCTGTCAGCCCGTCCCCATAGAGACCGCCCGGAGCCGCCGCCGTGCAGTTAAGTAGCGATTTTGTGTCTGTAGGAGCGGAGAGAGGCCCTTTGTTCAGGCTGGAGGGTGGAGGGCCGAGCGGGGCCTGGAGACTGGGAGGGAGAGAGGGCTTCCTTCCTGGGCTCACACCTTGGGCTTCTCTGGAGGGAGGAGGAGGGGGAAGGGGTGAGGGATCAATATGAACACACGGTGTGTGGCATGTGTCATGTTGTGTTTATGTGAGGGCTGGGTGACTGCGATCACACTCTGCCCGGAAGAGCTCACAATCAGTTGTGTGCTCTGTGTACACATGACACTTCCAGATTGGATGTGATCAGGCTGTCTGTGTGATACCCTCCTATAGATGTGATAGGGTCCTCTAATGTGTGATCTCCTCCTATAGATGTGACTGGGTCCTCTAATGTGTGACTGGGTCTTCTGATGTGTGATCCCCTCCTATGAATCTAACAGATCTCTGATGTGTGATCCCCTCCTTTAGATGTGACAGGGTCCTCTGATGTGTGATCCTCTCCTATAGATGTGACAGGGTCCTCTGATGTGTGATCCTCTCCTATAGATGTGACAGGGTCCTCTGATGTGTGATCCTCTCCTATAGATGTGACAGGGACCTTTGATGTGTGATCCCCTCCTATAGATGTGACCGGGACCTCTGATGTGTGATCCTCTCCTATAGATGTGACAGGGACCTCTGATGTGTGATACCCTCCTATAAATCTAACAGAGATGTCCTCTGATGTGTGATCCCCTCCTATAGATGTGACAGGGTCCTCTGATGTGTGATCCCCTCCTATAGATGTGACAGGGACCTCTGATGTGTGATCCTCTCCTATAGATGTGACAGGGACCTCTGATGTGTGATACCCTCCTATAAATCTAACAGAGATGTCCTCTGATGTGTGATCCCCTCCTATAGATGTGACAGGGTCCTCTGATGTGTGATCCCCTCCTATAGATGTGACAGGGTCCTCTGATGTGTGATCCACTCCTATAGATGTGACAGGGACCTCTGATGTGTGATCCCCTCCTATGAATCTGACAGAGATCTCCTTTGATATGTGATCCCCTCCTATAGATGTGTCAGGGACCTCTGATGTGTGATCCCCTCCTATAAATCTAACAGAGATGTCCTCTGATGTGTGATCCCCTCCTATAGATGTGACAGGGACCTCTGATGTGTGATCCCCTCCTATAGATGTGACAGGGACCTCTGATGTGTGATCCTCTCCTATAGATGTGACAGGGACCTCTGATGTGTGATACCCTCCTATAAATCTAACAGAGATGTCCTCTGATGTGTGATCCCCTCCTATAGATGTGACAGGGTCCTCTGATGTGTGATCCCCTCCTATAGATGTGACAGGGACCTCTGATGTGTGATCCCCTCCTATAGATGTGACAGGGACCTCTGATGTGTGATCCTCTCCTATAGATGTGACAGGGACCTCTGATGTGTGATACCCTCCTATAAATCTAACAGAGATGTCCTCTGATGTGTGATCCCCTCCTATAGATGTGACAGGGTCCTCTGATGTGTGATCCCCTCCTATAGATGTGACAGGGTCCTCTGATGTGTGATCCACTCCTATAGATGTGACAGGGACCTCTGATGTGTGATCCCCTCCTATGAATCTGACAGAGATCTCCTTTGATATGTGATCCCCTCCTATAGATGTGTCAGGGACCTCTGATGTGTGATCCCCTCCTATAGATGTGACAGGGACCTCTGATGTGTGATCCCTTTTATAGATGTGACTGGGACCTCTGATGTGTGATCCCCTCCTATGAATCTGATAGAGATCTCCCCTGATATGTGATCCCCTCCTATAGATGTGAGAAGGACCTCTGATGTGTGATCCCCTCCTATGAATCTGAGAGAGCTCTCCTCTGATATGCGATCCCCTCCTTTAGATGTGATGAGGACCTCTGATGTGTGATCCCCTCCTATAGATGTGACAGGGACCTTTGATGTATGATCCCCTCCTATAGATGTGACAGGGACCTCTGATGTGTGATCCCCTCCTATGAATCTAACAGATCTCCTCTGATATGTGATCCGTCCTATAGATGTGACAGGGACCTCTGATGTGTGATCCCCTCCTATGAATCTAACAAATCTCCTCTGATATGTGATCCCTCCTATAGATGTGACAGGGACCTCTGATGTGTGATCTTGTCCTATGAATATGACAGATCTCCTCTGATATGTGATCCCCTCCTATAGATCTGACAGGGGTCTCTGATGTGTGATCCCCTCCTATGGATTTAGTGCTCTGTGAATGTGTGATCCCTTTCTATGAATCTGACAGGGATTTGTGGATGCATCATCCCATCCTATGGATCTGATCTGGATCTGTGGATGTGTCATCCCCACCTATGGATCTGATCTGGATCAGTGGATGTGTGATCCCCTCCTATGGATCTGACCAGGATCTGTGGATGTGTGATCTGTGAGGTGTGCGGCTTGTGTTTACATAATAAGAATAGACTTTACAAAGAATAAAGTCCACTCTGTGCAGGAGGGATCTCCCGTGTTTACATAAACCATGTTTTTATATGTGCACAGCACAAAGTCAAGGACATGGGATCCACTGCATACAGACTGCAGAGAAGGTACTTGTAGGTAATACACTGCCAATAGTGTGAATCCTATATTAATTTAGAATAAAAGAAGTGTCAGATATCATCTTCTTCCTTTTCCAATAATTTAAAATATTGTCCAATAAAAAGGGGAGTATACAAAACATATCACCCAGACAGACCAGAGCGATTCTGATCATCACCTGCACAGTGAATCACTCTGCTGACAGCTCAGCATCACCAGAGTTCAGGTGGTTGGGAAGGTTAGACAGTATTAGCTCACCTTTATATTATTTCTGTTAAGGTGGACTAACCCTTTAAAATAAAGATGAACCCATTTAGAACCAAGGTACCCATATATGCCATGCCAATCAGCGGCAGGGCAGGCCTTCTCACTAGAAATGAGTTCAGGTCTGAACCTGTCTGAGCTGTCCACAAGGAAGCTGTCAAAGCGGACAGTCAATCATAGGCAGCAGCCTCACAGCCACTCCTATGAAAGGGGTGTAGTATGCATGGCTGTGGGGCAGGGAATGGTTGACCGCTTTCTGGCTGGATAGTTCAGGTGGATTTAGACTTGTCTCTGGACCTGCCTGAGCTCATCACTATTCCTTACCAACCACTGCATGTATGTGTTGCTATGTAGTTCTAGGGCACACTTCATTGGCGTCCCCAGAACTGTAAGCGAGCTGCCACAGGTACATACTGATGATTGGGAGATGGTAGGAAGGGCTTCCGATGGCATCAATACTGCAGCAAGATTGGAAGCCCCTCATAATGGCCTTGGGCTGCAGCCAGCATAAAATACTGTAAACTGTGTAGTGCACTGAAACTCACATTGCACTTCAATCTCACTGTCCATGAACTGACAACAGCACATTTTAGCATGTGGTGCTATGGGAACAAGCCCTTAGGGCCCACTCATACAATATACACTAGGCTGCACTGGACATCTTTTCCCAAAACAGTCCCGCTGCTCAGACATGGTGATTGCCTTGAGTCCTATGAGTCCAGTTCACACCATCATACTGCGTTGGTGTGTGCTGGAAAAAATGTAGGCCGGCATGCAATTTTACATAGCGAGTTGAAAAACACTATACTGCAGAGTTGTCCATTGGCTTCATGTATCTCCAAGACCTCGTTCATATCTATGAAAACAGCATGCTTTATTATATATACATTTTTGTTTGTGTGGCCATCCATTTACTATGGGTCTTCTATGAAGCAGAGACAGAAACATGGCCCTTTATTTGTTCCATTGCTATGTCCCACAGATGTGTACTTGTGTATGCATTGTGGGTAATGTGCATATTTAGCTATGTGCATGTGTTGTGGGGGTGCTTTAGAAATGAACGTTGGCATCTCAAATACACATGCTGAACATGTGTACACAAGACACGTCAATGTGAATTACAGTGAGTGTCCATAGGTGCGAACATGGCCTAAGAAACTCCAAAACATCTGGCTCTGTTCTCTGCAAATTGCATTCTCTGTGATAAAGAATGTAAACGAAAGGAGAGAGGGACAGTCTTGTAATTGTCATAGTGGGAATATAGACCTGACAACTTCAGAGACCTTAATTCTAAAATCCCTGGGAGATGTAAGAAACTTTCTCTGCGTCTACTAAAAACTGAAGTAGTTATTTTGTATGGAATGACACTATGAAATGCTTTTTCATTATTCAATTCAAGAAGCAAAACTTTGTAAGCAAAATCCATTAAGTGATAACACCCAATCACAGTTCACTTTACTGAAGGCAGACCAGTATTGGTGAATTCTGATGTAGTGCTATGGACTTTGCATGTAGCATGGTGTCCTCTATGCTCTTTTATTGAATATGAATGATTTTCTGAGAACAATTTGGGGGCCCGCTATTCCAGGCCTGCTTCAGAAAATGCTACTTGTCTGGCTACTATGGTGACCCTCTGTCTTCACTAACCCAGGACAAGAATGCCAGTCAGGAAAGTCAGAGTAAAGTCTGAATGGTTTTCTTGGTTAGTGATTCAAAGCATTCAAAGTGGGCCTTTCGTGCCACTTTTTTTGCAACCTCCCCCAAATGCAACATAAAACGCTTTTAGCCCTGGTTCACACCAGTGCGACTTGTCATCCAATTTCGCCAGTTTCAGATCGCATGACGAGTTGTACCCTATTTGTAGCTATGGAACCATTCAAATCGGTGCAACTCCTACTTTGCCGGTGCTGTACCAATTTGGAATAAAAGGTCCCTGCACTATTTTTTGCAATTTCATGTGTGACTTGCATAGAAATCTGTGCATGATGTCGCACAGATGTCAGGCAAGCTGCACATGAAATCGCACTGACCAGAGGCTTTGAAATCGCGCTATTTTAAGTGAAGTAGCACAATTTCAAAGTCTCATTCAGTGTGAACCAGGGCTTAAACGCCATTTGTAAACAGACAATGACCCCCCCTACAAAAAAAGAGGCAGCAATGAGACACAGTGTTGTCACTCTTGCCTCCCAGAAACATTGAAGGGCAGGGGGCTTGCAAAATAGTCAACCTTTCTGTTCTTTAAGCCAGAGAGTCAGCCAGGAAACTAGCATTTGCAGAATGTGAAGTCAGTGTAACCGCATCTGTGTTTCTCTAGGAAAGGTTTCCATTAATTCTTTTACACTGATGTTAAAAAAAGGTAAAAAAGTAGTGAAGTGTAATAAGCGTTTAGAAATTAGTGTTCAATAGTCTGCACACTGGATGCTGTTTAATGTTGAATTCTGAATGGTAAATATGGACTACACAGAATTGTTTATTTCCCATTATATATAATAATATCCTTCTCATTTTTATCCTGATGTTATCTACAATTCTGGTTCCTGAGTGTTGTGATGTGTATAGAAATTGGTTTCTGGAAGGAGGAAGTCTTCATGCTGACAGATTCTGAAGTGTAGATAAAATTAGTTCTTATTTTACTAAAATATGATAGCTGAAAATATCATAAGAGTAAAAATGTATCTTCTAATGTTGGAAGTGAAAGATACTTGCACTGTACATAATACATCTAATCATTAGCCCAGTACACACTCGGGGACACAATCATTTTGTCATGCATGTGACTATAAACTTGCAGTAAAGTGACGACAGACCATAGACAGTTATAAGACTGAGCCTTGACATGCAATCCCTTTTATTATGGGGAAGGTCACCATGTGACTTTGGGCCTTTGAATGAATAGGGTAAGCATTGTCTATGAACAAAGCTGTCACTGTGTTGAAAACACTGTTTTTAATGAAGATAATTTAGTTATTTCTTTTATGCTGAGAACAGAGAAATAGTTTTTACATAGCCCTTATTAATTGTTATTGATAACTGTGTCACAGAGTAAAATACATGTGATAAGCCTGCAGTTAAAAAGCCATCCTATGGGTGTACACGACTTTGGGTGTGTGACTCTGCATCAGTGAATGGCAGCGTCCATTAGAGTCTTCTCACCCAGGTGGATTTCTTTGCAACATGTTTGTATGTATATATCTGTTCAGTTGTATCCGACTCTCAGCCAGCATGTTATGCGCTTGAGAGGCTTTTCCATAGAATTTATTGGCAAATTTTTTATGAGGATGGTCGCCAGCTCGTTTCTTCAGCCTCCCCGATTGCTTTGGCTTGGGACCAGCATGCATAGCAAAATGTGTACACATATACTAGGGCCATTTGAGAGTAAGGGCAGCTGTACACTGCCCCACTGCACTGGCACTAAAGCGCAGCTAACCTTTGGTTTTCATGCAATTTCCCATAGACTTCTATGAGGTCCTGCAGTTTTGGTTCAGCTTCAGAATGCACACCAAAACTCCTGCATGCTGCATCTTTGCTACACTTTCTGAGACCACACCAAAATCATGGGACATCATAGAAGTCTATGGGAAAGCACAGCTAAGCTGCTGGAAACCTTTGGGTTAGCTCACTTTGCCTAAAGTGCAGCGGGACTGCACCGGTTAGTGTGAAGCTGCTCTAAACGTCATGCTGCTGTCTAATCTGAAACTGCTGCTGACTGGTTGTTATCCCAACTACTACTGGTTTCCATACTTTTTAAGTGACTGACCTGGAAGAAGAAATCAAATCAGGAAAGTTAGAGGTCTTTATGTGCATATGTGTACACAGTCAGTTACCTTATTGATGCCAGAGAATCAGCATGATTGCCATGAAAATGCTAGTTGCATAGCTTTCTCCATGTTAATTCCCCTTAAAGCAGAACTTCCCTCAAAAGGACACTATTTTTTTGAGGGAGGGCAGGCAACTTTTTTGACAGGTACACGCTCCCACTTCCTCTCTGATCACTTAGACCAGTGGTCTCCAAACTGTGGCCCGAGGGCCAGATGCAGCCCTTTGCTTGCTGTTATCTGGCCCTTGAGGACTATTCCTCCATCAACAGTGGGGCATAATTCCTGCCACCAACACAAATGATGGGGCACTATTCCTCCCACTAATATTAATAATGGAGCACTATTCCTCCCACTAATATTAATGTTGTAATAGTATTCCTCCCTCCGAAACCAACAATTGGGCAGTATTCCTCCCACTAATATTAATGTTGCAACAGTATTCCACTGAAACCGACAATTGCGCAGTATTCCTCCCACTGGCTCCAACAATGAGGCACTAGGTCTTCAACTGATACAAATGATGGGGCACTATTTATGCCACTAATACCAATGATGGGGAATTACTCCCCCTCTTACTGACCACCAACCCTAAGGTAATGTTTATTCTCATTGATGCTGGGTCAGGGACATTTTCTACCCCTGCTGGCCACAATCCTGCCCCCTGAAAGTCTGAAGAACAGTAAACTGGCACAGTTCAAAACTTTGAACAGTTTTGAGACCACTGACCTAGATGATCCGAGCAGAAGTTTGCACCTCCCCCCCCCCCCTTTCCTGTCCACAGCTTTCTGGGACACATCACGGGTCCCAGAAAGCTGTGTGGCCATTCACAAAGCACAGTGCGAAGCCACTGGAGTCATAGATTTCTTCCATTAGTAAACATGGCAGTGTAAACAGGGATCTGAAGACCGGAGAAGAACCAGTACGGGTGAGGACGGCACTGGACTCCTGGACATGTAATTGTCCATATATTAAAAGTCTTACAGTATTTGTAGCTGCTGACTTTCAATTTTTCGTAAGACACTGAAGATCCTCTTTAATGAAGTTATTAGCTGATATTCTTTACTTAGGTGTATACTCAATGTTTTAATGCTTTACAGTGACAGCATAGACAAAGGTAGGAGCAGATATTTTCTGACCTTCCCCCCCCCCCATTTTAAGAAAGACTGGCGTGAGAAAAAAATATAACAACTCATGGAAATACTGCTTGTCTCATTGTCCTGCTGATCCTCTGCCTTCAGTATTTTACTGGATCACTGACCTGGAACGAGTGTGCAGAAAGTGAAATCATATCTTTGGTTACTTGATTCAGATCAGTGACTGAAAAAAAATGCATATAGCCAGGCAGCTTGCAGTTTCATAAAGAGGTCGTCAGTTCATGTACGTGTTCATGACAGATATTTTTAATGGGAAACAGTCAGGGTAGAAATATGGGCATGGACACTGCTGATCTGTTTTTGAAGGTGCAGGTTCAACGCCTGTCATCCTCATGCTTGCTTCACTACTTAGCGATTAAATGAATTGGAACAAGTAGTGTGAAGGAACAGTGCGGGGCAAAGTGATGGTGTCACCCCCCACCCTCCATATATGCCTTGCCCTGCGCTTTCTTGCTGCTCCTCCTTCCATTGCAGTTGGCACTACCCGATGCTTCTGGGTATGGGGGAAAAACTCACTTGCTCCTTTGTGACAGCGCTCAGACCAACAGCCAATTGCTAGGCCCTAGCACTGTCACATGACCATGGGGAATGCCATTGTGATTACTTGCTCCCCAGGTGGACAGTACTGCTGATTTCAGTGTTGCCTGTGGAGGAGGAAGGAGTGGTGAAGAAGCTATGGTAAGGCGGGTATAGGGGCTTTGGGTAGACATATAGCTGGCCATACACGGAGTAAATTTTGGCTCTTTATGAACTGGCCAGAATTTGCTCAGTGAGTGGCCTTCGTGACTGTCCCCCTACCCACCATCCCTCCATTAAAAAATGTAAGGAGACGGGTAGAAAATTATTGGCTGAAAAACATCTGCATGCTCTTAGATGTAGGAACTGTTCAGGTTTCTTGACCATTGGCGGGGACAGCTTTTCTTGACATGACAAGCAGATCTTTAAAATTTGGTCATGCCTTTACATGGCCAACAATCTCCCTGAACCACCAGGTGTGAACAGTCCTTAACAATTTGTAATCCGTGGCTGTAGTAACTAACCAAAGAATTAAAATCGTGGTGGCAATCAGTGTAGAAAAAGTGCTGGAAAAGGGCAATTTCTATTTTATGTTCAATTCTTTGATCACTCAGAAATAAGGTGTGAAGGAACCTGTGGGGTGCTGTGAAACATTCAGTTTTGTGTTTCCAGTTTGAAGCTGATGGAAGGCATCAGAAAATATCATGAATCACCATGTGTGTGGCATTCACCAGGGTTCATGTATGTTCTGGGTTCCATTTACATTACGCTCTATTGCCATTTGTACAGCATTTTGATCAAAGGTCAATCCTGGTCATAAATGTATGTTTTCCTCAAAGTCTGTTTACTATTGGAGTATTGTTTTCTTCTGTGTTTTGACTGTCAACAATGAAAAGCCCCATTTCTGCCAAATGTCAAGCTGCTGGAATTTGTGAATTTGAATGTAATTTGTAGCTCTGCTTATAGATGTAAGATAAGTAAAACAAATGTACAGCAAGAAAGAAAACAGACAAATTCATAAATAATAATATTGAAGAAGCCGGCGCTTTCCTTTGGGATTATGCCAGCTCTGTGGGGTATTTGAAAGAAAAATTGGTACTCTTCTCATATTCCCAGTAGTGAGAGTCCCGTGAGGCAACTGTGAAGGCTTTCTCTGGAGAATCCCTGCTTTAACGCTGAAAACACAATTGCAGGCCTCTCTCTGCCTTGCTTGCTTAAACTTCAAAAGCCGCTTTTGTTTGGATAAGAATGAGAAAGGCCCTGGAGCTGGTATTTGTGCTTTTTTCTCCTCTCTCTCCCCGTCTCTCTCTCTTCATCATATGTCACAGTGCATCTTAACATTAGTAAAACCAACTGGTTTGATTTTTTTTCTAGTAAATAGTGTGAATAACTCATTTTATACTAATCTTTAGGGAATTAAAATAAATGGCTTTAATCCTACCCAGCAGAACAACACAGAGTATGCAGGTTTAATGGATTTCACTGTCTAATATACACTACAGCAAATAAAGAAACATTTGTGCTATTCCTATGCATTTTCTTCCATATTAGGCTGATGAGTATTTTATACTACTATCTTGTAATAAAAGCTGATATCTTGATGTCTTGGAGCAGAGAGTGTTATATGTATTTAAAGTGATTGGAAAGCTTCACATTTTATTATTTTAAAATAACAAACATGTTATACGTACCTGCTCTGTGCAGCGCCAGTCCTCCTCTTCTTGCCCGATTGTGTCTGCTCCTCCCCGCCGCTGATTGCCCCCATAGCAAGCCTATTGCTATGAGGGCACTCATGCATGCTTGCTCCCGAGCATTCTCTGTGTATCCCTACACACACAGAATGTGACTTGGCCCTGCCTCCCCGCTCCCTCCTTACTTGCTGTGATTGACAGCAGCAGGAGCCAATGGTTCTAATGCTGCCTCTCTACAGTGAGGAGTGAGAGAGCCGAGAGACACTCTTCTTTCCTGGACATCACTAGATCAAGATTAGACTCAGGTAAGTATAAAGGGGGCTGGCTGGGAGTAGCACACTGAAGGCTTTTTACTTTAATGCATAGAGTGCATTAAGGTAAAATATCTTCAGGCTTTAGAGCCACTTTAAAGAGGAACTTCAGCCAGATCTGCAAAAAGTAAAAATCCGCAGCTACAAGTACTTTAGCTGCTGGCTTTTGCAAAACAGGTACTTACCAGTCTAGTCTGGAGTTCAGAGCTGTCCTGGTACAGTGCAATATACTTGCTGTTGTTTTTTGATCTGCACTTCCATCTTGGATTCAGGAGCTGGCTGTGAATCCCTGATAAACCACAGCTGGCTCCCCACTGCGCATGCACGTGATGCTTGGATTGGAGGAGATAGTCCCAAAGCCACCTGGGATGTGTGCTGTATCCTATAGACTTTGGGTGGGAGGGGAGGCTGACCCAGCAAATGTCATCCTCACCTAGTGGAGGAATAAGGTATTTGTTACTCCAAAAAAAAATGCAATCTACAAAAGGAGAACGAGGCTTCATTCACACTGTAATGAATGCACATGTTTACAAAACCAGCAGAAAAGCGCATTGCGATTTTGGTACCATTCATTGTTAATGGCACCTTAGACACGGCAAGCAGATGTTTTCTTTTTCTTTGTGTGAAAAAAGAGTGCAAAGCTTGAGGCTCAGAAATGTGCTTAAGCTACTTTGCTGAGTTTGTCACACATAGGGCAGCCTATTGAAATGAACAGGCTGCCCTAAGCATGCATCACATCTATGCAAAAAAGGATGTGTGTATGCACAATGCCTGAGTGAGGTCGAGCATCATAGTGTGAATGGAGCCTGAAGGTCCGTTTAAGTGTTCATATTGTGATTTTTTTTTTTTCTAAAGAATAAAGTGTATTCAGTTTTCAAACTTAAATACATACACAAGCACATAGAAAATACAAGAGGTATACAGGGGCAAAAGGCAATAAATACTCATCAACGTTCACATTTTTTCATTTATAACTGTGAAATGCAAAGCCCAGCTGAACTTGAGGTTTTCAGCTTGCAGAGCGTAAATTCTTATAGAAATGTCCTTTACACCATTTCAGCATATTTTTATGCTGTTACTTTAACTTCCTTTTTAACCTTTGGCACTTGTCCTTAGGACATAAAAGGATTTGCCTTGTCTTGTAAGCAGTAGGCTTGTGCGTATTAACATATTATTCATATTTTAAGGAGATTTCGACCTCCAAGACCCTTGTACCTTAGGCTAGTCTGTGCTTATTCACTTTACTAGATCAGCATGATCAAATAAGTGGATTAAACAGGATTTGGTGACAGTAAGGTTTTCAGTACTGTACGCATTCTCCCTTTGCCAGTTCAATCTTCAGGAACAGATGATATAGCCAGGTTTGTCAACATGTATAAAGTCTGTTTCATTGGGGACAAACTCACTGACATTTATATAACAGTGTAAGTTTTTGCCTGTACTTATTTACAGGAAACAAGGAGGTAAACAGTGGCAGCCCCATATTATAAATGTCCTAGATGTACTTAATATAGATGTATGCTCCAAACTTGAAAGTTAAAGCCGAACTCTGGAAAAGTAAAAGTCCCCCCTATTAGTGGAAAGTGCCCACACTGCAAGGGTTAACTATTTGTTTACATGTAGATGGCAGTAAAAGCACCTTTTCTTACCTGATTCTTTGTTCCCCTGGCAAGTAGTGCTCCCCTACACTTTGACAGTGGACCCTCCCTCGCCGTCCTCATGTTCAGTGCAGATCTATGGTCCCTGCGTTGGTCTTGATGATGTTAGGGGCATACAACTGCCAAAGTGCAGGGGAAAAGCAGCTGATGATACTGGTCCGGGAGTGGCAGATTTGGAATGTAAAACTGCTTTACCCAGTCCACTAGACCTAGTTGCAGTTAACCCCTGCGGTGCAGGCACAAACCCACTGCAAGGGAAGGCTTTTACCTTTCCCGGAGTTCAGCTGTAAGTCTTGAAATGTAGACAGGATACCGCCCACTTGCTCATAGCATTAGGCATAGATAAAGTACACCAGTTCTCAGCATGTGTCATATATGTCCAAAAGGGTACAACTTCTTGTTAAAACATGATATATTCATTGTGAAGTTTACATACGAGGCACCACAAGTGCACATCTTCCTTATTCCAGTGATCAAGATATTGGTGGGTAACTTAATACATTCTTCTGTAAAAAAACAGTGATACCTTTATGGTTAGACTACATACAGCATGGTATGGCTCCCCACATGCCAGTTTTACTTCTACTGTGCACAGATCGAGAAACATATTTTACTGTAAATGATATGCTGACTTTATGTTCTTATTGTATACCTGGTATTGTCTTAGTTAACCTTCATAATATTTACCGTATATATTATACTGCTAGCTGAATGTTAGCACTATCAATGTATGCATATCATTGAAATGGAAGTTTGTTTTCACATAAAAAAAGAAGCAAAGTGGTGGACAACCTATGGGATAACTAATATAAGCCTACACACACCAAGGGGTAGATGTCTGTTTATATTAAAGTGGAGAGACTTTGCTGTAGTAAGCTCCTTATGATTACCTCTAAATACATGCACAGTAGGCTTCTCGTCATTTCTGTCATAAAGAAATCCTGACAAATGACAGTGTCGGATTAAGATGCATTTCACATACGGTCGCATTTCACATACGGTCACATTGAAAGCTACCTTGGAAGTTTGAATGTGAGTGGTAGTAAGATTCTCACAATAAGAGGACGTTGTATTTACATCACAGGTTATAGGAGTCCCACTGTTATACTGCATGTGAAAATTGTCTGCAGAAGATTATGGTGATGACTAGACTTTCTAAATAGTTCACCACTGACTGGACTTGCCATTTTTTTCCCCGCAAAATATGATCCTGGTTGTGTTCAGGGTCATCACAAAGTAGTCATTTTGTATCTAGTACTTGTTGCAGGAAGTTGGACTAGTGCTTTCATCCATACATTGACAGTCATTATTTGCTGTTAAAGAAACCTATCACCAACTTACAAAACTTACAGGTAAAAGCACAGAAAAATCAAGTATTCACATGATCCATAATTAATTTGTATTCACTTGCAAAGTGCCATTGAACTTGCCAGAAAATGTGACTTGTCAGTTCCCTAGTACGGCTCCCTCCTTCCTTGCATGTCATAGTCCTCTGCTTTTCTGGAAATGTCTAATTACTGTCTGTGCTGGCCCAGCTTCTACATTCCTTCACTTCCCTATATGACTCTGTTATGTAGCAGTTGTTGTTGGAGTGAATGGGGAATGCTAAAGGATGCCACTTGAGCCTCCGCTTGCTGGAGCTGCTGACATTTCATCCAAGATGGCGGCACCCAGCAGCAGTCTCAGAACTTTTGTATTTCTATACAATTGAGACTTTTACAGATAAATAACATACATGAAATGCATATATAACCTAATAGGAATATTTTTGCTAAAATGAATTCATGGGCAGTTCTGTTCTTCAGAAAAATAGTTTTTCAAATGTATCCAGACATGCTATTAGCAGAAAATGAATGTATCTGTTTGCAATTTTGTGCTAATAGGTCTTGATCGCAAAGGGTTAAGGAGGAAAATAATGACTTCAGTCCACAAAATAGAGTACATAGCACAGCTATTTCTAAGAATAAAATGCATTATACAAAGGTTTCTTGCCTTCACAGGGAGATAACCTTTATTGTTAGCAGTGTAATGTAGAAGCAAAAATATACATTACCTGACATTAAAGATAGAACCCCGGGGACTTAAATTGTATAATAAAAAGGTACCGTAGGAATGTTTTATTACAAGAAAAAAATCTGAATTATTCTTAGCTGTAGGAAAGGTTTAAGACTTATTTGGAAGTCTGTTTAAATTGCCTGATAACTGTAAGTAATAAGAACAATAATCACTGCTAGAGAGAGGTCTATTTTTCCTATTCAGTCAAGTGCAAGTAGATGAGAACTGAGGAATAATTGTTAAGACTTTAATTTACTTTAGACTAAATTACTCATAGTGGGTACACATATGAACAACAGCATTTGTGCATTCTGAAATAATATTTGTGCTAATTCCTCATTTTACCATCTACGGTTTAAGCCAGGAACAGCTGGAACAGTAGGGTTCCTCCAGAGGCTGTTAATGGTTCCTTGAGCTGTGGGGGTATTGGCAGATTGATCTCCTGACCAACCATCAAAGTTAAAATACACTACACGGACAACCATTGCCAGGGGGTCCTTCTCCCAATAACTGCTAATTTAGGGTCCTTTTCCCACTGACGTACAGTGTAAAGAAGCACTACATTGACAACCACTGGAAGGGGTCATTTCTCAACTGACCACTCTATTTCTTTTCTGGCCATTATTAATTATAGTTTGATTATTAATATAATTAAAAATGTGTACTATAGAGTATGTATAGATGTAGAGTTATGTACAGAAAATATCTGCTCTTGTCACAATCACTAAATAAGCCACCTTCTTCATCCTCCTTCATATCAACAACTTGCTTATTACACTAATCTACCATGAGCTGAATATAAAATGATTTTTATCGGGGGTTACCCAAGACATTAAAATTATTTCAAGGGTTCTTCTGGGGTTGAACGTTTGAAAGAGACTGTTTAAGGCATACTTGTAGTCTTAGAAAAAAATATTGCAAAATAATTGGTTGGAATGTTAATCATTTTTTTTTTATGAAAATGTTAATTATTTTGAAAGCACAATATTAAACCAAAGCCAGTACTAAATATTGAACTCTAGACACATAGTAGAATAAAGTGTTGTGTCTACTGAAGAATGTGTCATTTTATTCACCTGTGTTACCTGCTTGTTCATCGGATTATAGATCAGCATTATCCTACTGCTGATTTGTTGTCAAGTGAGCAGGCAGGTGACACAGGGAGCTGCCAAACTGAAACAGAAAATAATAGTGTCATCCTCCCGACTAAGCATTGCCTCAGAGGAGTGAAAATCACAAGACCAGCTGACCTGAGTAAAAAGTATTTTAAAGGATAAGTTCACCTTTCATAACTTTACATGTTACACCCATATTCAGGGTGTACCGTGTTACTGTAGAACGGACCCTCGCCCCCCGATTCCCCATTGTGACATTTAGCAGGGGATGTTCTCCCCTTGCTAGCTGTCATAATTTTTTAAAAAATGCATCCGTGTGGGGCTGTCAATAGAAAACTACAAGTAACAACAGCCTTTGCGGCTGTCGGCTTATAGTTCTCAATGAACTACTACAGCGCTGTTGAGCGCTGTGTGGCAGTTCATTGATTCTTACTGTCAGTGTACAACTGCCTGCCCATACGATGTACTGGCAGACAGATTACACTGACTGACAGTCTGCAAGAGAACTGAATGGCATCAGCGATCTGCTGATCACTGGTGCAATGCTTTCCAGGCTCCTAAAACAAAAAATACACATTTTTTTAACTTGCATTTATTTTACATGAACGTATCCTTTAACACCTTCCCACCTGGCCTATAGCAGATTGATGGCCGGGCGGGACACTCCTCCATGTGATTGGGCGTCATATGACGTCCTGTCAAAAGGAGCCACTCACGCAGCCGCGCGATCTGTCACCGGCTATGTCCACGGGACATATCACTACACCGGCCCGTTGCCAGTGTCATGTGACCAATCACAGCAGATCACATGTTAATTGTATACATTGGATGGCTTCATTTCGTGCTATTCATTGTATACAATTGTGTTGTTAGCTGTGATTGGTCAAAGCAGTCACATGGTACAGACAGGGCCAATCACAGCCCATCTATATCATGTGATGAGCTTTGCCCAATCACAGCTAATCACAACAAAAGACTGAATGAATCAGTTTCATTCAGTAACAATGATTGCAAATATCAATGAAATACATTGGTATTAGCAATAATAATGTGTAAAAAAAAAAATCCTGATCGCTTGCCCAGAGTAGTTCAATGCTGCTATGGTAAAATTGTATTGCTTTGGTCACAGTGTGTATGAAAAAAAAGGAAAATAATGTAATAACAAAAAAAATAGAAAAGTTTGTAAAAAAATTTTAAATAAAAAGTTAAACATTTTTTTTCATACTGTCAGCAGTCAGTTTCCCTGATCACCACCATACCAGTTATATAATAACGCTGTACTGGACTGGTGACAATTTCAAAAAATGTTCAAAAAAATTATAACAAATTACAACCTCAAAAAAACCTCACCATGCTCTTACTAAATACATTGGACTGTCTATTTTCCAAAAATGGGTAATTTTGGGGGTATTTGTGCTATCCTGGCATTTTCGGGCCTCAAGAAGTTGGGCCGTCAGTATATCAGGATTAATCGATTGTCAGATATATATACCATGGTTTGTGGACTCTATAACTCTCCTACAGACTAAATGATATACACTAATTTGGGGCATTTTCACCAAAGAAATGTAGCTGAATACATTTTGACCTAAATTTATGAAGAAATGTTATTTATTTCCAAAAGTTTATAACAGAACAAAGAAAAATGCTTTTTTTTTTGTTTATTTAGCAAAAAATTAAAAACTCAGTAGTGATTAAATACCACCAAAAGAAAGCTCTATTTGTGTGAAAAAAATGCTACACATTTTGTATGGGTACAGTGTTGCATTGTCATTCAAAGTGCGATAACACTGAAAGCTGAAAACTGGCCTGGGCAGGAATGGGGTAAAAGTGCCCGGTATTGAGGTGGTTAAGTAAAACAGTTCACATTTGGAGAGTTCCGCTTTACATTCTGACAATAGAGGTCATTCCTCAGACCCTTATTCATATGACCAATGCAAGTTTTTAAGAGTTTTGACCCTAGACAGACTGCCTCAGCCCGAATAGGGATAGCTGTTCAGGGATTTGTTAAAGGGGGAGACCTTTATAGAATATTTCACCCAGCTGCTTTCGGCTGTACACAAGAAGAGCATATAACCACGGCTGAGTATACAGGTGTGTGTAATTGGCCGCAGCCACTCAATGCAATGACAGGTGGGTGTTCACGTGTGACACCCTGGTCACATCGGGTGCGACTTGGTATGTGATTTGCATGCCATGCGACTTGCAAATCGTATGCCAAGTCACACCCTATTGTCCGCAATTAGAGCGGTCAAATCGGTTCTGTTCCGACTCGGTCAGAGCTGCACCGATTTCTAAAGTAGTACATGTACTACTTTTGGTGCAATTTGCATAGATGAATGAATGTGTTTAATGCCAGAGGTGTATTACCCAAATTATACTTTACATAAGCTTCCTGTAATCCCTGTATAACAGAGCTCAGTGTAGGGGAAGAAGGAAGCAGCACAAGCTGGTCAGTTGGGTTGTATTGCTTATGTGTTAACAAGACATGATGATAGGAGGAGAGAGCAAAGTGACTAGGAGATGGACTCCTTGGTCTACTGCTTTCTTTTCTAATAGGTTGGTTCACATCCATGCACTGCAGTTCAGGAACGCATATGTCCCATTTACACCTGTTCAGGTGCAGCGCAAGTTCCTAGAATGGGGCAATAAAGGGATGGGTGTCTTAATCACATGTACACTACAGCTGTACATTAAATGAGGCAAGACCTGTTGATTTACACTCCTTTTCAGTGAGAGATCTGAGTATGTAAGCCCAGAAAAATAAAATGAGCTAAATAGCTGCATTATTCTGATGCAATTCATGCATGTATACAGCGATTATGTCAGATTATCATCAAACAGTGGGACATTGATGAGGCAATTTGGGGAAAAAAAGTAGTAATTTTCTATTCATCTTCTGATCAAACAGCTGTAAGCCTGTACTACATTCAATTTTGTGGAGCTTGCCTAATATTTACCGTTCAAAGGATGCTTTTATATATAGCTGACCCTACATGTTATAGTCCAAGTTTCTGACGTGTTGGTCAGCTAAGCTGCATGTGATAATCTGCTCCAGTTCAATAAAAAAAAATAATTCCTTGTCATTTAGTTATAGTTTTGCACAGCCGCCTTTTTTAGGATTTACTTTAAGTCCTCATGCGCACTGGATGTTTTTAAGCGGCTGTTTTTGTTCTTGGCAGTTTTTTCTACAGCTAATAAACTCCCAGCATGTTATCCTATGTATCCATGCACACATAGACTGTAATCAGCGGTTTTTGGCTGGAAAAACCCCCAGAACTAGTGGGTTTCTAGAGGAGTTTTTTAGCTGTAAAAACGTTCTAACGCTGAAAAACGCAGCAAAATGCATCAAACTAGCATTTTGGGCCTTTTTTTTAGCAAAAAACCCGTTAAAACTGCAAAAGCAAAAACATGCAAAAATATTTGAAAAACTCACGTTTTTACGTGACTTTACACAACTAATGTTACCAGCATTATTAAAACACCCGGTGTGCATGGAGCCTTATGTTGCATGATGCCACAAGCATGGATTTTGATACAATTCAAGCTAGGTGGACTGTACAGTCTGACTGCAATGTGTGTCGCTAGCTTTATAAAGTTTTTAATTTTTTCCTTTTTTTATAAACCAGTTATGCCATGAGCATATAAATAACACTAATATATGTATTTGTAATCCAGTTAATGCTAGGTTCACACTGAAGCGGTGTGAGTTACTTCAGTTTTCCAGTGGGAATCAAGTAACACTTCTGGTGAAATTAATTCCCGGTCACACTGGGTGTGACTTGGCATGCGATTTGCCTGCCATACGACTTGCAAATCGCATGGCAAGTCTGACCCTATTGTCCGCAATTTTCATATCGGTGCAGTTCTGACTTGGTCGGAGTCGCACCGATTTCTAAAGTAATGCATGCACTACGTTTGGTGCAGTTTGCATATACATCTGTGCAGTGGTGTATTTAGATTTTGTGCTGCCCTAGGGAACACAAACATTTTGCCACCCCTCACCAATGAGAGAGCGAGAGAGTTCAATAAGTGTGTGTATGTATATATGATTCTCTCTCCCTTTCTTTCTGTTCTCTCTCTCTCCCCTTCCCTTTCTCTCTCTCTCTCTCTCTCTCTCTCCCCCCCCCTCCGTCTCTCACCCTTTTTCTCCCCTCCTCCCTCTCTCACCCTCTTTCTCCCCCCCTCTCCCTCTTTCTCCCCCCCTCTCCCTCTTTCTCCCCCCCCCCCTCCCTCTCTCCCCCCTCTCCCTCTTTCTCCCCCCTCTCCCTCTTTCTCTCCCCCCTCCCCCCTCTCTTTCTCACTCTCTCCCCCCCTCACTCTCTTTCTCCCCCCTTTCTCTCTTTCTCCCCCCTTTCTCTCTTTCTCCCCCCTTTCTCTCTTTCTCCCCCCTTTCTCTCTTTCTCCCCCCTCTCTCTTTCGCCCCCCTCTCTCCCCCCTCTCCTCTCCCCCCATCCCCCCCTCCTCTCTCCCCCACCCCCCCTCCTCTCTCCCCCCCTCCTCTCTCTCCCCCCCTCCTCTCTCCCCCCCCTCCTCTCTCTCCCCCCCCTCCTCTCTCTCCCCCCCCTCCTCTCTCTCCCCCCTCCTCTCTCTCCCCCCCTCCTCTCTCTCCCCCCCTCCTCTCTCTCCCCCCCTCCTCTCTCTTCCCCGCCCCCTCTCTTCCCCGCCCCCTCTCTTCCCCGCCCCCTCTTCCCCCCCCCTCTTCCCCCCCCCTCTTCCCCCCCCCCTCTCTCTCTCTCCCCACTCTCTCTCCCCTCCTCTCTCTTCCCCCACTCTCTCTTCCCCTCCTCTCTCTTCCCCCCTCTCTCCCCCTCCCTCTTTCTCCCCTCCCTCTTTCTCCCCTCCCTCTCTCCCCTCCCCCTCTCTCCCCCCCTCTCTCCCCCCTCTCTCCCCCCCTCTCTCCCCCCTCTCTCCCCCCCTCTCTCTCCCCCTCTCTCCCCCCCCCTCTCTCTCCCCCTCTCCCCCCCTCTCTCTCTCCCCCTCTCCCCCCCTCTCTCTCTCCCTCTCCCCCCCTCTCTCTCTCCCCCTCTCTCTCTCCCTCTCTCTCCCCCATCTTTCTCACCCCTCTCTTTCTCTCCCTTTCTTTCCCTCCCTCTCCCCCCCCTCTTCCTCTTTCTCCTTCTCCCTATTTTTCTTTCTTTCTCCCCCCCCCCTCCTCCTCCCCCTCCTCTCTTTCTCCTCCCTCCCTCCCTCTCTTTCTCCTCCCTCCCTCCCTCTCTTTCTCCTCCCTCCCTCCCTCTCTTTCTCCTCCCTCCCTCCCTCTCTTTCTCCTCCCTCCCTCCCTCTCTTTCTCCTCCCTCCCTCCCTCTCTTTCTCCTCCCTCTCTCTTCTCTCTTCCCTCCCTCTTCTCTCTTCCTTCCCTCTTCCCTCTCTTGCCCCCCTCTCTCTTTCCTCCCTCTCCCCTTTCTTTATCCCCCCCCCCCTCAGATCGTATGGGGCCACGCACACCCCTCCCCAAGGGCTGCTGATCTCCGTGCAGCAGGAAGGGGGGGGAGGTGTGTGCAGTCCCATACGATCTGTCAGTGATCACTGTCAGTGTAATTTGCTGGATAGATGACAGGAGGGAGAGCCCACAGAAGACAATGCAGCTCACCTCTTCCGGGCGCTTTCATTGCTACTCTCCCTGCTCCAGGCATTCCCCTGGTCCTGGCTTGTCAGCTGCTGGAGGGAGAGGAGCACAATCGTCGCTCTGCAACTGCCCTCCCCCACAGTGATCTTCCTGCTGTCCACCGCTGCTCAAAGGGTCCCCTCTTTGGGGGGGGCCGCCCCCTAAAAATTGCCGCCCTAGGCAAATGCCTTGTTTGCCTTGCGGTGGATACGCCCCTGCATCTGTGTCAGATGTCTTGCAAATCGCACCTCAAATGGGCATGTCATCTGACTTTGAAATCATGCGACTTCACTGAAAGACGCACGAGTTCAAAGTCAGGATCAGTGTGACCCGGGTGTAAGATGAGATGTATGCTTTTTTCATACAGTTGCGAGTTTGCCTTTATGCCCTAGTATAGTCTCCCTCTATGTCTCTGTCTTAGATTCTGCATCTCTATCCACTCAAACCAGCTGACACATAGAATCGCATTGCATTACAACAAATAAAAACGCACTGTAATAGCCTTGCATTTGAACAGATATGCATTTTGCATTCATTCATACCATGTCATGTGAATCAGAGTAGTCTAAAATGCATCCAAAACCGCATCCATGTGAACCAGGGCTAAAGGACAATATTGACTTCTGTGTTGCATCACTATTTTGCATTAACTAATGCAGACATATGAAATACTAACAGTTACATGCCACAATTATAGTTTCATTGATTAAAAAAAAAACATGTCCTCTGAACTTTCCCATCATAATTTGCAGCATTGGTCACAGTGATGGTTTCATCTCACCTGTATGTGTTTATCTCCGTAAGTGTAATGAAAGACTATTCTAAGGACCTTGTGTATTGCATTGATTAGAGCTTAATCAATAAGGATTAAAGTCCTGAAAATTGAGATCTCTGATTATTTCACTTCCCCTTGTTGTAGTCCACTAATTAAAAATGGATCAGAGATGAGATTGATCATTGTTACTGATGACAGCTGTTGATAATTCATTAGTCTGCTGGTGTTTTCGAAGCTAATGCAGTGGCAGTTGAGTTTCTGAACAAGCTCTTAACAGGAGGTTTTCATTTGTTTCAATAGCCTGCTGCTGCATGACGTTTTAGCATTCCTGCTCAGCAGAGTTCATGTCTGACTTTGCTCCAGACAACAAATAAATGTAACATCAGCGCTTGGACTTTATCCCATATCTGTTCACAATAAAGATTGTGTTCTGCTCCTCCTCCTCGCTCAAGCCTCTGAAAAAGATTTACTTTAGTGTTCATGAGCCAAGGGGCTTTGCTTGCTCTGTAGTCCACAAGGCGCTTGGCTGTTTGCAAATCAGAGTTTGTTTTCTCAACAGAGCGGGTGCTAGGCATAAGCAGCAGAGTCCCTGTTTGGAGCTGAAGTGAGGATGGCAGAGAGCAGCAGCTGGCAGTGTTGACACTTGGGAGGGGTCGCTAATAATCTGTGGTAGGAGGCGTGATGGTACAGAGTGTAACTGAGCACCCTGCTGACTTTATTATCCAGCTTCTCACATTTTTCTTCCATATAGTGCATCTGATGTCTGCCTTCTAAAGGCTGAAAGCCTGAGTGAAAATGCTGCCTTCAAATTATCAGAGGAACATATTGAACCGGTGTTCTCAGTTAGCATGACCTCACAAATTAATTTGTTTTTAAACAAGCAATGCATAAAATACTCCCTAGAATTTATATTTGCGCTAGGTTCTGTATTCGGCTGACTTCCCTAAACCTATTTTAGCATAATAAATAGGAGCACTGGGTAGAGCACAGTAACCCACAGCAGGCAGTTCGAATTTATTATACATTGATATTCAGGAACTAGAACCCGCTGTTGTTCCTGATACCAGGGTGCTGTGGTGTGATGTTTAGTTAACTTCTTCCCGACCACCCTATAGCAGAAATACCGCTACAGGGCGGCACGGGTGCGCAAAATCACGTGTGTGTGTGTGTGCATGTATATGTATGTATATGTGTGTGTGTGTGTGTGTGTATATATATATATATATATATATATATATATATGTGTGTGTGTGTGTGATTTTTGCATTTCTGGGTAGGGGGCGCATGCCCTACTCGCACTGCCATTCGCAGCCGCATCTGTCAGTCACTGGATCCTGGCCAGTGATTACCTGCCGACGCCTGGTGATTACCAAGCATCTCCGACTGGGAGGAGGACTGTTTTGTTTACTAACAGTTCTCCTTCCTGGCAGACTGGGCACACTGCATCGGATGGCTGCACAGCCATCCAAAGCAGTATGCTTACAGTGAAGCACACTGGCACGGCTTCCTAGTAAAACACTGCCTACACATAGTTAAACCTTTGATCGCCCCTCATGTTAACCCCTTCCTTTCCAGTGCCATTAGTACAGTGTTAGTGCTTTTTTTTTTAGCACTGATCACTGTATTGGTGTCACTGGGGATGTCAGTGACACCGAGTCAGTTCCCCCAGTGTCAGAGTGTCCGCCGCAGTCAGCCTTTATCCAGATTGTTTAAAGCGGAACTGCACTGCATCTGAGCGCCACAAACCAAAAATGCTATTTAATTAATTGTTAATATTCAAACCATACTCCTCCATCCATTCCATTTCTCCATGCTTTACTGTGCTCAGAATTCATTTTGAAAAACACCCCCTGGTATTTCTGGTAGTGGCCATCTTGAGTAAGGGCAAATGATTCATGTAGAAGTTATTTCCTGGAATCCATCTGCCCTTCGCTCAGGTATTGGCTGAGCTGAACACCCTTCCTCCTTTCCTTAAGCCTTCTGGGATATATGATATCTTTTGCATAGGCATGGAAACCAGGAAGTAACCGAAGAAATGTAAAAAAAAAAGTAAATATGATATACTTTCCTATCTATTTATTAATACTAACAGCATAACGTTTAAAAATAGTCCATGTTGATTGAGAGAGAGTGAAGCTCCACTTTAGCATTGGTGCCTGGCATGTCACACTGTTTTGATATAATAAAGTGGTAGTAAACTCTCCACTCTGACTTTCCTCCTTTACCATCTCTCATAGATGATGTACATGGCTCTGTGCTTACATTCTTCCTAACCTTTGCTGTTCACTTGAACGACTTCACTGGCGCATGCACTTATCTGCGGTGATTCACGGCACGCTCTATGTGCCGTCAGTCCATCCAGGAAGATGCCGTGCCTGTGTCATCCACTCTCTGTGGCATTGCAAACCCGCAAGAGTACAGCCCCATTCACAACTTCCTGAATTGCCTTATGAGACTTGCTACGTTACAAAGGGGTGTAAACAATGGCGCTGATAGAAGCACAAGTATATAGGAGAGACAGTACATCACCCATCGTCAGAACGTGCATGTGCAAGATTATGGCCATTACTGCTAGGAAGGGTGGAAGTAACACACAATATAGATGCGAAGGACAACAAATAACATGGCGCCGGTTTCAGACACGAAACGTAAAACACAAAATAAGCTGCAAAAATGTAAGAAATACCAGAAGGGGATAATAATAAGGCGGAACGATTTACTAAGCTTTTGTGTACTGGCTATATTGATTTTCATGATTTGGGTGGCAGAGTTTACTACTGCTTTAACACTTCCAGGTTGAGGTTTGTTGAGGACTCTCCTGCACCTTTTAAGCCTCACTGTTGGCCAGTGAGGTTGCCCATCACAGTAATGGGCCAACAAGGCAAGCTTAAAAAAATAGGGGTGGGATAAGACCTTTTTGCCTATCCATCTCAGAAAGTCCACTTTAATGTATTTACTGAATATATAATGAGCTTTAAAGAATAAGTAAACTGAACGTTTCATATTCCTGATATGTGCCTTTTGTACCATGTACTGGTGTGAAAAAGTATCCTGTTCTTTTTGTATTGCTTTCTTTGTGTAAAATTCCTAGTGTTCCTGTTAGTCCTTCTACTTTCCTATTAAAAACTGACCACTCTAAGCAGGAGAACACACTGTGGTCAGTTCTCTAGCTATGCTGGGAACTCAGCCTGCTCTACTCCAATGATCAGACTTGTCCTGACACCTCCCCTCTGCAGAGCTTTTTTACAGGGAAGATTAGTGTGTTGCTGTTTCTCCTCCCCTAGTACTTATGCAGCCGAGTACAGGGGGTATGTGATCATTTAAAGTGTTACTAAACCCAGGACCCTGCATTCACTATATCTGGTCTCCCACAGTACGCACAACATGGAAATGCAATTATTTTAGTACATATAAACTGCTAAATACCTTTTCTCATCATCAGTTAGAGCAGTCTTGTGACTTCAGCTGAGCACTGGTTAAAGCTTGTAGGAGGAGTTTTCTTTCTACTCTAGGAGGATGTGAAATGCCTGACCTCTGTCTGGACAGTGCTGATTGGCCCTGTGCTGATCACATGCACTCTCCCAAGAAAAAAAAAAACCTCTCTAGCAATAAAGACCGCTCTAGTCACTGTACATGTGACTAATAGGTTCAGTATGTCTTATCAGGTGGACATTTGAACAAGAGGAGGGGCAGAGAATACAGGACCAAACAGCCTTTTTACACAATGCAGAGGATTAACCCCTTAGGTCCCACAGTGAGGATAGCAAGCATACTTTACTGTATATACAGACTGATTTTACTGTTGTGGGTTTAGTAACACTTTAAAAACGAGGGGAAAGGGTATTGATAATGTTTTGTTTTTTTTTTCTATAAACAAATGGTTTGCCTTTTATTTTCTATTTTAAACTGAATGGGTTGTTCTATAGCATGAGGGTTTACAATCACTTTAAGCCAAGTACTGATCACCTCTGTAGCTCCTTGTAATGTGAAGTTATTCATTGTCAAAGATCACAACAAACACTTGAGTACAGTTTCAGTAGTTTCTAACAGCTTAGAAATTGAAGCAGTTAGAGAACTGACAGGTTGTCAAGATCTGCTAAGATTTCAATGCTTGTGTTGTCAATTTTGAGAATTACATTTCATAATGCTGATACATACAGAGATGAACAAGTGCATTTACTGCTTGGGAATATTATGTAAATACTTTAAAGTGAACTCGTTCCCAGATTATGCACATCAAAGAATTTACGTATTCTGAATAAGCATTTGCAGTAATTTTAAATAGGCATTGTGTAGAAAAAAATATTTTCACTGTTCACAGACTGCCAGCCCTCTAATATATACAAACATGAGGTGTTTCTAGGCTGCTAGAAAATGAATAAAACTGGACTTCAGAGTCTCTGTTGGGATCTTTGGGAATTATTTTCCAGTACATGCAGCTAGCAAGGTCAGTGAGGGTTAGTTGTAAAGCCTTCTTATAGCTTCATCAGCAAATTAAATATGTTATTGTTCATAGTCTTGGCACAAGTGCACTTTAAAGATAACCCGTACTGAGAGAATACCACCTCTTGAAAACACTACCTACTTAGCTGTATACAACTTCAGTATTTTGAGCTGCTGTTATTGAAGAAGCATGTAGCAAGTTGGGTTAGAGTGAAGTGAGAACTTTTTCTCAGTAACTTGGGGAGTACTAAATACATCAATATGACATTTAGTCCTCATGCACACTGGACATTTTGATAATGCTGGTAGAGTTAGCTATGTAAAGACATGTTAAAAATTTGAGTTTTTCAGTTTTTTTTCTTTTAGCATTTTTGCATTGGCGTTTAGCAGCGTTTTTTCCCGCATTTGCGTTTTTCCGCTGGTTTGTGGCGTCTTATTGCATTTTATCACGTTTTGCAGCATTAGAGCATTTTTACAGCTAAAAACACCTCTAGAAACCCACTAGTTCTGGGTTTTTTCTCAAACCAAAAAATGTTGATTACAGCCTATGTGTGCATGGACACATAGGATAACATGCTGGGGGGTTTACTGGCTGTAGAAAAAAACTTCAAAAGCCAAAACAGCTGCTATAAAAATGTCCAGTGTGCATGAGGACTTAGGCAACGCATTTTTAGAAGGACAAGTTTTCAGAGACAGACCACATATTTTTTTCAGTACTGGTTTGCCTTAAAGAAGTCTCACTAGACTTTTTGAAACTATATTTCTATAACTCTTTGTGGGACCAAGAGCACGTAGCACATGTTCCCATTGCAATACAGTATGTCCCCATTGCCAAGCAGCCTGGTAGGACAGTTTTTTCCCCCGTTCTCCAACAAGGCTACTAGGAAGGAGATGGATTTGTGAGTGACAGCGCTGGCTTATGCTGCAAGAACTACCCTGGAGACCAGCACAGCCATTCACTAAAGATCACAAAGCTTGAGGCGACAGAACTTTGCAGCTCTATGTGCTCTATCTAATGGTGGCTGTACACATATACAGGCTCGGCTAATGGATCACACAGCCAAGCAGTGCCCAATGATTTCTCACTTTTTTGAATGAATGATCAGGGCTGCCAGGCTGTGTCATACAGGGCACCAGTCTCTACAGCATTGATCATTCATAAAAGTGAAAGATTACACAGAACTGCTGGGCTGTTGTCACGGCAGGGGCCGGGGAACGGACAGGCAGGCCTAACAATGTAAAGCACTGGCTGACGACAACCACCACCCACAGACCGAAGTCCCTCAGGGCGCGGAGTCTAAGTCCCAGGCTGCCCTTCACCAGGGCCCCTGATGGTGGGGATGGACTTGACGCAGCCAGGAACCAGGTCGCAGCCCCCGAGACACCCCAGCTGCGGTAATGGCCGCCGCCAATGGTGTGTAGCAGGTGGAAGAGACAAAAGAGTAGTCAGACAGGCCGGGTCAACAACAATAGGACAAAACAGTACAGGACAGCAGACGAGAATCACAGGTCACGAGCCGGGTTCAGCAACGGAGAGTCAGATCAAAGGAGAATACAAAGAATAGTCGAGTACAAGCCAAATCAGATACCAGGAGAGTCAGAACAGAGTAATAGCAACACAAAGACACAAGTGCAAAGAGCATGTGCGGACCACAGGCTTATATGTCATCAGCCACACCCCTCTGGGGGATGGACCTCAGAGACCTGAAGGCATAAAAGGATTCCCACCATGCACAGCAGAATCCAAGATGGATGCCAGCACATGGAGTAACATAACCTCAGGGAAAAGGTAGGACCTTGACAGCTGTGTGATCCATCACCTGGGGCTGTGTATGTGTACAGGCATCAGCAGATAGATAACACAGAGCCGGAGCGAGCTTTTACTTTTATGAGTGAACGATTAGTTCTGTTGGGGCATTGATGATTGTTCATTAATAATAGAAAAAGAACAGTCAGCACAGAGGGGGGTTCAGGGCTGCCAGTACCTCTCCCCGTAGGAATTCTGTGGTTTACAAATGGGGTGGAGCTACAGACTGGGAAAAAAAAAAGCTTTTAATCAGGGCGACTGATCTAAACATGCTACATGCACTTTGGTTCCATTTGGGATTAAAATGTAATGAATGTTCTTCTTATATTTTTTTAAAGGGTAAATTGTATTGAAATTTTGAGTGTTCTTTAAAAAAAAACAATAAACATATGCAGGTCCCTGGAATTTCCTGCTATTTGATGGCATAGCTGAATTTGTATATTGCACTTCAGGGTTGCAATGTCTGTCTATGTTTGACATTTGTATTTCCTCTTCCTTTGCATTGCTCCTTCAGATTGCCCACCCAACCCCTAGGTGTCCTCTGTTTTTGGGGAACATGCTACATGCCACATGTATGAAGCTAGCAGGTATTGCTGTTATGGTGCTACAGCAAACCTGTGTTTGTCTCAATAATGGGAAGAAAGTAAACTGACACCCTAAACTTGCCTGGATGTTTGATCTAATTATATTGTTTCTTCATTAGATGATGGCTGAGAAAGTTATGGTAAAATGTGATGCACTTTTTCAGCATTTTTTTTTACAAATAACAAACGTCAAACAAATGTCATACTTGCCTTTCCCTGTGCAATAATTTTGCACAGAGCAGCCCAGATCTTCCTCTTCTTGGATCATTTGCTGGCATTCCTGGCTTTTCCTCACTTCCAAGTGCCGCCAATACAGGCTACTTGCTATGGGGGCACTTGTGCTACGGGCTCGATCCCATTGACACACATAGTGCCATTCAGCCCCACCCCCGCTCCCTTCTCACAGGGTGTGATTGACAGCAGCAGGAGCCAATGGCTCCCTTGCTGCCTCCATGTCCAATGGGGAGTGAGAGAGAGACGTTGTTAGCCACAATGCTGGATTGAGATCAGGATCAGTATTTAGAGGGGACTGGGGGGGGGGGAGCTACACATAGAAGGTTTTTTTACCTTAAATTGGTTGTAAAGGCTTAAGGTGTTTTACCTTCATGCATTCTATTCATGAAGGTAAAACACCTCAGCTATCCTAGGTCTCTGCCTCCTCATTGGGGGTAGTATAACATGTTTGTTATTTTCCAAAAATCACTTTAATGCAAAGAATGCTTTAAGTTAAAAAAAAACCTTCTGCCTTTTGAACCACTTCACCATATTTACTTTTATTTCTGTTTGCTTGACACCATGCATTGATTGCAAAAACTGCCAGGAATACAGACATTATGCAAAGAAAGACAATAGAAGTACATTTCCTACCTCGTACCGCTGCACTGGATTTCGTTGAAGAGAGGTGCACTCCAGCTGCTTCATTTCAAAACCAACTGAGATCAGCACAGTGATGGTGTTCCAAATTGGAGAACCGCTGTTTCCTTTTTTTTTTTTTTAAACAAACTTTATTGAAATATCACTCAGACATCTCAAAAAATTAAATTACAGGCAGTGGATTACTTTGCACTTGCTCTGTGCTGAAAAAACGACTTTAGTACTTTTTTTCAGCACACACTGCCTACACACCACAGCAACGCAGTGTGAACTAGGCAAATAGAGAGACAAGGCATATTGCCTTGTCATATGGAGGGACTGCGCTGGAAGACCTGCCCAATGCAGTCCCACTGCATGTGGTGTAAATAAACCCTTACATGTGTTCCAGACTTTTCCCTTTAAATTCTGTTCTATGTGTGTTTATGCACATTCATAGTACCTAATCTGCCCCTGGATGCACAGATTTTTTTTTTTTTTCTTCAAAATAAAGTTCACCTTTTAACACCAAATAATAAATGCACATATTTTGCAGGTAAAAAAATGTACATTTATTATTTTCTGGAGAACTACAAGCCAGCAGACACAAAGACTAGTGGCACCTATCTTGCAAAGAAGTGAAGGTTACACAGGGTGGAGGAGATGATGGTAAACATGCAAAGTGCAGATGATTTCTCTCTTTGTTATGAAGTCTTATACCCTGCAAGAAGGGAACCTCCTTTTTAATATCATATAGTTCAGTGGGGTACAGTATAAATCCTGCAGCTGTACAGTTACTTTTCATTGTTCTTTTTCTCGCCAGTGTATTATGGCTTTAGTCACCATGATGTTAACTGATTTCTGTCCAGAAGAAAAATGACGCCCAGAAAAAAACCAGCATTTTATTTTAAAAGCAAGTTGAGCTTGTTTAAAAAAGAATCAATCTAGCTGTTTTATTCCAAGGCTGATGTAAAAAATAGCGTTTTCTTATTTAGACCTTGTTTCCACTTTAAACATGTGTGTGTGGAAGAAGATAAATGAGTTGGACAAGCATCGAACACAGGCGAAACCAAAGCAGGTAAAGAGAAAAAGAAAGCAAGGCTTTTCTTATCTAGCTAAATCGCCATTTAATGTTCTTATTTTTTCACTTTGCTGCAGAAAATCAATCCTTTGCTTTTTAACAGAAGTGCTATCTCGCCAATCTCAAGCAGTAATCCTGACTTGGGTGTTAATTCTCTGCCCACCACAACTCTGTAGTGGTACAAGAAAATATCAGTTATTGACGTTCGAATTGGATTATTTTACAGACATCTGATACAGCATGCATTTTGTTTTGTAGATAGTTTCTGAGTTTACCCAGCCATTGCAAAAGCAGATTTTATTTTCTAAATACCAGGCTAACCTGCTTTAAGGATGTTTACTAAATGTTGGTAGTTAATTTGAGTCCCTTGCAGAGCTTGCATGCTTGTATGTATAAAAAAAAAATCCACTGACAAACAAAACATAATTATTCAGGATGTAACCTAAGACTATACAATATTTGTACCTTTTTGTTTCTTGTGGGCCTTGGCAGTTGTTTTGTGGCTCAGGGGCTTAAAGAAGAACTCTGGGCAAAATTTTAATTTTCCCATATAGTGGGGCTCTGCTTGCACTGCATGGGTTAACTGCTTGTTTTGTCCAGGAGAAGCTATACTCACCCAAGCCTTCGATCCTCCAAAAACAGCACTCTCCCACATTCTGCAGTGGACTGTTCCTGAAGTCGTCAAGTCCAGAGCCACTCTATGGGCTTGATGAGGTCTGAAACAGGCCATTCACAAGACCACTAGCGTGCAGGGGGGACAGGACTGGACTTTTGCACTTGGAGGATCAGCGGATTAGGTAACTTTATATCTGCTCTGCAATCCCCTAGACAAAAATGAGCAGTTAACGCATGCAGTGCGGGCACAGCCCCACTGCATGGGAAAATAAATAATTTGCCCAGAGTTTAAGGTTTGTATAGTTGTCTTTGGGGACTAATTTGATAAGGAGACCAATGTTTAAGGATTCCGGTTGATGAATGATTGACAGTGAGGGGCCACTCAAGTCTCCTTAACTGTCCAATTGTTCAGTTACACTTTGATTACATCCTACAAGTTTTATACTCAGTTCCTGGTCCAGCATCTGTTAAACTCTGAATGGGATTACATGGATGTACAGTACATGTGTGGGCCTGGCTCCGAAGATTTTGAAAAGTGTCTCTGTGGCTTCATGGGTGATAACTCCATGTGTTGGGGACAGGCAAGTATAACAATTTAAAGAGGAGCTGGGAGCAGGCCAAGGAACAGTTAGTTTCTTGTAGATGGTGTGCATTGGGGAAATTAAGTGAAAGACTTTACTCACTATTACATTATTACATTCACTTTGCTGTGTAGACCTAGACTTGGGGCATGCATCTTGCCTACCCACTGCCCCCGTGTCCAGGAAGAGTGCTTTATTGGCTAGCACTGCTGAAGTGAATGGTGCCTGATCTTAGGCAGCACTCATAGATAGGCATAGATTGGAGAAGAAGCTTGTTCTCTCTCAACATAATGCTCAAGGATGCTTCCTTACTTTCAACCTGCAATGTTACTAACAGAAAAGATAAGATTTTATTTAACCATAAAGCCACACTTTGGAATTCACATTAGAATTCCTCCCGTGATTTACAAGCAGATTGGCACTGTAAAAAATATGTAACATACTCTGTTATATGGGTGATAAAACAGAGAGATAATTGTTCCGAATTGTCTAGCTCCATTTTCTCAGGCAAAACATCCCCTCCCACACAAAATCACATTTCCTCCTCACAAATAATATTTTATTGCAGCTCCTTGTCGCTCGGCATTTAAAATACATTTTGTCGTATAATATTCATGTATGTGGTTTTCATGGAGTCAGTAATAAATGAACTACTTCAGTGATAAGCCTTGAATCATTTATTGTGTATTTAAATCTTTTGGGTGACTGTTATAGTTGACTCCTTTAGTCATAACTGAAATTAATGTTCTGCATTTTTTCCTTTAGCCTTTTGAATATGTAATTGTTAAACCAAAGTGCTTGCTATTTAAAAGGAGCATTCCACTCTGACATTAAACTACTGTTTATATAGACAAAGGGGTTACAGCAGCCTCAACCTGCATAATGGTTTGGGTTTTCATCCAAACCATTACACTATGTCAGTCTGTCTTTACAAATCAATATAGTGATTGTAATCCTGCCCTCTTGGAACTCCTAGTATCTAAGCTTGCTGACGTGCAGTTTAAAGAGCACCAGTAACAATGGAGCTTATTCAAGAATTTGAATGTTTTGTCTTACCTTTTAGTAACTTTGCAAGTCTGTGCACAAGCATGAATACATTCTTAAGGTGGAATTTCACCCTCTCAGTCAAAACTGACTATTTTTAATTCTTATGATGCTAGCATTAGTAAATAGATAGGAGTCCTAGATTGTAAGCTCCAAGGAGCAGGGCCCTCCTATTCCTCTTGTATTGAACTGTATTGTCTCCCGTTATATTGTAAAGCGCTGAGCAAACTGTTGGCGCTATATAAATCCTGTATAATAATAAGTATATCATATTTACTTGTTTTAAATTGTTTTTTACATTTCTTCATTTGTTTCCTGGTTTCCATACATAGGCAAATGATGTCATACATCCAAGGAGTCTTCAGGAGGGGAGGATAGGTTTTCTCAGCTAACCACACCCTCCTGCCTGCATGCTTGAGCTAAGGGCAGATGGATTCTAGGAAGTAAATGCTACATGAATCTTCTGCCCTTACTTAAGATGGCCATGGCCAGAAATGCTGGGGGGTGTTTTTCAACATATTTCTCAGTAAAATAAAGCTTGGAGACATGGATGGATGGGGGAGTTTGCTTTGAATATTAAAAATGAATTAAACAGCGTTTTTGGTTTGGGTTGCTCAGGTGCACTTTAACAGGCCACAATATACAGACATAGTATAATTTTAAAAAGTTGCTTTTTTTTTACCATTGGAAAACATTCTCTGAGATCAAAGCAAGTGGATCTGCCTAGGCTGAGTTGATGGCATCCAAGTTTAACTTTGTAGCAAGTCACAAAGTGAAAGACTGCAACAGAAGCTCATGTGAGTCAGATGGTTATGAACACAGCCAAGAATTGCATGTGCACACCAGAATTTTACACTGGTATGTCATCTCTAAAGCTGGCCATATATGGGTCATTTTTTTGTTCAACTAGAAGGTTGAATGAAAAAAAACTGACTCGATTCCCCCATCTACACTTTTGAGGTGGATGGGGTAGCCTCTCCACTGTGTCATTGTATACTGACAGTGGTGAGTCTCACCTGCCATCAGAATACACAGATCACCACTGCAGCCTATTGCCTGAGTGCTGATTGAGTGCAAAAATATGAACAGGGTGGTCCATCTCAACTACAGTGGCCACTCATGGATCGAAATTGGACCAGACCCTATTGAACAAGATGACTTTTGATCCATGTATGTCCTGCTTAAGACAGCCTTTTAAAGATAAGAAAGTAGATACTTACCCCTGATACTACTTGAAAAAAGATGGCTCCATCATTCTGAAAAGCAGATGAAGACATTGCCAGAGGAGTACTTTGATTTCCCAGAGAGAGAGAGCTGGAGACAATGTAACCGATATGAGTGCACACGAAGTTATCAGCAAACATGATTTCTGGCAGCATTAAAAGGTTCCTTTTTGCAATTATTGAACAGATATAACAAAAGTGCTTTATGTGGTATATTTACCAGGCCAAAAGGGAGGGAATAAGAGAAGTTTATTGTTTAGTAAGTTGCATTAGGACAGCTCACCTTTATCTATAACAGACATAAATTGGTGCATGCAGTGCACAACTGCAACAGCGGATACAGTCCTTCAACAACTTCATGTGCCCATGTACATGGTTATGAAATCACTGCCTGTGTTTTTTGTAGGTTTTGTAGGTAGGTGCAAAATGCCTGGATTCTTTAAATTTTTCCAAATTTACTAACAACTAGATCGTCTCAAATGGGTTGTTTATTTTCTGTATGTCTTGTGACTTCTCTCAGGTTGCTGATTTTAGTATTTAATATACTAAAAGGTGCACATGCATAATGCACACCATGCCCCCAACATTAGAGTCTTGGATATACATTTTGCCAGGATAGAATACTTGATCATTTGATGAATGCCTTGGCAAATGTATGCAGCTCCCAAAGAGATTCTTCTTTTGTTCTATTCTGCGGACAGCCAAGTCTATTGCAGATTAGTTTGCCAGTCACTGAGAGTTAGAAGTCTTGAGCAGCCCAAACTGCACTTGTATCAGTAGCTTTACAAGCATATGTTCATATGTGGAAATTCATGTGATTCAGCTCATGATTTGGATAGGAAAGGGTGTGAACAAGGTTCAATATTTTCAATATAAAGCTAAGATCAACAGTATGGGGATTTTACCTTAAACTAGAAGGAGGAAAGTTCAAAACTACCCTAAGGCAACATGTACAGTAGCCTTCCGTGGCCGTGTGAAAACGTAAAAACTCAGTACCGCGTTTACATGCTTTTCTGCTGCATTTTGCATTTTCCCACTGCCAGTGGTCAAAACATTCCTATCCTGAACGCGATTCTTCTGCATTCAGGAGAGGGAGGTTTAACCTCACCTAAACGCGGCAGCTCCTAAACTCTACTAAAAGCCTATGTGTACATGGACACATAGGCTTTTATGGAGTTGAGTTTAGGAGCTTTGGCAAAAAAGACACCAAAGTTCTTAAACTCAAGTTTAGGAGCTGCCAGTGCCAGAAGCCTTAGAAAGTATCTCTTTGCGGAAATAGTAGTTAATACTTGGAACATACTTCCAGCAAAGGTACTGAGTCAGTGAAGTGAATTTCAACATTATTGGAAAACACATAGATCTATATTTATACAAAAATTAATAAAGGGCAGATGCAATGGGGGAGATTTACTAAAACTGGAGCACTCAGAATCTGGTGCATCTGTGTATGGTAGCCATTTAGCTTGTTCAGCTAAGCTTTGACAAAAAAAACTGGAAGCTGATTGGTTTCTATGCAGAGCTGCACCAGATTTTGCATTCTCCAGTTTTAGTAAATCTCCCCCCATGGACCACTTGTTTTTTTTTTTTCTAATATCATTCTTCTATGTTTGTATGTAAATGATCATACACACTAGCTGGTGTGATGTCTATGCAGCTAGATATACTATACAACGTAAGATGAACATGGCTAATAGCAGTCGGCGTTGCCTCATATTTGAACCTGGATTTAAAACTGCACAGAATGCCTGCATTTCAGTCTTTTATAAGCTTTGGTAAGCCATGTATTTTATTAATTTAAGAGATTGTTTTATTTGATCTGTCTTCCTTTTGTTTCATATCCATGCCTGTGTTGATATTGTTAGGTGAATGGATAGGTGCAAGGTGTTGCCAGTAGTACAAACAAAGGTGTATTGTAAGACATGCTTTAGACATGGATTAACATCCTTTTCAGGGTTATAATAGAGCATCCATTATAAAGCAAGCCTTTCTTTTGTTAGTGACCTTGTAAGTAGGATTTACTGAAAGCATTTGTAAATGCAGCCTTTAAATTTTATGGAGGAAGTTGTGTTTCTCACTGGCCTGCATTATACAGTTTAACTAAGATGCAGTTAAACTATATTTGTGTGCGTGTATGTATATGTGTGTGTGTGTGTGTGTATATATATATATATATATATATATATATATATATATATATATATATATATATAAATGTATTTATTTATTTTCAACCTGCTTAAAGTGGTTTAAAGGCTAAAGGATTTTTACCTTCCTGCATTCTATGCACGAAGGTAAAAAACCTTCTGTGTGCACTAACCCTCCTAATACTTACCTGAGCCCCATTGCGATCCAGCCAGAGCCGTTGCTGTCAATCACAGCCAGTAAGCCAATGAGGAGAGAGAGAGAGGGGATGGGACTGAGTCACACTCTGTGTGTGTGTGTGATAGGACATGCAGAGCAGCAGCCCGAGAGCGAGCCTGCTTGGGTGCCCACATAGCAAGCTGCTTGCTCTGGGGGCACTCGGCGGGATGGAAGAGCTGGGAATGCTGGAGGGTGACCCGGGAAGAGGAGGATTGGGGATGGTCTGTGCAAAACAACTGCACAGAGAAGGTAGATATAACATGTTCATTATTTTTAAAAACATTGCCTTTAATATCACTTTAACCCCTAATTTTCAAAGTGTTTAAAAAGAGAGGTAAACATTTTTTAGGTCTTTGGTAACCATTACTAAGTCCAATTCATTGGAGGTCAATGGTGGTCTGTAGGAAGAATGTCACCCTTACGGAAAGCTAAAAATATGATTAGGTCAGACCACTGGTTTTGACAAGTGGCACTCTCCCCAGAATTATGCTGGCATGGTAAGATTGAAGGTCAATCAGTCACAGCTCAAGAAACCCCTAGCAACCTCTGGAGGAACCCTAAGTTTCCATAGAACCAAGGTTGAGAATGGCTGTAGCTCCAGTGTGGCTCCAGTTTTGGTGTGAAGAAGAAGAGAAAAGCAAACCTCTCCAAATTAACTATATACATTGTAGGATTGTTTTGACATGTGCATAACATTTCTTTGTTCTGAATGAATACATCCTTGACCTACTATGTTTCTGAATTGTGAATGAGAGCGTCTGCCTCATCTGGTTGTAATATTGCAAGAAAGTGACATTTTATTTGTCTGAGCGATATTGAATTTTGCACTGTCTTTATAGGAAAAGTTTCAGCCTTATAAAATATCTAAAAAAATATAAAATGCTGGGGTTCCTGTCATTCGACTTCTAACCAAGTGCATAGTACTGGGAAAAGGCCAATCACACAAACTGGAAGCAATATTATTGGGGAACTCTGTACACATACAGTATGCAGAACCTATCTAGGTTGACTTATTGCAAAGAGACAATTTAATTGTATACATTGGGGGGGGGGGGTATTTCTCCTAAATTCAAATTATTGCTACTCCTTTTAGTAGTTGGCGTTTTGCAATAAATATGCACAAAATTATATGTTATAGGAAGTGTAAAGATTACAGCAGAAGTTGCTGCGACCATAAAAAAATGTTGAACTCTCTCCTGACAGTGCACAACCATCACTTTAAGTGTGATGACATCTTTGTGTCAAGTACTGTGATATCATTGTGTATCCAGGACAGTAACTATCACCTAGCAAACAGAGCTCTAGTTTGAGTCTATTGTAGAGATGTTCATATATGTTTCAAACTACTCTAATACATAAATTAAAATGAACTGAAGACTGCTTTATAGGAAAGGGGCATATACATTTCTTTATGGGTTGACTGGATTGTGGAGCTCAGGGAAATGTGAACAGTATACTGCTGTGGTTTGCTGAGCATCCCTTGCCTGCTCTGTCTATGTAGTGGGGGCTTAGAATGGTCCACTGCCTTCAAAGGGGTACTCTCCCAGTCTGCACTGCAGGAATAGGAAGGTGGCGAGAGTGCTCAGTGTGTGACTGTCAAAGCTGGAAACCGTCAGAGCAGAGAAAAATATGTCATTTTCAGGACCTTCCTTTGTGCAAAAATGCTTAACAAACTCCAAAACATCCAAAATCCAAAACATCAAATTGGCAATTTGTTTTTTTTTTCGAAGTCATTTTAAATTAATCTGCATAACTTCAAGGATGTTCCCTAGTGCAGCATAGGAGAAATCTCAATTACATATGAGGGCAGAATTTTTAGGCGACTTTAAAGATTTGTTTTGCGTTTTTTTTGCACATGCAGACAAAAGTATTTGACGTTTTTTGCCACCTTTTTTTACAATGGTATGCAAGCTCAGGTTGTGTTCCTGTATTGTTTTCCTGGTTTGTAGTGTAGTGGTGTCTTTTGCTCTCAGGATCTTTTGCCTCTTGTTCCTGCTTTTGTAATGCGTACCACTGGGGCTGAAGGCTCCACATACATGGGACACTTCTGAATGATGGAAATTGACTACTGGAAAATGTAGGTTAAAAAAACATCTGTTTAGCCGCGTTTGCATACCACGTTTATGTGCGTTTATGAGCCTTTGCGTTTAGAAGCGTTTTTTAAAGATAACTTCAGGAGACCTTCCAAAATGCCCAGAATGCACTGAAAAATAGTAAAAAATTACCTATTTCAGACATTTTGAGAGAAATATAGAGAGCAAAAGCAGAGAGAGCAGTATTTGTTGATTATTAGGTGTTTTTTTTTTTTTTTTTTGATGTTTGGATGTGTTCCAGCTAATGTCTGTGCAGAAATTATTGCAGCAGTGTCTAACATATTTTCTTTCATGCAAACCTCGAAATATGGTGTACCAGGTCCATTTGAGTACTGGGAAAATGCTTTGCATGCATTTTTCATGATAAAAAAAGGCTCTGGACAGAATCTGGAAATGGAAGAGTTAAAAAAAAATTTCAAACACAAATGCTTATAAACGCGGTTAGCCACGTTTACAAGCGTTTGGCATTTGAAATGCTGATTAAAATCTAATCCTGAACGCAAGTTTTCTGCATTCAAAAAAATGACTGTAAACTCAACTGCCTGTAAATGACTGTAAACGATGATGTGTACATGGGCACATAGGAAAACAGGGAGAGTTCAGGGGCTGCTGAAAAAAAACCGCTGAACAGCTCCTAAACGTGAGTTTATCGGCTGCAGTGTACATGAGCCCTATATATTGGCCTGTGCCTGCACCTCACTGATAAATGCCTCCATATCCAGTATAGCAAGACCTTGTGTCTCCAATATTTTCCTTAGCTGAGCTTTCTGAGTGGAAGGAGAGAAGGAGGACAGCAGAGGAGAACTAATATTCAGGTGTGAGAGCATTTACAAGTGTTTCAGTTGAGGTCTATGGGGCCAAGAAAATGCAAGACACAGCTCCAAACATAGCTCATTTACCTTGGAACTTCAAGTAACTGAGTGTAGAGATATGAACAGCCACAGTAGATTAGAAATGGATCTTTGATGCTAAGCCTCATAGGGAAATGTGCGAAAACTTGCAACAAAATGCTCAGATATGAATGGAGTTTAGGCAGGGCTGACAATGCTTCTTGGGATTTCAGGGCAGCAGAAGTGTCGTCGGCTCACTGTAACAAGCAAAAGATTTGAGTTTAAGTGAGTCATTAAATTATAGTACAGAAATGGACCAGTTGTTGTAAATGATGCAGCTCATTTGTGCATAGCTCTCAAAAATCAGGCCTAACAATAAGTTCTTATGAACATCAGAAGATCACAATTTTCCTTGATGGGGGGGAACCCCTCCCTTTTCTATTATGTGCCCCCGCCTGAAGCAGTTTGCATATCTGAGAGAAATGTTGTGTAGTTGTCACAGCCTCAACAAGACAGGCAGATCTCTAACCGCCTGTCAATCTCAGCCAAAGATCTACCTCTGTATGACCATTCTTCCTTGTATTTTTTTCCCTTGTTAATGTCAGAGCATTAACTTCAAAGTGACTGTATAAAGTGATCAAATAGAAGATGACAGTGGAGGATGTTCTGATGCTGTGCCCTGTGCTCCTCCACAAAAGATTGATATATTTTTGTTTTTCTGGTCATCATATATTTATTTGCCAGTTGCTGTATGTACAGCCCGGTTTGAATATTTGTGCTTTCTGGATGCTGCCTGCAGACAGTGCTACACTGTTCTTGGCACCCATGGAATGCTTTATACATCTAGAATTTCACTTCTCAGATTAGCATATACATATTTTTTTTTAAATATTCTCTGTTCTTCATACTATGCCTGAGGCATTCTTGGAAAGATACACGTAGGAATAATATGGTGAAGCACAACATTATTGCTTAGACTAAAGATAGGCTTGTGAAAACATTAGGCCTCTCAAACACCATTGCAACTGTCATTCAGCTGCTAGGAGAGATATGGAATATGCCGGTAACATTTTCACTATTTAAATCCTAATGCACATTGAAAGCTACATGTTTATCTTTTGTCGTAGAAGTGCTTTCACGTTTGCTTTTTTTGTGCCAAACTTTAACGTGCATGTACCCAAACCATGAATCTATTTTCTCCCTTTTGGTCTGTTAAATATACCATTTTAGGCATTTTGTTATGTTTAATAAGTGCAAAGAAATCAACCAGAAATTCAGAAGTGGGATAAATCATTTAACGCTTGCACTTACAGTGATCAGCTTTTATGTAAAACCTTTATCCCCAAAGGAAAAAAAAACTGCTGTTACTGCTGATATAGTATTATGCAGGCCATAGATGGTTCGTTTATCAGCCGAATTATCGTCCGAAAGAGTAATCGGCCAATATTCGCACCGTTAGTGGGGCAATGTCATTGGCCGATTTTCGTGGTTCCTCTTCATTTCTTTTATCAGTCACACTGAAAAATTTACGGAAAACGGCCGATTTTCGTAATCATTGGTGGCAACAGAAGGACCAATTTTTAGTTTTTCGGCTGAAAATTCGGCTGATAAACGAACTGTCTATGGCAGGGGTGGGCAAACTTTTTGACTTGAGGGCCGCAATGGGTTCATATATTGGACCCGGGGGCTGGACCAAGAGTAGATGAATGATGTGTATGTGTCATCCATAGTAAGTATAGTAATATTCCCCCATAGTAAGCATAGTAATTCATCCCCCATATAGTAATTCATCCCCCATATAGTAATTCATCCCCCATATAGTAATTCATCCCCCCTATAGTAATTCATTCCCCATATTATTTCATCCCCCATAGTACTATTCCCCCCCAAGTAGTAAGCCAAGTCCCCCCTGTGTCAATGCACTTACCTTTGCTCCGCACGTTCCTCTCGCCGTGTTCCCGCGCCGTTCCGGTCTTCAGGGCGGACTGTGAGAGGAGCCTAGCTCCCCTCACGTTCGTCACGCTGCCCCGCCTACACACATCCTGACAGCCAATGTATCACGCTCCGCGGGCCGGATTAAAAGGTCCGTCTTTTGCATCTAACACCCCCCCTCCCCCCCAAGACTGACAATGTGGATGTCCAAAGATGCCCTCTGTGCTCCTTTTTCCAGAGTAGGGGCACTCTAATACAGGAGGTGTGTTACTGGCAAGATCACCAAGTGAAAACTGAGGGAAAAAGCCCCAAAACAGGAAACCTAATGCAGCCACCACATCTAATGATTGGTACGCTGAAATATGCTACATTTTTGGTTTTGGGTTTAATACTGCTTTAATAGCTGAGTGTTTTCCAGCAGATTAACAGGCATGTTTCTGTACTTACAGGCCCTTTAAAGAGATACAACCTGGGAAATGTGCATGTATTGCACAGGTGTACTGCATGTGGTTTTTGTTTTGTTTTTTTTGCCCTGACGTAAACTTAAATCCTTTCCCTAATTCCTTAGTGAATTATTATACATGGCTTCCTCTGTGTTTTCTGTCTGATTTTTTAAATATATTCCTCTTTAGTAAATGTACTTTAAAAGGAGCAGTTGAATTTGATGCCACCTTTTTATGATGGAATTAAAAATGCATTCTTCTAGACTTCAGGTCAGTAAAGGAGAACTTCTTAGTCAAGCTTTGTAAAACACATAGAATATTTTATCACTGTTGTTTTAAAGGTCGAGTGCCACTTGTCTGCTGAATTGATTTTTCTATTGCTTGAATTGCCAGTTTCAATCCTTTCACAATACAAATCTTGTGTGACAATTAAAACTGGAATATGCCGCTTTTTCCAGCTGATAAATATTTCTAAACATGTAACAATTTGAGTGATTCTAGCTTTCTTTTCAGTGTTCTATTGGGATCAGAAGGTTGCGCTATGCACATTTTGTGCTTTCTCTGGACATACGACAGTTAATTGCTCTTTACAAAGTAACAAGATGTCTGAAAATGTTTTTTCCTAACAGAACTTTGTCATGTTCATGTGATTGATGGTAGACAAAAACAGAGGATCTTTATACATTTTTGTATACAGATGGAGATTGTGGTTGTCCTGTAGTTGCTTGTTGTGGTGATACCTATCAAAAAGGTATGATTATGGGTAGCTATTCATTTTCAGCCTTTTAACGCCATTGACATCAACACTTGAATACTGACTAAAAATCCAATGAAAAATAATTTTTTTTGTCTCAAATTTTTTATACAAAATATACAAAATTTTTATACAAAATTACCATATTACCTTTTACCCATATTTAACCTCTTACCCTATAATTAAACCTCAACCACTCGTCAATTATTGGAGGTGCTTGCCTTCTCTTCATTACACTGCCTCCCTCGCTGCACTATGAATTACTGAAGACCTGCAGGTATGGGGGGTTATGTGACCTCTCATCTTCCCCCCACAATATTTTGCTTGTCACCTGAATGGCTAATCAGCAAGCCTGAGTGGTATCATGTGGGAAAGAAGAGCTGGTGCTTAGGGCTTTTTCTTTGTGCTCTACTGGGCAAACATGGGGGGGCAGTTGGGCACCAGGGAGCCAAGAGTACAATAGTGGAAGAGAGAGACCGTTAAAGAATATGTAAACCCAACATTTCATATTCCTGATATGTGCCTGCTGTACCATGTACTTATATAATGAAGTATCCTCTCCTTCTCTTTGTATTGCTTACTTTGTGTGAAATCCTTGGTGTTTCTGCCAGTCCCTCTGCTTTCCTATTAAAAACTGACAACACTAAGCATGAGAGTATAGAGTGGTCAGTTTTCTAGCTGGCTGGGACTCAGCCTGCTCTCCTCCAATGATCAGACGTGTGCTTTTACCTTTCTACACACCCACCCACCCATTCACTGCGAAGATCAGTTGCTGCTGTTTCTCCTCCCTGTGCTCATTATGCTGCTGAGAACAGAGGGAATGTGATCACTTATAAAAAAAAGTTAAAACATTTTGTTTATAATGTTTGGTTTTTTTTTTTATATCTATACACAAATATTTTGTATTTCATTTCTATTTTACACTGAATGGGTGTTTTACAAGGAGAGGGTTTACATAAACTTTAACCACTTGCCCTCCAGAGGATTTACCCCCCTTCCTGGCCAGACCATTTTTTGCGATACGGCGCTGGATTACTTTAACTGACAATTGTGTGATCATGCAATGCTGCACCCAAATTAAATTTTGTCCTTTTTTCCCCACAAATAGAGCTTTCTTTTGGTGGTATTTTGATCGCTTTTTTTTTTTTTTTTTTTTTTTTTTTTTTTTGGTGCTATAAACAATAAAAAGACTAACAATTTTGGAAAAAAAATCAATATTTTTGATTTTTTACTAGAAAACATCCAGTAAAAAAAAATTTAAAAAGTCAAATTTCGTCATAAATGTAGGCCAAAATGTATTCTGCTACATGTCTTTGATAAAAAGAAATCCCAATACATGTAAATTGGTTTACGTGAAAGTCATAGTGTCTACAAATGGTGGTATATATACTGAAATTTTTTTATATACTAGTAATGGTGGCGATCAGCGACTTATAGTGGGATTGCGGTGGGCATTCTGACACTGGGGGGGGGACTAACAGCGATTGACATGCCCAGTGACACTAATACAATGATCAGTGCTAAAAATAAAAGCATGGACACTGTACTAATGACACTGGAGAGGAAGGGTTAACATCTGGGTTAACTGTGTGCTGTGTGTGTGCTTTACTAGGGAGGCATGCTGCTTTGTATTGCTCTGCTATGCAGAACAATACAAAGCAGCATGCTGGAGCTGACGGGAGAGATATGTATTGTTTACATACAGATCTCTCCCTTGTCAGTGATAGTTGGCGATCGCTGGGTGCCGGCGGGGAATCTCCGGCCAGGACCCAGTGATTGACAGCTGTAACTGCCAATGGTGACGTGGGTAGGGGGCGCATTCGCCCCCTACCCGGAAATACAAAATCACGTATATACATGGGATTTTGCACAGCCCTGCCACCCTGTAGCAGTATTTGTGCTATAGGGCGGCAGGGAAGCGATTAAGCAAACCTGAACAGAAAAATACAGAAGTGCCTAAACCCAGCTTTACCCTTACAAATTATGATCATGAATGCTGCTGCCAGACTCATCCACCTTACTAACCGTTCTGTATCTGCCATCCCTCTCTGCCAATCCCTCCACTGGCTTCCCATTGCCAGACTGATAAAATTCAAAACAATAACATATAAAGCCATTTATAACTCTGCCCCAAATTACATCACCAATCTTTTTCCAAATATCACCCAAACCGTACTCTCCGCTCCTTGCACAACCTCCTATTCTCCAGCTCCCTTGTCTCCTCCTCCCATGTTTGTCTCCAGGACTTCTCCAGAGCTTCCCCCATTCTCTGGAACTCCCTACCCCAATTTATCAGACTATCGCCTACTCTGCTCGCTTTTAGGCCATCTCTGAAAACCTATCTCTTCAGGGAAGCCTTTCCTGCCCTCAGCTAATAACAGAATCTTCTACTCCTCCTACCAGTCCATCCCCCACAGTTATTACCTTTTGTACCACTAGCCCCTCCCTCTTAGATTGTACGCTCCAAGGAGCAGGGCCCTCCTAACCCTCTTGTATTGAGCTGTATTGTTGCTGTATTGTCTCCCTTTATATTGTAAAACGTTGAACAAACTGTTGGCGCTATATAAATCCTGTATAATAATAATAACAACTAGAAAAGCTACAATTTCTGGGGAAATTGTGTGAAGTGTTCTTGCCTCCACCAGTAGTCTACAACTGGAGTGGGCGGAGTAATTGGGTGGAGTGGCTTGTCACTCTGCTGCCTGCTCACACACCTGGGTTCCTATGGCAACTCACTCTACAGCAAGGGCAGAGAGAAGAGCGGTTAAAAACAAACTGCTCCAACTTGCTCACTTCACTGGCAGTTGCCATTTTCAACCGGTTGTAGTTTAAAAATGATAAATCCTACAGCGAAGAGCTTTATATTGTGAGAATCACAAGACCCAGACCTACATTTTGATGCATAGTATGTCTCTGAAACATTAAAAATAAAAAAGTCACAGTCGCAGTTTAGAAATTGCCCTTCAAATTTGAGGTGGCTAGAGTGGAGTTTCAATGAATGTCAATGGGCGGCATGAGTTGCAAACAAATGGTCTTGTGAAAACTATCAGGATTATGGCTTAGCCGTGGACATTTTTAGTGGCAACAGAAATAGCTGAACGTTTTGATATAACATTTGTGTAGGTGGGCTTGAAAATGAGGGAGTGATGGCAGTTTAGAAATCACGTCCTGATTTTTCAGCTCACACTCTAGCTTTTGTCAGCTCCCACTCTAGTTTTGAACATTCCGCCATTCATTCCTATGGGACCAATTTCACCACAAAAACGCCGATATTTCGTGAACCATTCGGCGATACGTTCCACAAAGTAATAGCACACCAATCATGAACAATCCGTACGTTTTGGTATATTACTGTCTATGTAGTGTAAAAACTGTGGGAGGAGTTAGGGTGGTAAATTTGGCTATAATAATAAGAATATATATGTGAGATAACAGTAAGTGGTCTTGCCATGCAAGAACACTTAATGATGGCATAAAGGAAAACTGCACTGTCACATCGATAAGAATGCTAAATTAATTTGTAAAAAACCTTACTTGCCAGCATACTGCAATCCCATTCCCCCGTATTCAACTCTCCAGCACTGAAAATATTGTGTTGAAAAATCATTAAGTGTCTGTACTACCCCAAAGCAAATGCTCATTCTCCAGCTGGTAATTTTCAGTGCAAGGTTAAATCCAACTGCATACGTGGCAGTACAGACAGTTCTTACTTCTGATCCTTTGATACATGAGGTCTACTGTGAGTTCAATACTTGCCCTTAATGAAGCAATCAGTGGGGAGTCAAGGGGAAGAGCCGTTGCTATGGTTCCTTTGCTGCAGCCATTTCCTACTCCGCCGTTGGGAGAATCATTTGAGCCTCGAGCTGTTCATTTAATTTACTTTACAGACCCCAGTTCCCTTGCCCCAGTTCTTGACACTACCAGTCTAGCAGAGTCTAGAGAATGTCTGCTACATTGAGAAACATTCGGCATGCTTTCAAAGAGAAGTCGAGGTGATGGCAGAACTTGATTGGATTGAAAAATGTCTGCCTAAGTGACCGTGTAGCAAATTACTACACCTCTCGATTCCCTTGTACTTTGTTCTTGATTAGATTAGTAGCTAGGTTTTTATAGTAGAACAAAAAAAAAAGGTTATCTATTAATAGAATTTGTAGCGCAGACAACAGATCCGTATTATGTCCCGTAGGTCACAAAAGCATGACCTTTGATCTGCCTGTGGGAACAGGCTAAATGGTTCAATGGTTATTCTTCATAGACTACAGCTGGATTTTTCTAATCACTTGTTTCTAGTGGTTAGCTGAGATTTCTCAGTTTACTGCTGGCATGATATGACTTTGGGTTGATATAGAAACAATTTGCCTTGCGTTGGTTGTGACATTTGGAGAGTGTAATAAGTGTCAGTTTGTATGACAGTGCTGTGATCTACAGAGCGTTCTTGTAATTCTACCAGTTTGCAGCATATGCTGTGCTGAGAAGAGTTATCTTGACAAGATCACGTTTGTTTTGATAAGACACATGATAAGGTCACAAACCAGTGTAGCACTGCTAGTTGCATAAACATTCCTTGAAACAAGTGCTTTGTTGCATTAAGTATTGCTAAGGGTGTTTTTAGACCTTACATTAAAATAGAGCAAACAATTATTATTATTATTATACAGTATTTATATAGCGTTTGCTCAGCGCTGTACATTATAGTGGGGGGGACAGAACATGAGACAATACAGTAACAAAACACGAGGGGGTCAAGGGCCCTGCTCTTTCGAGCTTACAATCTAGGAATGTTTTAAATGTTTTTTTGCCTGGAGTCTTTTTTTTCTTTTTTTGTTTTCTTTTTATTTAATCCCGTTGTCTTAAAGTGTTACTAAACCCAGGACCCTGCATTCAGTTTATCTGGTCTCCCACAGTACACAGAACATTGAAATGCAATTATGCACAGTGGCTAAGTGATTAGCACTTCCGCCAGGCAGTACTAGGGTCATTGGTTCGAATCACAACCACGGCATCACCTGCCTGGAGTTTGCATGTTCTCCCTGTGCCTGCATGGGTTTCCTCCCGGTACTCCAGTTTGCTCCCACACTCCAAAGACATACTGGGAGGTTAATTGGCTCCTGTCTAAATTGACCCTAGTATGTGTATGTATGAATGTAAGTTAGGGACCTTTAGTATGTACGCTCCCTGCAGGATAGACTTTTCTCATCAGCCATCAGAGCAGTCTTGTGACTTCTAACAGTGTTCAGCAGTCACAATTAAAAGCAGTGATTCTCAATGCCTGTCCTTAAAGTGTTACTAAACCCAGTACCCTGCATTCACTATATCTGGTCTCACACAGTACACACAACATGGAAATGCAATTATTTTAGTAAATATAAACTGCTAAATACCTTTTCTCATCTGCAGTTAGATAAGTCTTGTGACTTCAGCAGAGCAGAGCAGAGCACTGGTTAAAGCTTGTAGGAGGAGTTTTATTTCTCTAGGAGGATGCAGAACCCCTGACCTCTGTCTGCACAGTGATGATTGGCCCTGTGCTGATCACATGCACTCTCCCAAGAAAAAAAAAAAACCTCTCTAGCAATACACATCAAACTGAGCATGTGCAGAGTGACTCCACACAATATGTCTTATCAGGAGATAAGAGGGGGACACTGGAAGAAGGGGAGGATCAGAGAAGTCAGGATCAAATAGCATTTTTACACAATGCAGAGGATTAACACCTTAGGTTTCACAATGAGTATATCAAGCATGCTTTACTGCATATACAGACTGATTTTACTGTTGTGGGTTTAGTGACACTTTAAAGTGGTGGTTACGAATTGTGAACGACCAATTGGTGTCCTGTAGACTGATCACTGTATGAATATGTATCCTTGCATCGACTGAGCAGCAAGCTTTGTGCATTGTGCAAACTAATCTGCAAGGATCCAGATAGAGCGTTGATCCTTCTCCCTTGATTTGTTAAGCAGAGGACCTCTGAACAGGTTACAAGAGGGAATTCAGCTTTGTTAGTATTTCTTGAGGCTTCACCATCACTTGATTTATGGCGGTTTTCAACTAGCTGTTTATGAATCTACTATACAAATGAATGAGCAGGTTTAAAGTATATCTAATGTCAAAGTATAAAATCATATATTAATTTCGAAATTGTATTTACATTCTTTCTAGCCTATTTCTATTAGGCAACATTCATAGAAGAGTTTGTGTTTGGCCATGGGCAAGAATCAGTGATTTCACTGAAAGGGGAATGCCAGCATCCCTGTGATTTATAACATACAAAAAAACAACTCTGGATGGGACTTTTTAGCTATTCGCAATGTGTGGATACACAAACATAAAATCAAATAGTTTTAGTGTATATAATACAGAGTTAAAGTGGTTCTGAAGGCAAACCATGTCACTATCCAGTGTGCCTCTATAGTCCCACCAATCCAAATGTAATGTGTACAGTTAAGGTACATGATATTTTAACTTACAACTCAGAAGTGACTATATGTAATATCAGCAAGGAAACACAAATCTGTGTCCCAGGGTTTTTGCCACAATCCCCTCAGCAGATATCCCAGTCAACTGTATCAGAAGAATTTAAAGGCACCAAACATATGGATTATTACATGTGTCAAAAGGGGGGGGGGGCAATATATTATAGAACCCCATCCCTAAAGATTAGAAACGTAGTGTAAAATGTTCATAAGTAATATACAGTTGGGTCCATATATATTTGGACACAGGCACAATTTTCATACTTTTGGCTCTGTATGTCACCAGAATAAATTAAAACAAAACAATCCAAATGAATTTGAAGTGCAGACTTTCAGCTTTAATTTAAGGGGTTGAACATAAATATCAAGTACACATTTTAGGAACTGCAACCATTTTTATACACAGTCCTCCATTTTCAGGGGCTCAAATGTAATTGGACAAATGAATATAATCATAAATTAAAATGTTCATTTTTAATATTTTGTTGAGAATCCTTTACTGGCAATGACTGCCTGAAGCCTGGAACCCATGGACATTACCAAAGACTGGGTTTCCTCCTTTCTGATGCTTTGCCAGGCTCTAAATGCAGCTGTCTTCAGTTCTTTGTGGGTTTTTCTGCCTTTAGTTTTGCCTTAAGCAAGTGAAACGCATGCTCAATTGGGTTGAGATCAGGTGATTGACTCAGCCATTGCAGAATATTCCACTTATTTTCCTTCAAAAACTCCTGGGTTGCTTTTGCAGTGTGTTTTGGATCATTGTCCATCTGTACTGTGAAGCGCCATCCAATCAACTTTGCTGCATTTGGCTGAATCTGGGCTGACAGTATATCTCTAAACAGTGCAGAATTAATCCGGCTGCTTCAGTTTTCTGTCACATGATCAATAAACACCAATGAACCAGTGCCACTGGAAGCAATGCATGCCCATGCCATCACACTGCCTCCACCATGTTTTACAGATGACTGTGTGTGATTTGGATCATGAGCTGTTTCAAGCCTTCTCCACACTTTTTTCTTCTCGTCATTCAGGTACAGATTAATCTTAGTTTCATCGTTCCAAAGAATGCTTTTCCAGGAATGGTCTGGCTTTTTTAGATTTTTTTTTTGCCAAAGTCTAATCTGGCTTTTCTATTCTTCAGGTTTATGAATGGTTTGCACCTTGTGGTGAACCCTCTGTATTTGCTCTCATGAAGTCTTCTCTTGATTGTAGACTTTGACAATGATACGCCCAACTGCTGGAGAGTGTCCTTCACTAGTTCTGAATGAGTTTTTCTGTACCATAGAGAGGAACCTGGGATCATCCACCACTGTTGTCTTCGGTGGACTTCTATGCCTTTTTATGTTGCTGAGCTCACCAGTTTGTTCTTCTTCCCTCAGAATGTACCAAATTATGACATGTTCAAGCCAAATGCCAAACCAAATTTAAATAAAATCTTAAATAGGTATCTCAAACCTAAATATAGATCGTGAAAATAGAAGGGCCTAATAATGGATCCCACGTAATACTTGCATATCATGCAGCTGGTCCTATTGTATGCAGATGTATACCAAACATTATGTTCCTCCTCTACATGGTGGTGGTTCTAAAAAGGAAAGAAAGGAATACAGACATGACTATAACTTGTAAAAATAAATAAATGTACCTGGGGCGCCACCAACTTCAGTGTGTCAAAAGAAAGGTGGTATACCTTGCTTATCCATGGGAAAGTATGCCAGATGTATGTATATAATGTGTATAAAGGAATAAGTGGTGCCAAACAAGGACATTAACTATTTGATAAAATGCATATGTGTGCTACTGACAAGCATAATGGGATAACATACAAAGGGGATGATCAGAAATGGTGTTCGCAGCATATAGTTTGCACCCGACATGTACAAGCTGTATGACGTCATCATGCCACCAGCCAATAAGGTCAAACCGCCATACAAACTATGGGAAGGCTTCAAGGAAAACACACAGGTGAGGAGGGCATGCAGGAGCATAAGGGAGGAAGTCAGGACCAGGGGCAGGGCCTGTCTAATATAGGATCACCCCACAGCCAGTGAGGACACTCCAACCAGGGCCGCCCACTTCCTCTCTGAACAAGTGCCAGTATCCAAGGTGCATCAACCACTCCCAAAGGGGAGACCAAGACATGTGCCAGGTGACTCCAGGACAAAAGCATACAACATTGCTGAGGGGAAAATGCCATTCTACAACACAAAAATAAAGCATGTAATTGAAAACAAATATAAGCAGTGCAATCAACATGTACAAATATATACAAACTGCAATTTGCAGGTATTTTATGTATACATATAATGGGTGTATATGTCAAATAGATATAAACAATAAATCAAATCTCTGTATCATAAATTGACTAGATGGAGGACACGAATATGTAAAGTTTAAACAAACTATCATCCGCAATGCATTGTTACCAAGAAACTTTGCTATTATTTGAAAAAAGGTTTAAAACTTGTGGAAACATTTAACCCTAGTGTCATAGTAGCTCAGGGGCGGAAGATCCATTTCATCTCCACCTGTAATGGCCACCTATTCCAGCCACCTCCCTGTGGATCTTTATGTACTCTGTCAAGTCCATTAAATTGTTCACATGGAACTTGATAGTTGTGTTGGAACACTACATATCTCCCAATAGGGAAACGTAAACTTCCTGTATGCATAGCATATATGGGATCATTCACTAGGTCCCCCCGTGTGGTCCTGGGATTTTTGCTCACCATTCTTGTGATCATTTTGACCCCACGGGGTGAGATCGTGCATGGAGCCCCAGATCGAGGGAGATTATCAGTGGTCTTGTATGTCTTCCATTTTCTAATTATTGCTCCCACAGTTGATTTGTTCACACCAAGCTGCTTGCCTATTGCAGATTCAGTCTTCCCAGCCTGGTGCAGGTCTACAATTTTGTTTCTGGTGTTCTTGGACAGCTCTTTGGTCTTCACCATAGTGGAGTTTGTAGTGTGACTGTTTGAGGTTGTGGACAGGTGTCTTTTTATACTGATAACAAGTTCAAACAGGTGCCATTGATACAGGTAATAAGTGCAGGACAGAGGAACTTCTTAAAGAAGAAGGTACAGGTTTGTGAGAGCCAGAAATCTTGCTTGTTTGTAGGTGACCAAATACTTATTTTCCACCATAATTTGCAAATAAATTCTTTCCAAATCAGCCAATGTGATTGCCTGGATTTTGTTTCTCATTTTGTCTCTCATAGTTGAGGTCTACCTATGATGCCAATTACAGGCCTGTCTCATCTTTTTAAGTGGGAGAACTTGCACAATTAGTGGCTGACTAAATACTTTTTTTGTGTGTGTGTGTGTGCTATGTGCTTTCAAAACTCATGCTGGGTCTTTCCAATGCAAAAAGGCCCGCACTCAAATGGGAGCAATCACTCCCATGGTCCTGCAAATAATGAAATGTTTGGGCCTGAATATAGTGCCATCCAGTAGCATCTGTCATCTGTTCGTATCAATATAGCAACAATAGGTGCATTCTCCTCATTGATAGTTACCTTTAGCAATACAAGGGTCTCCCCTGTTACATACTATGCTCTAAAGAATCCATCAGAGAGCCAGCTCACCTATAGGTAATCAGTGGAGTGTTGGCAACAAACATTTTAACCATTGGATTGGCAGTGAGAAGGTACTGTTTTTTCCTCAATATTTTGTGGATACTGTTTTATATGTACCAAAACCAGTTTTCAACTCTCTATTTCATACAGGAAATTGATTAGATTTTTTTTTGTGTATATGCACAATTTGAATCCAAATTCTTCTCTTGTAAATGGTGTTGTGCACAATGTGTGGGAATGACTGTGGTTGTCAACAGTGGCTGTAAGATTTATACTTTGGAAAAACAAATGGCAGACGCCAGCCAGTGTGTATCCAGGGTTGGTGTTTCTGTTGGATTCTGCTGACTGCGTAGAAACCAGCCACAGGTAATCAGCCAATTTATATGCGGCCATAGCGGAGACTTTTGCTGGTTCAAGAGGCGGCGTCTAGCCACCTCTGGAGTTTGTCTGCAGATACTTTGCAGCATTCAATCTGAATGATCCCGAAGCGCGCAAACTTATTCTGTGAAGATACCCACACATTTAATTCCTTGAATTCTGTGACATGTATTCACTATGCCCTGTGGTTAGGCACTACTGTGTCACACATTTCACAGAGCCTGCCTTATGCACTACAAAAGCTGAGGAGGAGTTTCAGGAGGCGAAGTCAGTACAGCTTTTAGACAGCAATGTACCATGGGATATGTAGTCCTTAGAGGTTAAATATAAACTGCAGAGGAGAAGCTGCAAAGTATGCAGGGAAGTAAGAAAAATTAATAATAGCGCCTATGGTCAAAATTGTATAACTTACTAATAGTGTACCAGCTGCAAAAAAACCACCATATATAAAGTGTACCAATTAATAAATAATTTGCGCTAGTAAATATATATAAATATATGTAAAAAAATCATCAAATCATAAGTCCAGAAAAATATATATATACCAATACCACAGAAAAATATAAAAAACTTTTTAGGTGCAAAAAAACTTATGTGCAAAAGGAGTGTCTCAATATAAAAAAAAAAAAAGTGTCTCAATATAAAAAAAAATTTCACCAAAAAACCTTGATAATATAATGGCAGATCATCCATAAAAATATCTTCAGAAACGGAAGCTCTCCAACACACCGATCCTCATCGATCGAAATAACAGGACGAAAAACTTTGTAGTTAATCGAAAATCCACTTCTCCAATAGAAAAAGGACCACCTTCAAACGTATCCATGGGGGGAAATGCCAAGCACTCGAGAGAAACAGAAAGACTTCATGGTGCAATATTATAAAAACCAATTCCTTTATTAGATACTCATTGCACTTACTCAAGAGGTGTCCCAGCCGACACCAGCATCAACAGCATCAACAGCAATCACATAAACGAGCCTGACTACTCAGCACATGTGCAATAGCTGGCAGTCAAAAACGTAATGACATCACATCAATCAAGCTCCGCCCTACGCGTTTCGTCATCGACGTCCTCACGGAGCGGATAGATGTGAGACGTCTCACCCTCATTAAATATACACTCACAGGAAACGAACAGCTGACATCAATGGGGAATCAAGCAAAGCAAGCCGCCCCAAGGATGACAGAAGTCCACAAAAAGTATACAATATATCCAATATATTTGCCATCACAAGCAAAAAACTTTAAAACAAGGGAACAAAAATAAAAAGAAATTTAAATAAAACAATGATAGTAAATAAATTAAATAAATAAATACATTAACGGGCCAATACCCTCTAAGACTGTGTTTCAAAAAGGGAACTTAAAGGGCCAGTAACACATTAAGCACAAATAAAGGGGAACTCTAGTGATAATACAAAAATAATGCAGAAATTGTATAAAAAGCACACAATCTTCCATATATCATCTTTAAACAGTTGCCTATATGAAAATATACTTAAAAAGCATAAAAATTAAAATTTAAAAATTTGTGAGAAAACAGTTCAAATCTATATCGACATTTAACCCGAATGGTTGCAAGGAATTTAGTTCATAAATCCAAAACGTCTCTTTTTTGGAAATCTCATTAACCAAATCCGAGCCCCTCCAATGGGGTTTTACCATCTCAATCCCATAAAAGGTAAGTAAGCTCGGATCACAATTGTGTACCAATTTAAAATGTTTGGATACACTATGTTTATCAAATTCTTTTACTATGTTTCTTATAGGCGAACATATAAGAAACATAGTAAAAGGATTTGATAAACATAGTGTATCCAAACATTTTAAATTGGTACATAATTGTGATCCGAGCTTACTTACCTTTTATGGGATTGAGATGGTAAAACCCCATTGGAGGGGCTCGGATTTGGTTAATGAGATTTCCAAAAAAGAGACGTTTTGGATTTATGAACTAAATTCCTTGCAACCATTCGGGTTAAATGTCGATATAGATTTGAACTGTTTTCTCACAAATTTTTAAATTTTAATTTTTATGCTTTTTAAGTATATTTTCATATAGGCAACTGTTTAAAGATGATATATGGAAGATTGTGTGCTTTTTATACAATTTCTGCATTATTTTTGTATTATCACTAGAGTTCCCCTTTATTTGTGCTTAATGTGTTACTGGCCCTTTAAGTTCCCTTTTTGAAACACAGTCTTAGAGGGTATTGGCCCGTTAATGTATTTATTTATTTAATTTATTTACTATCATTGTTTTATTTAAATTTCTTTTTATTTTTGTTCCCTTGTTTTAAAGTTTTTTGCTTGTGATGGCAAATATATTGGATATATTGTATACTTTTTGTGGACAACACTCTTAGGGTGTCATCCTTGGGGCGGCTTGCTTTGCTTGATTCCCCATTGATGTCAGCTGTTCGTTTCCTGTGAGTGTATATTTAATGAGGGTGAGACGTCTCACATCTATCCGCTCCGTGAGGACGTCGATGACGAAACGCGTAGGGCGGAGCTTGATTGATGTGATGTCATTACGTTTTTGACTGCCAGCTATTGCACATGTGCTGAGTAGTCAGGCTCGTTTATGTGATTGCTGTTGATGCTGTTGATGCTGGTGTCGGCTGGGACACCTCTTGAGTAAGTGCAATGAGTATCTAATAAAGGAATTGGTTTTTATAATATTGCACCATGAAGTCTTTCTGTTTCTCTCGAGTGCTTGGCATTTCCCCCCATGGATACGTTTGAAGGTGGTCCTTTTTCTATTGGAGAAGTGGATTTTCGATTAACTACAAAGTTTTTCGTCCTGTTATTTCGATCGATGAGGATCGGTGTGTTGGAGAGCTTCCGTTTCTGAAGATATTTTTATGGATGATCTGCCATTATATTATCAAGGTTTTTTGGTGAAATTTTTTTATATTGAGACACTTTTTTTTTATATTGAGACACTCCTTTTGCACATAAGTTTTTTTGCACCTAAAAAGTTTTTTATATTTTTCTGTGGTATTGGTATATATATATTTTTCTGGACTTATGATTTGATGATTTTTTTTACATATATTTATATATATTTACTAGCGCAAATTATTTATTAAAGTATGCAGGGAAACCTGGAAGAGATGGCAAAAAAAGACAACACTCTTAGGGTACATTCACACTTGCAAATTGGCCCACCAGCTCATACATGTGAGAACCCCAGGGGGAGTCCCTATGATTAGCTGTGGGAGGCAGCCCTATTGAAAGCAATGGGAGACTGCTGGCTCCTGCAACTAATTGTGGCTATTCACATGTAACTGCTTTTCAGTGATCACCTGCGAGTGCACGGCCCTATATGCAGGCAGTCTGTATCCAGGACTGATCACTCGCAGGTGATTGCTACAGTACATAGTGATTACATGTGAGAAGTTGCAGTTAGTTGCAGGAGCCAGCCACTTCTCATTTCTTTCAATGGGGCTGCCTCCCACAGCTGATTGTAGGGGCTCCCGCTGGGGCTCTCACATGTATGCACTGCTGGGCCTTTTTGCAAGTGTAAATATGGCACTAACATAAAAAGAGATTTTCAAGTAAGCTTCTATTGGATTGTCAAAAATCTTTTCTTTTTTTTTTCTTTCTTTTTTATTGTTATTGCCAAGGCATGGTATACAGGTTTAGTTTTTTTCCCGTTCAACCAGTGGGCCAGATCCCTGCATAAACACGATGATGAGACTAGGTTAGTGATGTAGCTGGGGGCTGAGTTGTGGATGGCTTTGTAAGTTGTTGTTAGTAAAAAAGGTAGTTCGAAAACTACCTGTCTGCTGGCTGCAATGCCAAGACCTGGTCAACCATACAGTCTAACATGCTTGTCTCAGATGTGTTTGTATGCATGTATATGCAGTATATTCCCACTTGGTTGTGAGTATTTGTCTCACCTTGATAAAGGGGTCCACCTACTCTTCAGATGTTGGTGTTTTGTACTGATATGGTACATAAACAGTCATTCCTGTAGATATCAAAGCTGGCGGTTTTCTGCATTTTGGATTTACACGGTGTCACCCTTAGCTGTACACCCACCCCTACATACAGGTCTACAAGAGGTTTGTGCATTGTGGTTTAGATGTATTGCAAGCTGAAAATAGCTAACAACCTGTGACCATTTCCCCAAGGATGGTTGGTCGGGTGTCCATAGGCAGTTGAATGGCACATTTAAACATGGGTATCTTCTCATGCCTATGGGCACAGGGGGGTTGCCCGAGTGCAGTGTTTTGTGGAGTTACTTGAAAGAGAACTTGTAAGAATTCACTTTTACCTGTCAAAACTGAGACCTAGTATGAGCACATCTTAAATAAATGTATGCAGCAGTCACAAATTATGAGCAAATTGAAAAATAGTTGTAATATGTGTGGCTGGCCTTAGCCTTGTCTAACAGTGAATGATCCCAGGTCAAGGAGATAAAGGATCAGTTAATACTACACTTCATCCTAGCTAGACTTTTCAGTTGATTTACACACTCCCTTTCCTTTCTTGACATTTGCTTGTTTCTAAATGTCAGTAGTTCACTAATATATACTGTTTCCAGCTTTCCTGCTATAACTCCCCACCACACACTCTAGGAGAGTACGCACAATGGCCAGTTATTGTTGAAGAGGTACACTCCTTGAAGCTTTGCTCGCTTTCTTTATGGGGTTCAAAGTTTTCTTTATCCATTTTGCCGTTTTTAGCTGAAAAGACATATTTTTAAAAAAAAAATTAAAACTATTAAAAAAATTTTTTTCCAATCCACAGGTACATAGACAGCAATATAATCATATTTGTCCAGAATTGGGCAAACCATTACAATGACAAGAGTGCTAGAATGGTCAGCTTTTATTATGATGGGTTTAACCATTTTTCTAAAAGAAAAAGTAGGAGTTTAGGGTGATACCATTTATTGGCTAACCAAATAGAGTGTAGTGCTAGCTTTCACGGTATTCTGGCCTCTTCTCCTGTGTGCTTTGAAAGCTTGCTGTACTGTCTATCTAGTTAGCCATAAATGGTATCACCCTAAACTCAAAATCCTACAGTAACCGTTTCAATGGATTTTTATTGGTTGTTTGATTTTTTTTAAATAGAGTAAAAACTCGACCGCTTTCTAGTACAACAGAAACAAACAGACTCCTACAATGAACAGTAGTCGACAGTGGAGAGAGAATGTACCAAGGGTCTCTCGGAAAGGGGCAAATGAATAATGATTGGAGTAGTTTAAGAACCTTTGACCAAAATCAGGAAAGCATAGGGCATGTCAAAATCCTACATTTTTCAATGGCTAACAAGATGCAGCACATTGCTGCTGCCACAATTAATTAAAGAAATACTGAAATTGTGACTGCTTAAAAAGTGTTAGCTGGAGTTGGCTTTTAATTTATTGGTCATTTACTCAAGGTCTATATAAAGCTACATGCATGTGTCTACAGGGTGACAACACTGTAGTAATTTCACTACAGAGAAATAGAGTTGTCATCCAAAAACAGGAAGCATAAATTAACATATCTATTAACAGGATCAATAGGTAAAACTATGTTACATGGAGAAAACAAAACTGCTGTATTATAAGAGTATTTAAAAAAAAAAATCATTCTTTCCTAGGAGGATGCAGCATCGGTCCCCTGCCGGCGCTTAGGGTGAGAACTGAGTGATCACATGACTGATGATCGCTGAGTTCTCACAGGCGTTCTGAGCAGAGAGCGGTGCCTGTCAGTCACCGCTGTCTGCTCTGCACCCCCTTCTCCCGAGCACTCACTGGAGCGCTGGGCTATGGATGGGGAGGGAGCTGCTGGCTCAGGCTCTCAGCGCATCGCTACATCTTTGAAGTCAGGATCTTTCTCCAGCTTGGACTGGCTGACTGACATCAACTGACAGCGGGCTTCAGCCCACTGTCAGTTGAAAATTGGTCGCAGAAATGAACTGCACTCTTGTGATCCACAGGAGAAGTATAGCCAAAAGATCTTTGGCCGTACTCCTTTAATGTTATTCATAGACTAAGGCATACATATCAATCGATAACATTATGACCACCCACCATAACTTGTTGAGGCATAGACTCCATTTGACCTGAGCATCAAGCTGTCAATAGCAAAACTTTGAAGTCCTGTAAGTTGGAGGTGGACTCTCCATGGATCAGACTTGTTTTTCCAGCTCATCCCACAGATACTTAATTGGATTGAGCTGCAGAATTTGTCAAGTCAACACATCATACACATTGGTATGTTCCTCAAACCATCCGTGAATTCATCAGACCAGGCCACCTTCTTCCATTGCTTCATGGTCCAGTTCTGATGCCCATTGTAGACACTACTGTGGACATGAGTCAGCAAGGGCTTCCTGACCAGTTTGTGGCTACGCAGCCACATACACAACAAACTGCAATGCAATGCACTGTGTATTCGCACATGTTTTTATAAGGAACAGTATGAATTTTTTTCAGCAATTTGAGCCACAGTAGCTCTTCTGTTAGATTGGACTACATGGACCAGTCTTTGTCCCCCATGTGTATCAGTTAACTTTGGCTGTCTATGACCTATCACTGTTTTACCTTCTTTGGACCACTTTTGGTCGGTCTTGACCACTGCAGACCAGGAACATACCACAAGAGCTGTTGTTTTGGAGTTACTCTGACCCAGCCATTTATCCATTACAATTTGGCCCTTGTCATAGTTGCTCAAATTCTTCTGGTGCTCATGCGCTAGATGAAAAGTAGTTTGAAAATCTGTCATTTGGACAGTTCATTAATTTTTTGGTCCAGTTAATGGGCACAAATCAAAAATCGGTAGTGATGTTTTTCAGTCAAAAAAATTGAAGGAAAACATTGGAAAACTTCTGCTAAATGGACGATTAATTGAAAGGTCAATGTGTTTCTCACCCTTTGAAAATCAAATTGTTCATATTGCGCATATATAACAAAACAAATGAAAAAACGGATTCATTTATGTCCTTTGAGTGATTTATTGTTCGAAAATCGGTCATTAAATAATGGCAATATTGCGTGTTCTTATGACTGTTGTTTTTAGAAATGTGTTTTGAACGGTTTTTCGAATAGCGTATGGCTAGCATTACGCTTGCCCATTTTTTCTACTTTCAACACTTCAGGGACAACATGTTCACTTATTGCCTAATATATCCCATCCATTTTCAGATGCCATTGTAACAAGATAATACATTTTACCTGTCAGTGGTCATAATGTTATGGCTGATGGGTGTAACTCATTTTTGGCATTCTACTTTAAGCTTACTGCAAGGAGAAGGTGACAGCCAGCTATATTCATAAAGCTGCAAAGTCTGCTGGCTGTATAGTGTAAGCACTCTCCAAATAAAGAATGCTTCACTTTTATGTCAGATTTTTTAAGCCCTTTACTAAGTTTTTATCCCCACTTTGTAGTGATTTTACAGTGTGCAGCCATTTAGAGCTTTGTTGATTGCTTGCCAGCTGCTAACTGATTGACATGAAGTAATGTCTCAAGTGCTGCAACTATGTTTGCTGAAACTGCAGAGATTCACAAATGATAGCTTCTTACTTTACCTCTGATGTCTTGATTTGCCTGACCACTTGAAGTCTCCAGTTCTGTCTCCTTATTAGATACTTTTACCTTATTAATGAACCACTGTGGTTAGCACAAAACAGGTTCTGTAGTCTTTTTTTTTTTTTTTTTTTTTGTCTTCATGTGGCTTTCTGTACCCAAAAAAAACAAGCATGTGATGTGTTAAATTTAGTGGAGGGGGGTTTTCAAGCCATATTTCTTGAAACATATAACTAACTTGACAATTTAAAGCGGAGTTCCAGCTGTTTTTGTGTATTAAAAGTCAGCAGCTACAAAAACTGTGGCTGTTGACTTTTAATAAACACACACTTACATGTCCCAGGGTCCAGTGATGTGCTCATCCACACCATCCCTTCTCTCCTTCTTCTCTCCACATCGCTGGCATCTCAACTGTGGGTTCCAGGCTGCTTCACAGCCAGGTGCCCACTGCGCATGCGCTAGTCGTGCTGCACCTCCTGATTGGTCCGGCAGTCTTCTGGGACCTGTGTAGGTTCCCAGGAGACTGCGGGAGAAAGGAGGGAGCTGAACTTCCAGACTAGCAGATTTAGATACACTAAAAAAAACTGAAGCCAAAATCCAACTAACATTTTATACCCAGTCACAGCAAACATGTTTTTTTTTTTCCTTTTGGGATAAAGGTTTTACATGAATAAATAAAAACTGATCATTGTAGGCACCCCTGTCAATGTTAAATGGCTTGTTCCATCCCTACCTCATCTGTAAAAGAGCTTGTTCTTTTGAAGAACAACAAACTGGATCACCAGATGAAGGTAAAAAACAAGAAAGCCTAAAGGCAAGTTCACACCATAGAAACAGTTTGGATGCGTTCCAGATGCATTTCTGCATGGTAGTTTTTCATGTGTTTTTTTTATATGTTTTTTATGCATTCTGGTGTATTTTTTCCCTTTTTTTTACTTAATGTTAAATAAGGACATGTGCAGTCCAGTGCTTTTTTGGTGCATTTAGATGTGTTCCAGTGCATTTTTGATGCGTTTTACCACATTCCAGTACAGTTCAGTGCTGAAAAAATGTACCATGTTCTACTGTTTATTTTTTTCTGGAATTGGAATGTACTGTAACTGACTGCACTGCTTTGAACCATGCCATTGGGAACCATATAACCTTCTATCCATGCGTTTTTGATGCAGAAAAAAACCCCGCACTGGACTGCATGTGGTGTGAACCGGCTCAAAAGTAAGAAAACTAATGCAGACCTCACATCTAATAATTGGTAAGCAGCAGCAGTATAATAAGTGTTTCCTTTTGTTGTACAGAATTTGTTCGATCAATCAACTTGAGTACATTCAACCTGCCCATACATGGTTCAAATCTTGGCCGATTCCTGCGGAACCCTTCGAACTGTCTATGGCCGGCTTTAGTAGTGGACGACACTACTGCACTACCCATGAGCTGCATAAATAATAAGAATAATTGTGTATACCAAAAACGTAGAAAAAATCCTTAGGGTAGGTTCACACCACAGTGCATCAGCATATTGGCGTGAGCTGCCAATGTATGCTTCGTAGCTTTAAAACGCTACTTGTCTCTATCGTTCTTTTTTTTTTTTTTTTTTTTTTTTTCTGCCATGCACACCAGTGTGTGGTTTGCTTGTAAAATCAGGTGTGAATTCTCACTCTGCAGGCTTATTGCCTTGTCCATGCGTTGGGACTGCATTGAGCAAAGCAGCCAGATGCATGTGGTGTGCCAGCCAAATGCATATTTTTCTGCCTTGGTTAAAGTACATAAAATGCAGCAGTACCCTTTGGCAGCGGGAAGACCTCCATGGGACTGTATAGTGAAATTAGTCAGCTACGGCAGACAGAGTAGTGTGTACCTATAATGTTCTCATTCTTAAAAGAAGCTGTTGTGTTTACAGCCACTGTCTCATGAGAACAAATTGTCACATTTTCTTCTTTAGCTATCACCACTTCATTTATTCTCATTTGCCTCTAAGCCCAACTGAAGAAGGTGTGATCACAGTTCAGCCTGACATCTCAGAGCACTGAGTGAGGCATAATGTGCCATTACTGACTTGGTGCTCAAATAAACAGGTGCATTCTGCTACTGAGCTAAACTAAACGACAAACATTCCATGGTGCAGGGATCCAACACCATCAACTGTGTCTGTACTGACATATTACTGATCAGAACACTTTTATTACAGTCATGTTTATGGTTTCTCTTGAATGTTTTTAACACCAGTGATCAAAAGGTATTCGAGTAACACTATGGATTAGAGTAGCAGTGGGGAACCAGAAATGTCATTTGGTGCATGGGAAGCGCTTGGGTCGGACATGTCTTGGCAGGCGTTGTTTTTTTGTTTTTTTTTTCTTTTGGTGGGATTCGTTCATTGTGATTGATATGAACCTGCATCACTGGAGGACATGGTAGTAGTAGTAGTGGAAAAAGTGAGTGCTCTCTACTAAGCAGCTAGAACACCAAAAGGCAACCAGTAATAAAACCTTCAAAAACACTGACTATCACTTTATTGGCATACTCATGAACATTATTATTATACAGTATTTATAAAGCGCCAGAAAGGTTTGCTCAGCGCTGTACATTATAGTGGGGGACAGAACATGAGACAATACAGTAACAAAACAATACACCAGGGGTTCGAGGGCCCTGCTCTTTCGAGCTTACAATCTAGGAGGGAGGGGAAAGTGGTACAGGAGGAAGTGGCTATGGGGGATGGAGTGGTAGGAGGAGTGGAAGAGATCGGCTGTTAGGGTGGGGTAGGCTTCCCTGAAGAGATGGGTTTTCAGGGTGCTCCTAAAGGTGAGGAGGGTAGGTGACAGTCTGATGGATTGGGGTAGTGAGTTCCAGAGGATGGGGGGTCCTGGAGAAGTCCTGCAGTCGGGCGTGGGAGGTGGAGACCAGGGAGCTAGAAAGTAGGAGGTCTTGTGAGGAGCGAAGATTACAGGTTGGGTGGTATTTGGGTATCAGGTCGGTGAGGTAGTTTGGGGCAGCGTTGTGAATGGCTTTGTATGTCAGTGTTAGTAGTTTGAATTTAATGCGTTGGGCAATCGGGAGCCAGTGGAGGGAATGACAGTTATTACTTTGTTTGTAGCGCTGCACCTACTTTATCCATTTGATGGTGGATGTACTTTGGTATCCAGCGGACTCCTTACTGTTAAAAGGGGATTCCAGATTAAGATGACCCCCACAACCACAGGGCCAGGGTTGAGGGGAAGAAGCCCTTGTCATCATCAACTTTCTTTCTTGGTCTGCCAGGTTGCATGCTTGAATAAGGGTCTGGTATGACATGAATGAGCCTTTTTTTTTCCCCCATTGGGTCCCTCTTAAAATTCATACCAGACCTGAAGGATCTGATATGGATTGAACTTTCATGCCATTTAAAAAAAAGGAATATATGTTATGCATTTGTTAAACATCATTTGTTAAATATCATTAAATCCTATTTTAAATCGTGCTAATATATGTACCTTCAGTGTCACCATATATTAGCTGTATTTTAGTTTGCTGCTATCCACTGTACAGTAAACTGGGAAAGGGAGGGCAGCAAAAGCAGCTATAGAAGGTAACAACTGACCACCTTTTCATTGTAAATAGCATTGCCAGTTCCCATGAAAGAGACTTGAGGATATAACACAAATATATTTTCTCATTTGCATTTTTCTCATGATACCTGAGAAGTAGGTACTCCTTTAACCACAGTAACTTATTAAACTTGTAGAGTAAGGTCATAGATAAACTCTCCAAATGTTATTGTATTACAAGAACATTGGTTAAATAAACAAACAATAAGAATATTACGATTAGATGTTGTGCCCACATATATTCCATGAAAATTAGGTGAAAATACCAGTTTTTCTTGCCAGGCAGCTATCGCTCACATGAAGAGTTTACACTGCTTGAATTCTGCCTGGAGAACACTTCTGTGTCATCTCAGTTACACAGAATTTACATTTATGTTTGCATGTTTCAGGATCTGTCAGGATATAGAACTTCTTGAAGAACATGTAAGCACAAACCTTGTTGATTGATGTGTTTGCCTTGTACAACTGTGTCCCCACTTGCTCTATTATGCAACGCTTATATACAGGGCAAGATGAGAAATTCATTTTGCCAGCTATATAAACTATGTAAACATTGCATAGTCCTTGAGGAGCTCAGGATAAGCAGCTGTTCTTATATGTACAAGCTGTCAGATATTTATCCTCAAAGTCTGACAATTTACTCTGCTTGATAGCTATAAGAACGGCACAATACTAAGGTCAATGTATGTATACATAAAGAGACTGTGTTGCTTAAAAAAACAAAACAAAAAAAACACACCTACAGTTTTGTAGTTATGTTACTTATCAGTATCACTGATATTGCAGCTGTTCTTCACTCTGTTGTACAGCTGACACAAAATCTTTAGCGTCCCACGCTTCCAGAGGTGTTGGATGCCTTGGTCTCCTTGCTGCATGCTGCTGCTCTCTCCTCGCCTATGCTGCCACAACAGAGCACTTTACTTTGCTATGTTTCATTCCTTGGTAAATATCATAGTTTCACCCCAACCATTACGTACTAGTTAGTTCAACCTTTAGCTGCCTTTCCATGCTTTGCCATGCTCTCTAGTTACTTTTGTTTTTGCTGTTGTTGAGTAAAGAGTTGGCGTCATAGAGCTAGGGCATGTTTTTTTGGTGCTGTTCTTCTACCTAGAATTTTTTTAACTTGTCGAGCCTTTGATAAGCCTACACCCTGCTACTCTACCAACTGCAGGGTCTCCAAAGGATCTTTTCGTTCCCACTTACAGGGACCATCACCAGGTAGTTAACCCATGAAAGTCCATGCTGAAGCAGAATTGGCAAAGGCCAAAGCTTTTTGCATTGAGACGAAATTGACTCTGAAAGTGTTACTAAACCCAGGACCCTGCATTCACTATATCTGGTGTCACACAGAATAAAACCATGGAAACGCAATTATTGTAGTAAATATAAACTGCTAAATACCTTTTCACATCAGCAGTATATAGTAGCCTTGTGACTTCTATCCGTGTCTGGCTGAGCACTGGTTAAAGCTTGTAGGAGTTTTCATTTTGCTCTGACTGTCATATGAGGCTGCATAACCCCTGACCCTCTGTCTAGACAGTGCTGATTGGCCCTGTGATGATCACATGCACACCCCCAAAGAAATAAAACCTCTATAGCAAATACACACTAAACTGAGCATGTGCAGAGTGACTCCTATCATCAGATGGATTGGGGACAGTAGAAGGGGAGGATCAGAAAAGACAGGATCAAACAGCCTTTTTACACAATGCAGAGGATTAGTCCCTTAGGTTCCACAGTGCCTATACAAGCATGCTTTATTGCATAAATAGACTGATTTTATATGTGGGTTTAGTAACACTTTAAGGTTAAAGCTGCAAGAAAACAGATACATGCGCAGGCCACAAGGATTCAAGTAGAGGCTGAAGCAGACACAAAAGCTGTACAGGCTGAGCCAGAAGCTCGGTTAGATGTCCTCCAAATGAAAATAAAAAAAGCTGCAGCCTTAACTAAGCTCAGAGCTTTCAAACAAGTTGTAGAGGAAGAATCCTATTGTCGCATTTAAACAGCTTCTGATGACCAAGATTGACCTAGCAAATCATCCTAAGCCAGAACAGTGACAACACAATTGTACTGGATACATTATTCTTTGTACTATCCCACAGTACATTCAACAGCAGGAGATGCTTCAGCACCTCACAGATCACCCTGTTGCATTGTACACTTTCCTACCTCCCAAGTTGCAGGACATACACGCCATCACAGACCCTCCCGAGCCCAGAATGCCAAATTGTCTCTAAACTTCCTGGGACCAGTCACGCGCTTTCTGAGATTCATGCTACAAGGCCAACAGACACAAAACCTCTGCCTGGACTGAACCATCTGCTACTTCATTTGTTCCTTCAGTGCCTCAGATACCCACTGTCGCCAGCAGCATTGAAGGAACAGATACATCAGACCTGACTCATCATGACTCGCAGAGAACTTAGCACTAGTCTCATGAAGTTTTCCCAGAGAACCAGAGGTGCTGGAGGTCCATGCACAAGTCAGGACTTCAGCATCTTAACTGATCTTCTCATTAGATAGGGAATATGTTATTGTTATGCTCTGAGACTTGGAACCATCTTTTGTTGTCCCCCTCCTATTGTGGACTAGCTATGGTTGCATCTTAATTTATTATTTTGGAAAACAGCCATTACACGTATAAAAGATAGAACTAATTTAAATAGCTTAAAGTGTAACTTCACCCAAAAGGGGAAGTTCCACTTGTTTGCCCCCCCCCCTTTAACATTTGTCACTTTTTTTTTTAAGGGGGGAGGGGGGTTTGACAGGTACTCGCTCCCACTTCTGCCCAGATCGCCGTAGCGATTTGTAGCTGCTGACATAATTTTTTAGAGGGAGACTGAAGCTCCTCTTTAAAATGTACAAAATGTAAGGCAAAGCAGTAAATAAGACTCTGTTATTCACTAGTTATACCAGTTCTTAGTTGCCACTCATGGCTTTCCCATGTTCTCTAGGTACTTCTGTTTTTGTAACCTGCCAAGCCTTGAATCAACTACAATGGACTTTACTCTGAGTCGTCTTAGTGAGTTGAAGCTGCCCATAGTTTCTGCCAAGTCAGAAAATGACCCTATTGTTCACACAGACTGTGTCTCAGGAAGTATGGTAATTGTATAAAGCAGCATTTGAAACTGAACATCCCCTCATCTGTGGCACTTGTGCATCCGAGCCTCTCAATACACTTCCAAACATCCTTATGACAGGCATTCAGTATACGTACACAGGGTAGAGCCAGTTAAGCTCACTGTAAAATTTTGGGAGAACACTGATGGACCACAGAAGCATAGACCATGTGTATAATATCCATCGAGATAATGTTGAAATCTAATTTGATCCCAGTAATGTCAGTGATATAAGCCAAACTGGTTACTAGTTGCCTTTTTAATCTGTTAGCATGTATCCGATCCCCCTATGTACTAAAGGTTGGCAGGTCACTTTCAGTGCAGTTGGTAAAGAGTATTCTTCCAAAAAGACTTCAGTCAGCTCTTCAGTCAAGATGATAGATACCAAATCAAAGCTAAATCATGTTGTGTTTGCATAATATCGTTGAAGGAAAAGTATGGCCAATGCACTTTTGGCTTTACTTGGATCACAGGAGTGCAGTTCTTTCTGCACTCCTGTGATCCGTTTTCAGCCAACAGTGGGCTGAAGCCCGCTGTTGGCTGATGTCACAGCGCCTGGACAGGCTCTGAAAAGATCCCAACCATATGGTTGGGATCCACCCAGAAGCCTGGGCCGGCACTTGGCTCAGTCTCTCAGTGATCTATTGAGAGTCGGAATCAGCCCCTCTTGCCCCCTCCACGCTGGAGGGGTAAAGAAGAGAGCCAAAGGCTGACAGTCATGGCTCTCTGCTCAGAGCGGAGAGGGAGAACTGAGTGATCATGGTCTTTGATCGCTCAGTTATCTGTGCAGAGCTGGTGGAACCACATGAAGCATTGGATCGAAGGGGTTTTTTTTTTCCAAACCCCATACTTCACTTTTAATATATATTATTTTATATTTTCCTCCAATATAAAGGAAACCTATTTTAAATAAATTCAAGGGGTGACATTACTGACTTGTGTTTGAAACTGTTGGTTGCTTAGCTATCTTGGACTTCCAATACTTTCAGCCACAGACCCCAGACAAGAATTCAGTGATGTGAAGTTTGAGCTCCTGATCTGCATACTTGCTCTGGTTTAGTTTGTCAGAAGGCATTGTATGTAGCAAGTCAGCATGACAGTCAAGCAACTAGTATTTTTTTTAAAGAAAACTGCAATGGCAGACCACAAATCTCCCTCATGACAGCTTTTAAATAGTGTGCTTTTTCTAGCACTTGCTGCAGCCTCAGCTAATTTTAGCGTGACACAGTTATGCAGGCCATAGATGGGTCGAAAATCGGCCGATTTTTTGGCCGAAAATACAATCGGCCGATTTTCGGATCATTAGTGGGCTAATTGTTCGGCCGTTTTTCGGTATTTTGGCAGATTTTTTTTATCGGTAAAGTTGGAAAAAAATTGGCCGATTTTGCCGATCGGCTGATTTTCGCGGCAATGATGGGCAAATCGGCCGATCTTTTTACCGATAAAAAAAATCTGCGCATGAGCAGTGACCTGCAAGAGGAAGACAAAAAGAAGCAGAAAAAAGAAGAAGAGGATGAAGAAGAAGAAGAGGCTGAAGAAGAGGCTGAAGAAGAGGCTGAAGAAGAATAGGAAGAAGAAGAGGAAGAGGTTGAAGAAGAAGAAGAGGTTGAAGAAGAGGAAGAAGAAGAGGATGAAGAAGAAGAAGAGGATGAAGAGGAAGAGGAATTCCAGTCCGGCAAAAAATGTCCCTGCAGAGAGCTCCGCTATTTCTTTGACAGTTCCTTGACATTTATAGCGGTTGCCACAATGTATCTATTTGTTTCCGAATAAAAACATCTGTATCCTAAATGGATAAAAATACATTGTTGCAACCGCTATAAATGTCAAGGAACTGTCAAAGAAATAGCGGAGCTCTCTGCAGGGATACTTTTTGCCGGCTGTAGACGGGATGAATATCGGCCAATTTTTTTTTTATTTTTTTTTTTTACTGTTGCTGGTAACGTCGGCCGCTTGAACGACCGATTTTTCATTTTTTTTAAAGAAAAATCGGCCGATTTTCGACCCATTTATGGCCTGCATTATGTTCAGTCTTCCACACTGGCATGTCCTGTTAATTGCACACCTAATCCAGTGGCCATTTAAGTAATTCTAATGAGACGAATTATAGCCAGCATCTGATGTTTGCTAATTACAACACCTGCAATTTGCTTCATATTAATATACATTGTGTTTTTTTTAATAAATTAGCCCACTGCTCTGCCAAATAAAGCAGACTACACAACATAAAAAATCTACTACCTACAACCATAATCTTTAAACCTGTTTAATAAAATCCAACTACAATATAACAAGTTCGATATGATAATCTTGATCCAGCAAATATGACAGCAGTGTTTGGTATAAAAACCAGCAGACTGGAAGACATGATCAGTCAGGCTGTTTAAGACTGTGGAAAGAGGTTGGAGTCTTTTGTACTCTGATTGTGCTGCAAATGAGGGATCAGAGAAGAACTTGTGCTGGATATCAGTAGCACAGCTTTAGAGCTGCTCACGTGGTTCCCTGTCACTTGCAGGACCATGTTCTGATGGTTATCTAGATTATGTACAGACTTGGAGCAGTAATTCACTGTGTCTGACGAGCTGGCTTTCTAAGCCCCTGGATAAATAATCATCCCTCTGATACTAAGCCTGCTGTCAGAAGTGCCTTTCTGCCTCTAAGTCAGACAAAGTGTACAGCTGGGTTTCAGGTAATAACCTCTTTATAGGCCTACGTGGGTGTAAAATACCGGGCTGTCAAATTAACTGCATGTTGACTGAAATCGCTTGAATTTCCGAACATACCCTTATAGGTAGGGGAGTGCTCATCTGCTTGTTGGAAAGGCCTGATTCTCACTTCTAATGATTGCAGATAGAATGGTGCTTTTTTATGAAATGCAGAAGCCTACAGCTCAAACCGAACCAAACAGCATCAGTACTTAGCAGATTTCATAGTTTATTTAAAGGCTTTTTTAATCTTGAAGCAGTTTACTTAATACGCACTGCTTGATTGTTATAGTTAGCCAGGTGATTGACATCTGTCCCAAATTTCAGAAGTGACCTCAATGCTGACCACTGGTTAATTTTAACAATAAAGTTCATGTTTTTTGGATGTATGTAGTCATTTCCTGTTGTGGTCTTTCATATGTGGAATGAGTTATGTTTGGGATGTAAAATAAAATATTTTAAATGTATTTTCTGAATCTGAGTGTGCTGCGGGGCTATGGGCCAGTATTTCGATCAAGTAGTATAGTTGGCAGTATATTGTCCTAGAAATTATTTAAATATTGACAGTCATCATGAAGGATAAACATGACTTATCTTTGAAAATATGGACCCCATAGACAGATTACTTACAAGCTGACTATAGGGTGTTACATCTATAATTTTTAAACCCATTATTATGAACTAATGGAATGTTATGTGCTGGGGAGAGGAAACTATTTCCCTTGCCATCTCTATGTAGCACCCCCTCTATATCTCCTCCTCCTAGCCTAGCCTAGCCTCCAGTTATTTTTTTCAAGCCACTTTCTTTATGATCCACCTTGTAAAATTTTCCAGTCAACCCATTATATCTTGAATCCCTAACTGAGAGGTTACGCTACATTTCTTATTATGTACATGTTTACTCCCTTATTTAGGCCTTTACCATTTCCAATCTTCTGTGCAGCTATAGCCCTGTGAATTATGTTATGTTGTGAGAATTTTATATGTACACGTGTTGGTCTACACTAGTACTTCTGTATTGTGCACTTCAATAAAAATGTATTTAACAAGAAATTGTATGCATATGCTGCAATGTATCCTCAGTAGTGCTAGTATGTATATGCATCCATTCTGCAATATTTAATAGTTTAAAAGCACTTAAAATACTCCACTTAAACCAGTTGCTGGAAAGCAGAAAACTACAGTCAGTTGAATGGTTGTCTTTACATTGTTTGATGAACAAATATGCCTGCATTTAGATTTACGTCAATGATTTATTATATATATATATATATAATTTTTTTTTTTTTAAATAAAATGCCCCAGATTACCTTTTTATTGGTTCAGCTTGTTTTGTATAATGATCTTCTGCATACTAATGGTCATTCCCAATTGCTGCTGGCCTGCCAAGACATATGTAATTCCGAGAACCATCGTGCCAACCCTCTTTCTATAGGATAACCAGTTCTTACATCTGTTCCTAATGGCTGCAACAGAGAACATCATAAGAGACTAATTAAAGTCAGAGGTGGTCTACCATGATGCAAATTGTTCAGTAATGTTGCAGATTGATTCCCCCAATTACCACCATATAGGAAAGGAGTCTCTTTTTAAACAAAGGGCCAGTTTACTGTCCTTCAGACTTTAGGGGGGGCTGGACTGTGGCCAGTGGGGGTATGAATTGTTCTGGCATCATTGCCAGTGCATCAGTAAACCGTACCCCATCTGTGATATGGAAGGGAGGAATAGTGCCCCATTTTTGGAGTCAGCGGCAGGAATTATGCCCCATTGTTGTTGTCAGTGGGAGGAATAGTGTCCCAAGGGCCGGATAAAGGCAAGCAAAGGTTCCGCATATGGCCCCTGGGCAGCAGTTTGGAGACCACTGATATAGAAAGTATGTTTTATTTATGAAAGCTGCATTTTGCCTTCAGACACATGTATACCTTAGTTGCAAACACAATATGTACATCTGAGCATCTGAAAACAAGACAAAACAGAACCATTCCTTCCAGCTTGCCTACAAGGTGCTGGTTAGGCTAGGTAAAGGCTCGTCAGGTTCACTCATTGGTCTACAAGCAAAGGATGCCTTTTGTTGTAGACTGAAGAATGTACCTTTGAGCAGTTTCATCTGCTAGCTCCAGCAAACATGGGGGCTACATTTGACCTGCTTGTGCATATTTTTGATAAACCTCTAAAAATCAGAAAGAGATCTTAAATGCTGGATGTGTCCAAGGAAATGTGAAGCAGGTTAGACGGTTAACAGTCTTAAAAAAGTTATTCATATTGCAATACATAAAATATACATCGGTCAATGTAATAGTTAACTACACAATACATTATAGAAATCTGCAGACCTAAAACATGACGCAAATGTAAGTCATATGCAAAAAAAAAAACAAAAACACAGAAGCACTAAGAAAGCAGCATCACCTTATTAAAATGTACTGAATACTATGTTAAATGTGAAATGTTCACATGATCATGCATCTGGTAATTCCCTACAGGCTTCATACAGTTACTTTACTTATGCTATGTGTCATCACTTTCTGAAAAAGTGTTGTGGTCTTCAGCTCTGTGGAAACGAAAACATGATAGAAATCTCTACATACAATGTAGACATGCTCAGTACACTGTGCTTTATGATGCCGTAATGAATCAGTGTGGTACAGCTATTAAAGTGGATTTACACCCTGTAAATAAATATTTAAAGTCATCAGCTACAAATACTGCTGCTGACTTTTAAAAAAACAGACACTTGCCAGCTCCGTCCTCACCCAACCCAGCTGTTTGCCGGTTTTCAGGTCCAGGCGCCGGCATCTTAACTGTGGGCAGCTAGCTGTGACTGCTTGTGGCTGCACAGCCGGCTGTTGTCACGGACCTGATTGGAGACTGAAATTACGAGGTCGGCCTCACTTGTGTCACTAGCCCTGACCCCACTGGAAGTGGAACAGAGGGTGTCTAGGGACCAGGGGGACAAGAGCGCCAGCAGATGTTGTTTGCAGCTTTTGCAGTTGGAGACTTTGGAAGGCTGATGAACCTCCGATTCAGGATCAGTAGTGATATGCAGAGCTGGTATGGTAGATCGCCAGGTGTGCACCAGAGTAAGACAGGAAGCTGGGATAGGAGACAGGAGCAATGTCATAGGAATAGCCAGGGTCATCAATGGGCGGACAGCGAGGTACCAAATCATAAGTAAGCCAAAGTCAGGAGCAGAGCTGAAGTCAGGAACCAGTATCAAGCAGCAGAGTAATCAGAGTCAGGTCAGGAACAAGCCGAGTCAGCAACAAGGAAATCACACACAGGAACGAGCAGGAAACAGGGAAAAGCTGAAGACCAGTCAGCACTCGGCAAAGGCACCTTTTAAATAGTCAGTCTGGCGCCAATCTTCACCATGCGTGATCGTGCATTTCTGTGCGCATGCACACGTCTATTCACCAGCCGTCTCACGGGAATTCCCTTACAGCTGTCCACTGTGCATGTATGAGCTGCGCTGCTGCCTATGACTGGCAGACCACTATCTGACCCATAGACATAAGGTCATCATCCATGCCATCAAAATATGGCCTACAACAATCTCTTGTCTAGAGCTGCCTTCAGGATAAGGACATGACAAACATTGATGTCCCATATTGCAACCTTAACTTCTGTTGCCGAGATCTTTTTAAGTTTAGCATGAATATACTTGAGCTGAATTTTGTTCAAGGTGAAAACTGTGCTGAGTGCAGAAACTTTGTGTTAATTGTGTTCGTTTTATAATTGGTCCCTGTGGAGTCCTTTGAATCCCAGACCCAGCTTGTACACAATGTCTAAACTTCTACCCACATTTTTAGCTGATCTGCATATAATGGAAAACCATATAATGGAAAATGAAATACCACTGGATATAGTGAGAGGCTTGACATTGAACTGAAGGTAATCTGTGTGTTTTTCCTGTGCCTTGCTATTTTCCATCACATCCTTGGTTTGAATTTCCCAGTTTATTACCGATTTGCTTTAAAACGAGATGCTGCTAAAACTAATAGTAGAGCTGCATGCTTACTGCTTTAACCGCTTTTTTGGAGTGACAAGGGTAGTTAGTTGGACATAGTGGTACAATCCAGCTTCCTTCTGGCAACAGAGACAGCATAGAGCTGCATACATTTTCAAATTTGGCTCAGCTAAGGGCTCGTTCACACTTGGCTGTTTTACCAACGCTTGCCAAACGCCCCTATAGCGTTTAGCAAGCGTTGGTCGGGCGTTTGCGAAGCGTTAACGCCCCACAAACGCCTATAATGCAGTTTGAGTGGTGTTACCGCTCCGCAACCGCGTCGCAACCGCACCGCAAACGCCGGCCGGGCTTTGGGGAGCAGCACCTTCGACGAGAATAGGAGGCTTCAAAGCCTCCTGACTCGACCAGAGGCGTCCGTTTTGCTGTGACGCGACGCGACGCAAACGCTCCCGTTAGAACAGCACCATGTGCTGTAATGTGCAGAATTGGCAGAGGCGTTTGGGAAGCGGTAAAAACGCTTCCCAAACGCCTCTCTGCCGCCTGCACACAGCGCTAGTGTGAACGTAGCCTTAGAATGCATTTAAAATATAAAAAGTGGGAGGAGGGTCTTGTGGGAGCCAGCCTATATAAGGGGGAACAGTCAGCCTTGGACCTGGGATGCTCCACTCATATTTGTGTACCTCTTACCAGTTCATTCAGACCAGTTTTTAAAACCACTACTATCTCTTATCTCAGCAGTATTTCAGTGGGAATGCTAATTGCATCTGATTAGTATACAGGCAGCCACTAGAGGGAGGATATACAAATCTGTTTCTAAAATCCCATCATGAAACTACGAAACAGCAAGTAATGATTTGAGTCATATCCAGAATCACTTCCAATAATAACTCATAATGTGTAATCACTTAAACACACCATAGTTTCCCTAGAATTATATAGAGCTATGAGAACATAGAAAAAAACAGAATGAGCTGTTCACTAATTACTTATTTTCAGTTGAAGCGAGCCATTGTGGAAATCATAAGCAACACACATAAGCATTGTGCTTATATAAAAGACTGATTGCAAAACCAAAAGGAGTTTAAGATGTATTTGTGAGATTTCATATGTCTTTTTGATATGCAGCGTGCATTCATTCTAAAGCTGCCTGTGAAGTTCAGGCTTAGTAAATAGGTCTATTCTTCTGTGTACCATACTGGCTTCACCTAGGTGCTCCATAGTAGGTAGCAATCAGATTCTGTACTACAGTTCCTCTGTTCGCTTATGGTGAGTATGTTGGTTTTTAAGTAAAGAGGTTCATACATTGTCCCCAATATGTAACCTAAAGCCTGGTGCACACAATGAGAATATCGGGTGAATCCATTTTTTTTGCATGCTAGTCTCATATCGAAAATTAAGAGGTTACTAAGTTACTCAATTTCTCGTACGACAGAATACAACCCCAGAAGTGATGTAATGTGTTATATTGTATTGTAATGTATTCTTTTGATCCTGAGCATGTGTGGTCTTGCTTTTCGAATTTTTTTGGGACGAAAACTGTACTGATTAAACGAAAATCGTACGATCTGGTATCGTACGAAAAAAAAATGTCATGCTTTTCCCTTCTAATAATTTCAGACAGATTATCATACGAAGCTGTATTTTTTATCCAATTTTCTGATTTTTTTTGTACCAGGGTTAACGTCCACAACATAACCTTACTTTGACAGTGCCTTGAAAAAGTATTCATGCCCCTTGATATTTTCCACATTTTGTCATGTTACAACCAAAACCGTAAATGTATTTTATTGGGATTGTATGTGATAGACCAAAACAAAGTGGCACATGATAAAAAAAAGATAAATGGTTTTCAAAATTTTTTACAAATATCTGAAAAGTGTGGTGTGCATTTGTAGTCAGCCCCCCTAAGTCAATACTTTGTAGAACCACCTTTGCTGCAATTACATCTGCAAGTCTTTTTGGGGATATCTCTACCAGCTTTGCACATCTAGAGAGTGAAATGTTTGCCCATTCTTTGCAACATAGCTTGAGCTCTGTCAGATTGGATGAAGAGCGTCTGTGAACAGTAAACTTTCAATTTTTGCCACAGATTTTCAATTGAATTTAGGTCTGGACTTTGACTGGGCCATTCATTCCTGTTGCTGTGTCCCCTACATGGTTTCTCGCAAACTGCAAACGGGACTTCTTGTGGCTTTCTTTCAACAATGGCTTTCTGCTTGCCACTCTTCCATAAAGGCCAGATTTGTGGAGTGCACAGCTAATAGTTGTCCTGTGGACAGGTTCTCCCACCTGAGCTGTGGATCTCTGCACCTCCTTCAGAGTTACCATGGGCCTCTTGGCTGCTTCTCTGAATAATGCTCTCCTTGCCCAGCCTGTCAGTTTAGGTGGACGGCCATGTCTTGGTAGGTTTGCAGTTGTGCCATACTCTTTCCATTTTTGGATGAAGGATTGAACAGTGCTCTGTGAGATGTTCAAAGTTTGGGATATTTTTTTTATTACCTAACCCTGCCTTAAACTTCTCCACAATTTTATCCCTGACCTGTCTAGTGTGTTCCTTGGCCTTCATTATTCTGTTTGTTCACTAATGTTCTCTAACAAACCTCTGAAGGCTTCACAGAACAGCTGTATTTATACTGAGATTAAATAACACACAGGTGGACTCTACTAATTAGGTGACTTCTGAAGGCATTTGGTTCCACTAGATTTTATTTAGGGGTATCAGAGTAAAGTGGGCTGAATAAAAATGCATGCCACACTTTTCAGATATTTATTTGTAAAAAATGTTGAAAACCATTTTATCCTTTTCCTTCCACTTCACAATCATGTGCCACTTTGTGTTGGTCTATCACATACAATCCCAATAAAATTAATTTCCGTTTTTGGTTGTAACATGACAAAATGAGAAATTTCAAGGGGTATGAATAGTTTTTCAAGGCATTGTAACCTAAATCTTAACCTTTGTGGCTAAATTGATTATGATAAGCTAACAAGTAGGGTTCAAGATAAAAAAGACTTTGGCTGCTGATGCCTTTGGTTCAGATACGTTTAGTCACTGTCATGGAACAACTATGGTGGTTCCTTTAATGCTTGTTCCAGGTTGGAAAGCATAGAAGCTAGACAGAGCCAGGCAATTAGAAGTTTTAAAAGGAGGGCACAAATGGTGACTACCCTTATTTCTTACAAGGCAGGGTTAAGTGGAAGTTGAGGCGTGTTCTTTGATCTGTTGCAGTGCTTATTCCAAATCTTATTATTGATCTTTAGCTTTGCCATTGCTGCCATGCTGCCAGAAGTTGTAATATCAAACACAGGCACTTAGTGCCTTCCATTGTCATTCCTTTTAAAAAATCTGTAAACCTAACACTTCATATTTCTAATATGTGCTTGCTGTGCCATGTACTTATATAAAAAAGTATCCTGTTTTCTTTGTACTGCTTCCTTTGTGTGAAATCCCTGGTGTTCCTGCCAATCCCTCTGCTTTTTTATTACAAATTAACCACATTAGGCATGAGAGCACAGTGTGGTCAGTTATCTAGCTGTGCTGGGAACTAATCCAATGATCAGACTTGTCCTGACACACCCCTCTTGCACAGCTATTCACTGGGAAAATCAGTGTGCTGCTGTTTCTCCTTCCTTATGCAGATGAGAACAGAGGATATGAGATCACTTATAAAAAGGGAAAAATATATTTATAATGTTTTTGTTATATCTATACACAAATGTTTGCCTTGTTTTACAAGGTGAGGGTTTACATATACTTTTATTGGTTTTGCTGAGTGTCATGTGAATCCCTCCATTATCCCTTTTCCTAGGCTGCAACTGACAAAAAACAAAGCAGGATCATATGACATGATTTTACAATACTTAAACAATTTATTTTTATTTTCATTTCATTAGATTTTCATTACATGCATTGGGTATTTCTCTATTCGACAAAAATCATCATGAGAACAAAATACGGGCCTTCCATTGCTGAACTCTTTTGAACATGCTAGTTGTCTGGCTGTCATGCTGACTTTCAGCTTCAGTTCTTTTTAAATTGAGTCAGAAGAAATATGCAGATCAGGAGAGTTGGAGAAGTGTCAGAACTCCATATGTCAGTAGTGTTCAGGTCAGTGATTGACAGTTTTAAAGCAGGAGGATTAGATTAACAACTAACATTTTCATAATGAGAGCTCAGCAATGGCAGTCTCTTTCTCACATGACCGCTTTATTTAATTACTTGAAGAAGACCTTCATCCAATAATGTAACTTTTTTCTCTCTTGGTTGCTCTCTCTTACAGAATTGGAAAATGTTTCCTAGTTTTCGGAAATGTTTTGCACATTTTTCTGTTGCACTGCAGCATTTCCTGCTTCCTCGCTGTGGCGAGTTACATAGGTATTCCCAATGGCAGTGTTTTGCTGATGGGCACATGCGTGCTGCGATATTCTGCACATGCTCAAACATGTCACGGCGCTGGGTTAGGTATATGGGAACTGGTAGAGACCTGCAGCATGTCTGTTCATGCGCAAGGGATTTTTGTGGATGCGCAGACAAACTTGTGGGTCTCTAACAGTTCTCAAATACCTGACAGAGACCTGTGGCAAATCTGTGCACACAAAGGAATTTTGAAATGGAAGTGTGAAAGAGAAATTCCTCTCTAATGTCATCTCTAAAAAAAAAAAAAAAAAAAATAGGATATTTTGTTATGATGTTTACTAAAGCTGCCTATACATGGATCAAAATTCCCTGCTGAAGCAGCCAAATTTTGATCCATGTATGAGCACTGTGGTTGTACAGAAGTTGATCTACGGCTTTACAATCACCCTGTTGGATTTACCCGATCGATCAGCGCTGCAGGCTATGGACTGTCAGTGTATTCTGATGGCAAGGGAGTCTCCCTGCTGTCCTAATACAAAGGATCAGTGGGGAGGATTCCTCCATCCATATGGAGTGTGCAGGTAGGGGAGTCTGATTCGTTTTTTGTTCAGCCTGCTGGTTGAACAAAAACTGACTAATGCATAGGCTCCCTTACCCCCTGGCCTAGTCGCAAACTGTAAATGAATCCCTAAAACTGATCACTGATCATTTTGAGCATTGCACTATTATTGCTGAAAGGTCTTGCCCCTTTCCAGAGGTGTCAGCTCTGAAATCTGTTAGTCCGGTGTATTGTTTAATATTACCCTTAACCTCGGCTCATACTGTACACCGCATGTGTATTGCACAGGAACCACACCGCATTCCTGTGCAATTAACATGCAATAAAGTGCTGTGTGATTTGAGACCATTCATTTTGAATGGGCTCAAATTGCACTGCATCTCAGCAAAGACGTGCATGCACCTTTTTTGCACCGCATTAGTGTGAACCTAGGCTTTTTGACATAATACAAAATCTTGGCTTGGCAGAGCAAATCATAGATGACAGTAGTCACTCCTAACATCAAGAGTTTCTTTAGACTGCAAATATGTGTCCATTCGAAGAGGGAGATCGCAATGGACAAATGATTTACACAGAGATGGTTGTTATGTATGCAGACACTGGTGCATTGATTTATTCAACAAGCTATTAGCCGTTCTGAGATTCAGCTGAATTACAGGCGACCTTGGAGAAACAGAGATCCTTACAGAGAGGCGACTGGTATGAGCTGGTACATGATTATCAAAGTTAGTGAACAGATGACAGAAACATAGCTTCCTAGGTTGTAGTCCATCCATGGTCAGCCCGTGAAATATGTAATAACGTCACTTATTGTTTATGCAGACTGTAATTTAGATCATACTCCTTACAGGATAACTGTACCTTTAAATTAAAAATGGAAAATCACTTCGGACACAAGCGCTGTTCTCGGCTATTATTCACTAGGGCTGTGCAGGGTTCATTCATGTCCTTTCAACAGGCAGCTGGAGAAGAAGAGGAGAGCGAGGAGTAGAAATTCTGCAAGAGAGCAGCAGGCCGCAAGCACTGCACACTATGTAGTCTGTATCTGAGGTATAATACAAGCCCAGGGTGATTAGGAAAATCTATTCTAAGAGAAATAGTGGATGACATTTTTTTTTTAAATACTAGGTAAATGGTTGTCCCTTGAGTCAATAGTGACAGACCACAGCAAAAGATATTGCCATTCATGAGCACTCCCCCCCCCCCCAACCTTGTCTCTTGTTTTAATACTTTGACTCACTGACCTCGAATAAGCTTTCAGCTTAGATCACAAAGTCTGATCTGCATACTAGTTACAGGTCAATGACTCCAACATTATTTAAACCATTGGTTGCACAGCCAAGAAACTAGTACTTTCTGCAACATTTCCACTTTAAATGATAAATAGGTTGAGAAGTACATTTCAGGCTTTTATTCCCTTTTGTGGCATTGCTGCAGGTCACCCTACTGTGTAAAATTCTGTTGTTCTGGCAATACCCTTAGGCCTTGTTTACACTTGTGCCTTGGGGCAATAAAAAAGCTGCAGAGACAACAGTATGGGCCTAGGTGGTTAGGCGAGCAGTATTGATCCATATAAGTAAATTGGGGTGGTGGCGAGAGTTTGGGGGTTAAATCAGGTGGTGGTAAGGTGACATGACACCTCACCGTCTGTCAAACACCCTCTGTTCTTTGGAGGGCCTCTTCCTGGGCCTGCAGAAAGAGTTATCAATGATAAGTCTGTCTATAATATATTTACTCACACCCGTAATGCACACTATTACCCCGATTATAAAGTCAGAGTGAAGTTATAACACCTGATCTGCATACTTGATAGAAAATATTGAAGTCATTGGAACATCATGGCAGTCAGCATTTTCGGAAGGACATTGTAGCCCCCATATTTTCTCACTACAGGAAAACCTGTTAGGAGGTAATGTGAGGGTTATTATTAATTTCAGGTGCTTATATGGCACCGTCAATTTACACAGCGCTTTACATATATATATATATATATAGTACATTCACATCAGTCCCTAACCCTCAAGGGGTGTACAATCTAAGGCCCTTAACTTATATTCATACATACACACACTAGGGTCAATTTAGACAGGATCCTATTAACCTACCAGCATGTCTTTGGAGTATGGGAGGAAACCGGAGTACCCGGAGGAAACAGGCACAGAGAGAACATGCAAACTCCAGGCTGGTGGCGCTGTGGTTGGTATTCGAACTACCAACCCTAGTACTGCCAGGCGGAAGTGCTAACCATTTAGCCACTGTGCTAAGGCAAATAGCATTTTTACAAAGACACAGGCCGCAGTAGTGGCAATATTTGCTAGATAGGAGTTCAGCTATTTGCTAACTAAAGTGGTTGTGTAAAGCTCAGACATGAAATATGAACAAGCCATATCCCTCTGTAGTACTTGTCTCAATCCAGAGCACTAAGCGTAATTTCTGTCTGCTGCTTCATTCCTCTGCTATCAGCAGAAGTCACTTCTGATGAGTTTTCCTGACACCAAGAGGAAAAAAGGTGACAGGAGAGGGCACAGCCTGTGCTTGACAGCCTCAGCTGTGTTCTGTGTGAAGGGGGTGTGTCCCTTCCCTCCAGTCAGCTCTTAGAGCTCTTCTCACTGAGCTCTGCAGTGTAACTTCAGCTCCCCACCTCCTGTGTTTCAGCACTGAGAGATCCTGTGAATATTCTGCACTTTGAATGGATGTAGGGGGCAGACTACTGCAGATAAACACATATAACTTAGGTAGGAAGATTTGTTTCCTCTCTGTGTATCATCTGAGGTCAGTCATTTTACTGGGTATATGTAAGGGTTTTACAACCACTTTAATGCACCATTACTGGCCACCAACTATTTATGATTGAAGAAACCCAAGTATGAGCTGTGCTGCTTCTCATAAGGAGAGTGTTTACATGTATAGAATTCTAAATACAGTCTACTCCGCTTGTATAGCTGGACTGAACAATGCCCCATGCAGTCATTGTTAGTAATGATGTTTACAGTTCACCCAAAATACCCCTTGCTCCTTCCAGTAAGATCAATGAACTAACTGGGAGAGTTTAAAGAAAAAAAACTTGTAAACCTGTGAGCACACTTTGTCTCTAGTTTACAGTAACCCTCCCACAGAAACGGCATACATCTTCTGATTTCATGCCTCCACACATCACGTCCTATGACCACTTACAGCAAGTACAAATGAACGGGAAATACTTTGTGTACAGAATTAGACATTGTAATACTCAGAAATGAAACCACCATGCAGGAAGATAAACATCTTCAATATGAAATTACAAATTGGTTTCCCCTGTAGAACGTATTGATCACACTTCACACACTAAAAAATAATGAACTGAAGCTTTCAATAAACTTGACATTATCCAAACATCTTGAATCCAGTCACTGACTGCCATCATTTACTTGCAACAGCTGTTGCAGCTAAGCAGAGATGTCATGTAGGCATCGTGATAGTTTTATTAATCAAACTTGGTTGAAGTTTTAACATACACTTAAATACCAAGCCTGCCCAGAACTTGTCTTTGTTTTAAACGCTGGTAGTAGGTGGTTCTGTTATGCCTGTACACGATGTTCAAGTGAAAGTTAGGCTTAAAGGCAAACGTTCAGATTAAATGCCTTACCATGGGCATCTGTTCACTATGGAATGTCCCCCTGCATACCACATTTCATTTTGTTTATAAATCCCACATGACTACAAGCAAAATTGTAACATATCCCACCAGGGTTAATTGACTTTTCAAGAATGCGCCCAACGAAAATAGGATGATCGATAGTGAGTATTCTATACAAGTTTGGCCAGCAAGTTGCAAAAGTGTTAGATAGTTCATATGAATTACATAAAATATATTCCTTATTTTCTATGCAGTTAGAAGTCACCATGTCTCCAGTTTCTTACAATGTGATAATTGTTCTTTTGGGGGAAAGCTGCAAGTTCCATATTGGCCAAAGGGAGCATTAAGTAAAGATGTGTTTAGTTCCGGTGGGGCTGGATATTGGGGTACTGTTGTCAACAAATGTGCAAAATAGTTCTTTTCTCTGGCCACTGTCTCTAACATTGAGCTTGTTTGAATAACAGTGGTTCAGAATGGTGCAGAGTAATAGCAAGTGAGAAGCTTGTAAGATATTATGGCCATGCAGGGCTCGACAAATTTTCTTTGAATCTAGGAGCCAGCTAAAAAAAAAAGTTTTTTTCCTCTGTATATATGAAATGGGGGGTGATGGGCTGTCAGTAATAATATATATTCTACTCTTTCAACCAGTCCATCCCCCACAGTTACTACCTTTTGTACCACTAGCCCCTCCCTCCTAGATTGTAAGCTCCAAGGAGCAGGGCCCTCCTATCCCTCTGTATTGTACAACTGTATTGTTGCTGTATTGTCTCCCATAATATTGTAAAGCGCTGAGCAAACTGTTAGCGCTATATAAATCCTGTATAATAATATAATAATAATAATATCATGGTGTCTTTCAGTCTGTGCCTATGTGATATTTGTTAACATACAATATATATCCCCCGAGGTGATATCGGTGTTATGCTCAGTGTCTCTTACTCTGGGTGTCGGTGAGAGAGATCATGTTGGCGGCGGTGGGTGTGCCTTCCTATCTGCTCTCTCTCTGTCTCTGCGTAAAGTGGCAGCCAAATCTTCCGTAAAACATGCAGCACGGCACTGCTTCTCAAGCCAATCAAATTGTAAATTGATCCCTAGCCAGTCAATGCACAGCCCACTCTCTGCTGTCTCTACAGCCAATAAAAGAGCAAAGGGGTGCTGGCTGGGCAACCAGTCTGGATGCGGTGCACAGATGACCCAAAGAGAATGTGCGGCTGTGCCACAGCCAACAGGAGTCCAATGTGTGCACACAGCAGGTAAAGCGTCATTGGTTGCTAGGACATTGGTGGTCCTAGCAACCGATGACAGCAAGTGCAAGGAGCAAGCAGGAGGGAAGGGGGGTGGCCAGAGGCTACCGGTGGGGGAGAAATCAGAGAGAGCACACATTTCAGCCACCAACAGGAATGGGCTGACAAAAGCCCTGGGCACAATTTCTAATCGACGTGGTGACCTGGCACCTGGGACTTGTTGAGCCCTATTCTGTGGGAATTCAAAACATGCTTGAAGGTGTTCAACAGTAAATCAAATGCACCTGTCAAGGAATTCTGAATGATCTGAGAAGCATCTGAAATGGATGCCATCAACACAAGCCCAAAGTCCGTTGACACAGGCTGGGTTTCAGTTATAGCTGCTTACAAATACCAACTGTTTGTTAACATTGGATGACTGGCTGAATGGCAAGATTCTGTTCTCCGTGGAATGAAAAAGAGGAGTTGTGATTTTAGTGCCTCTGCTTTATATTTTGAAGATTAATTTTCCCACAATGCCTATAGCTATCAAGATTAATAAGAGGGCTTGTTTTAAAATGCTTATACTGTTTACACATAGTCTAGGCACAGGTTCACTTTAAAGTGTTACTAAACTCACAGTAAAATCAGTCTGTATATGCTGTAAAGCATGCTTGTTATACTCACCATGGAACTAAAGGGGTTAATCCTCTGCATTGTGTAAAAAGGATGTTTGATCCTGTCTTCTCTCATCCTCCCCTTCTTTCACGTTTCCCATTTTATCTCCTGATAGAACAGAGCCTCGGGGACACTCTGCACATGCTCAGCTTGGTGTGTACTGCTAGAGAGGGTTTTTTTAAGAGGGTGCATGTGCTGGCCAATCAGCACTGTCCAGACAGAGGGTCAGGGGTTATGCAATCTCATAGGGCAGTGAGAGGAGAATGAAAACTCCTCCTCCATGCTGTAAAGGCTGAAGGTTTTTTTACCTTCATGGATTCTATGCATTAAGGTATAAAACCTTCTGTGAGCAGCAGCTTCCCTAGCCCTCTCAATATTTACCTGAGCCTCATCGAGCTCCAGCGATGGGAAGGACAGCTTCAACTGTCGCGGGTCTCTCCCTCCTCATTGGCTGAGAGAGCAAGTGGGAGCCATTGGCTCCTGCTGCTGTCAATCACAGCAAGCCAGCCATCGAGGAGAGAGGGGGCAGGGCCAAAGCCACTGCTCCATGTGTAAATGGACACACGGAGCAGCGGGTGCCCCCATAGCAAGCTGCTTGGTGTGGGGGAACCCAACAGAAAGGAGGAGCCAGGAGAGCCTGCAGGGGACCCGAGAAGAGGAGGATCAAGGCTGCTCTGTGCAAAACCACTGCACACAGCAGGTAAGTGTAGACATGTTTTTTATTTTCCAAAAAAAAGATTGCTTTAACCAGTGCTCAGCTAGACACTGATAGAAGTTACAAGACTGCTCTAAATGCTGTAGAGAAAAGGTATTTTATTTATTTGTATTTATTTATTACAGGTACTTATATGGCGCCGCCAATTTTTCGCTGTGCTTTACATATATATTGTACATTCACATCAGTCCCTAATCCTCAAGGGGTGTACAATCTAAGGTCCCTAACTTACATTCATACATACACATACTAGGGCCAATTTAGACAGGATGTAAATAAGCTACCAGTATGTCTTTGGAGTGTGGGAGGAAACCGGAGTACCTGGAGGAAACCCACTCAGGCACAGGGAGAACATGCAAACTCCAGGCAGGTGGTGCTGTGGTTGTGATTCAAACCAACCCTAGTACTGCCAGGTGGAAGTGCTAACCATTTAGCCACTATGCTGCCCATTTTGAAGTTTATATTCACTAAAATAATTGCATTTCCATGTTCTGTGTACTGTGGGAGACCAGATACAGTGAATGCAGGGTCCTGGGTTTAGTAACACTTTAAAATGTTACTAAACCCACTACAGTAAAATCGGTCTGTATATGCAGTAAAGCATGCTTTTTATACTCCGTATGGAACCTAAGGGGTTAATACTCTGCATTGTGTAAAAAGGTTGTTTGATCCTGTCTTCTCTGCCGCTTCTCTTCTTGAAATGACCACCTGATACAAACTGAATCTGTAGTCACATGCACATGCTTAGTTTGGTGTGTATTGCTAGAGAGGTTTTTTTTTTTCCTTGGGAGGGTGCATGTGATCAGCACAGGGCCAATCAGCACTGTCCAGACAGAGGGTCAGAGGTTTCACATCCTACTAGAGCAGAAAGAAAACTCCTCCTACAAGCTTTAACCAGTGCTCTGCTGAAGTCACAAGACTGATCTAACTGCTGATGAGAAAAGGTATTTAGCAGTTTATATTTCCTAAAATAATTGCATTTCTATGTTCTGTGTACTGTGGGAGACCAGATATAGTGAATGTAGGGTCCTGGGTTTAGTAACAATTTAAGTAAGTGACAAAGAAAATTAAAGCCCAGTGAACATTTTTGGAAAAAAGACATTAACGCATTTCACTGGATCACGGGTTCATTCAGCTGTTGGTATTGAGAGAAGTCTTAAAAAGATGACCTGGTAGGGATATTTGAGGAGTTGAGTTAAGACAATGGTTTCTTTATACAGCATGGACCAACTGTGGTGCTTCGACTTTTGAGTATATTTGGCTATGCATTAAGTCTAACTTGTACAAAGCAGCTATTGTATTGATGCCCCATTCGATTTACCCTAAAGGACAAGATGCTTGTTTAATACAGAAAAAATTATCTGTTTAGTTTGGACTTTTGGATATGCATGTATGTGTTCTAATTGTTCTAAAAAAAAATTTGCTTGGATCCCTTGCCCTATCATAATGAGACTGAAGTTGTAGTAGGTAGCTAGGTTTGAGCAGATCTACTTCCATCTAGATATTTGTCTGAGTTTCCTTGGTGTGGGAAGCACACACTTGGAGACTGGTGTTATTATGTCTCTATTTACATTCCGGGAACAAAAAAAAAATCCAATCCAACATCTCTGAGATGGCGTTCTGATTATAAAGCATGAGCTTGGCTTTGCGCACTATCATCTGAAAGATTCAAACAACTTTCTGACTTTAGAGGGAATTGTTATTCTTGTGAGAGCATGAGGAATTTAACAGGCAAAATCTCATTTTAGCGTGTATTGAGACACCGAGAATAAATCACAATAGTTTTCCTCTGGATGTAGTTATGGTGTCATTTTAATGGAAGCGGCTGTGTGATTGAGAGATGAGGCACACATAATCGAATATGGGATGAGAAATACTTGTCTCAGAAGATCGTTACTGCGTGCAGTGCCATAGACCCCCAGACCTTGTATGATTGTATTATTATATGAAGGAAAGCCTTTTCTGTATACCCATTGCTTGTTTATATTGTCCTCTTCTGTGTTCTGCATTTCTTACTGACATATTGTTTGTTCATGAAAGATCCCAATGTGTACATAAATTGTACGGGGAAGGTGGTCGTGGGTATTGTATCTCTTAAGGATAGCGATGAAGAATTTAAAGAGTGTAAGATCAGAACCTCCTTACAGGGAGGTTTTCCAACATGTTTTCTAGGGTGCTGATTAGGATTTTTTGTAAAAGGAGAAATGGCTTGATTGTCACATGTACTTCTCAAGCTAATTAAAAAAGCCTTTACAAAGGTGCCAAATTCTTAGGCCTAAATCATATGGACAGTATTTTATGCCACAGAGGTTAACTTCTGGGTGGTCAACTTATCATTTACAGCAAAGTGCAGTGTAAGCTTATTGCCAGCAAGAGTTTTCATGTGGCCTTGTCAGTCACTTAAAAATATTGAGCTAAATAGAGAATATCCTTTCTGGTGGCTTTTTTCTCTTACCTTCCATCCATTCCAGCACTAAAACCAAAGTCAGACATGTCTGTGTCCTCTGCCAAGCACTGTGGTTCCATCCTCTGATCCCTAAAACCACCACATATGGCAGGAGACATGGACATCTGGCACTTCCAAAAGTGAATGCAGTGCTGCATTTGAAAGAAGACTGGAGATGAGGGCTGCCAGAGAGGGGAGTATAAGGACTCAGGACTGCTGTTAGAAACCATGGGGCCCCATACAGCAAACCCGACAGGGCCGCTCCCCCCCAAAAAAAACCCCCCACAGTTTACTATGCTTCAGTTATGAATGAACACAGTGAGTAATCAATCCCGATCACTTATTGTGTTAATCATCCTGAACGATTCTATTGTGTGCTTGCAGTTACCGGTGGGAGGTAGAGGAGGGAACCCAGGAGCACTTGGGCGGGTGGGTACACACAGAGGGGCCTAGACAACATTGGGAAACGTATAGTGCACAGGGAGGATGATGGGTGCAGTATGGGGGGAAATTACTGGAATCGATCCCCTGTATGGTTCTCTCTGCAGCAGCTGAACACCAGCAGGAGGGAGAGGAGGAGAAGCCAGTGTTCAGCTGCTGCAGAGAGAGCCGCACAGGGGATTGGTTCCAGTAATTGCACACCCACCGTGCCAATAACCCTCCCTAATCACATCCAATTTACCCAGCTCCCTGGGCCCACATGCTGGCCTGGGCCCCGTACAGGAGGACTGGTGGTACCCCCTTATCCATGGCCCTGTAAGGACTCCTCTTTTTTGCAGCAGACTTTCAGCTCGGTTTTTTTTAGGAGACTGAAAGGGTCTCATTAGGGTATACGCCAATCAAAACACAATTTATCATTAAAATGCATGCACAACGGGTGGACTATCTGCATATTATGTTCAGTTTTCATCCAGAAATGCTGCATTGTACCAGTCCGTTCTCTTTTGTGTCCTACTTGTTTTGCAGAATTTTAATTCCCAAACGTATCCACTACATCCTCCTTGCTGTTTCTCACATATGGAAAACCTGATTAAAAAAATCGTATAGCACACTCGCAGAGGACCTTTGAGTTGCTTTGTAGATTTTGGTTGCAAATCTCAGATTAGGTAACCGAATAATACACAGCTTTGAGGAGACAGAGGACCACGCTATTGCAGGCTTTGTAATGAGCTGGAGTTAGCAGCCCTGAGAGATATAAAGATGAACATATTCAATTGATTTTGCCTAGGCTTATGTATAAACATAGATGGCACGCTCTTGATTAAAATAGTAGATGACAGCATTGTTTGGGGAAGTACTGTGATCTCTGTAAAAACTAATAAATACCTGGAGTTGTTCTAGTCAGGGCTTCTACACATCTGGTGCCCTGAACAGCATTGATCAACCCAGACTTTTTGTGAGGACACTGAAAAACAAGTATTCTTTAGGCCTCATTCATACGATCTTACTTTCAGGGACACACACCCGCACTTGCATGTATGTCAAATTGGGACCAGCGGGTGTGTTCGTGCAGCTGTTGCATCTCAATAAACCTGAATGGGACTGCCAGCATGCAGATGCATGGAACACCTGTCAGTGGCTACATCCACTAAAATACAGGCTCTATTTGGGTATATTAACACATGACAGGACCAGCTGTCAAAATACAATAGCTGTGGCAGGAGATTTCACCAAACCGTGCTGTATAACATGGCTAGAAGAATCTGTTAGATTTTTTTTTTTATTCAACCTTCAGGTTGAACGGATAAAATCTATATGACTATGGCCATCTTCGGTTTCGATTTAGCATGAAAATTATATCTGCTGTTAGGTCCACTTTAAGTATTAGTTTCTGGCTGAGTTTGTATTCTCTTGTACACCTACCTGCATCTGCATCAGCAGCCCTTTCAATTCAGCCCTTTGCATTTGGAACCTTGAACAATCAGTACTGTCAATCCAGTTTTATGTGGGTGCTTCTTTTGAGATTTAGAAAATATTTTGACCCCCTTCTTTAAGGCTCCAAAATGGAGCTCATACTATTCTCTCCAGCCCGTGACCCTCCCCTGACTTCTCCATCAAGATCAATAATACAACCATCAGTCCCTCCCCTCATACCAGGGTACTAGGTGTAATCCTGGACTCCCATCTGTCCTTTCAGCCCCAAATCCAATCACTGTCCAAATCTTGTAGACTTCACCTCCGCAACATCTCCAAGATACGCCCAATCCAAACCACTAAGCAACTTATCCACTCCCTTGTTATCTCTCGCCTTGACTATTGTAACTCCCTCCTCATTGGCATACCTAATCGCAGGCTATCCCCTTTTCAGTCTATCATGAATGCTGCTGCCAGACTCATCCACCTTACTAATCATTCCATATCAGCCACCCCTTTCTGCCAATCCCTTCACTGGCTTCCCATTGCCCAACGAATAAAATTCAAAACATTAACAATAATATATAAAGCCCTTTATAACTGCCCCAAATTACATCACCAATCTTGTCTCCAACTATCACCCAAACTGTCCTCTCCTCTCCTCCCACTACCTCCTGCTCTCTAGCTCCCTTGTTTCCTCCTCCCACGCTCGTCTCCAGGACTTCACCAGAGCCTCCCCCATCCTCTGGAACTCTCCAACCCAATCTATCCGACTATCGCCTACTCTGCCCACTTTTAGGCGATCTCTGAAAACCTATCTCTTCAGGGAAGCATATCCCACCTTCAGCTAATAAAGGAATCTTCTATTCCTCCTATCAGTTCATCCCCCACAGTTATTACCTTTTGTACCACCGGCCCCTCCCTCTTAGATTGTAAGCTCCAAGGAGCAGGGCCCTCCTAACCCTAATGTATTGAATTATATCGTTGCTGTATTGTCTCCCTTTATATTGTAAAGCGCTGAGCAAACTGTTGGCGCTATATAAATCCTGTATAATAATAATAACTAAGGTAACTGACAATTGCTTATTTTATTTTAAACTCATTTACTTAGCACTACATGACTTGTAATCTTCCCATTACTGCCTCATGGACATAGGTATTACTGCTTGAAGTGATAATAAAGGCAGATTTGTTTGTTTAAAAATAACATACTTGTTATACTTACAATGGTTTTGCACAGATTAGCCTTGATCCTTCTCTTCTCATCCCTCCGGCGCTCCTGGCCCCTCCTTCCTGCCTAGTGCACCCATAACAAGTAGCTTGCTATGGGGGTACCTGAGCAGCCTCGATCCCCAGCTGCTGCTCCGTGTGTCCATTCACACACACAGCTTGGCCCCTCCTCCGCTCCCTTATATTGGCTCACTAGCTGTGATTGATAGTAGCGGGAGCCAATGGCTACCACTGCTGTTTCAGCCAATGAGTAGGCAGAGACTGAGGCTCTCGTGCACATCACTGGATCTAGCTGGGGCTCAGGTAAGTATTAGGGGGCTGGGGTGCTGCTGCACACAGAAGGTTTTTTACATGCATAGAATACATGAAGGTAAAAAAACCTTGAGCCTTTACAATCACTTTAATGAAAAGAATATTACAAATACTTTCCAGTCTGCTGGATCCCTTGCAGTTCTTACCTAGTCTATCAAAGTCTTCCTACTACAATACTTTGTGCACCATACTCTGAGAAATGTGATTTAACCAAAGCTCTTTGTATAAAGGTCTTCTTCTGTATGTACCTTACTTCAAGATTTAGTTTAAGTAAGGATAACATAGAAAATATCAGATAAACAAGATGTATTTGCAAGTTGTCCTTAACACGTTGTCTACACAGATCCATGTCACAGTGCTTTCAGCTGGTTCCCACTAATTTGCCAGTATTTAAAAGATGGATGGCTTAAACAGCTGTATGGTGTGTGATAAGGGTGTGCATTGTGTGAGAAAACCTGGCTGATTATTTGCTTTGCTGAAAAGCTGTTTCCTCTTCACTTTCGGTTACATGAAGATATTCGTTTTCCACAGGGATTCTAGGTAATTATACCCGCATTTATTTTAGAGAACATGAAAAAATACACTTTTTTTTAGTTGATTACATAAAATATTTTAGAGGTTTATATTTAAATTCTTGTAATGGGAAATGGCAAATTTTCTGGTTACACACGTGTTTCTATGTGAGTAAATCAAAAACTGAGCATGTGATTAAAAAAAGACAGAAGCACAGGTTACTTCTGCAGCTGCCAAAACAATCACTAGTTCAGGGATATAGCCACCTCAAATAATCATATACAAGTCTCAACCTTTTTTGTTGAAGCTGAACGCCAAGGAATGGTTCAAAACATAAAGTGCCTTGAAAGAGTATTCATACCCCTTGAAAGTTTCCACATGTTGTCATGTTACAACCAAAAATGTAAATATATTTTGTTGGGATTTTATGTGATAGACAAACACAAAGTGGCACATAATTGTGAGTGGAAGGAAAATGATACATTTTTTACAAATAAATATCTGAAAAGTGTGGCGTGCATTTGTATTAAGCCCCCTTTACTATGATACCACTAAATAAAATCTAGTGGAACCAATTGCCTTCAGAAGTCACCTAATTAGTAAATAGAGTAATTTAATCTCAGTATAAATACAGCTGTTCTGTGAAGTCCTCAGAGGTTTGTTAGAGAACATAAGTGAACAAGCAGCATCATGAAGGCCAAGGAACACATCAGACAGGTCAGGGATAAAGTTGTGAAAAGTTTAAAGCAGGGTTAGGTAATAAAAAAATATCCCAAGCTTTGAACATCTCATGGAGTGCTGTTCACTCCATCATCCGAAAATGGAAAGAGTATGGCACAACTGCAAACCTACCCAGACATGGCCGTCCACCTAAACTGACAGTCCGAGCAGGGAGAGCATTGGGCAGAGAAGCAGCCAAGAGGCTCATTGTAACTCTGGAGGATCTGCAGAGATCCACAGCTCAGGCGGAAGAATCTGTCCACAGGACAACTATTAGCCGTGCACTCCACAAATCTGGCCTTTATGGAAGAGTGGCAAGAAGAAAGCCATTGTTGAAAGAAGCCATAGGAAATCCCATTTGCAGTTTGTGAGAAGCCATGTGGGGGACACCGCAAATGTGTGGAAGAATGTGCTGTGGTCAGATGAGACCAAAATTTAACTTTGTGACCTAAAAGCAAAACGCTATGTGTGACAGAAAAACTAACACTGCACATCACCCTTCACACACCATCCCCATTGTGAAACATGGTGGTGGCAGCATCATGTTGTGGGGATGATTTTCTTCAGCAGGGACCAGGATGCTGGTCAGAGTTGATGGGAAGATGGATTTAGCCAAATACAGGGAAATCTTAGAATAAAACCTGTTAGAATCTGCAAAACACTTGAGACAGTGGCGGAGGTTCACCTTCTACCAGGACCCTAAACATACAACCAGAGCTACAATGGAATGGTTTAGATCAAAGAATATTCATGTGTTAGAATGGCCCAGTCAAAGTTTAGACCTACAGTGCTCAGCATAAATGAGTACACCCCAACAGATTTGTCAGGAAAACTTTACTTTCATTTCAGAATCAACATTTTCTATGGGACACTATACTACAAAATACTCTCACAAATGCGGGCCATTGATTGCAAACAAGATTTGTTAATTTGCACACCCAATAAAGTAATTTTTCAAACAAATTCATTCAAGACCATTGCACCCCAATGAAATTGTAGAAGGGCATTGCTTAAAGAAGAAACCCCCTTCCCATTTCATGCTGTCAGCAACAGCACCACATGGAAGACCTGAGAAAGAAAATCATTTCTTTACACAAGGTAAAGGCTACAGGAAGATCAGCAAAGCTTTACTTATCAGTCAGAATACTGTAGCAAAAGTGATACAAAAATGTAACAAGCATGGAACTGCAACCATCTCACAGAGATGTCCAGTCGGTCCATGGAAGTTAACCCCTTGACAGGAGTGTCTTCTGATGAGAAGGATTGAAGAAAATCACCATGCAAGTTCACTGCAGCTAGCTAAAGAAGTAGCCAAACTTGGGTGGTTGTTTCCTGTGACACAATACGGCGTACACTGCAGAGGAATGGCATGCATGGTTGTCGTCCACAAAGGAAGACTCTTCTAAAGCCCATGCAGAAAAAAGCCCTCCTACAATTTGCCAGAACCCATGCTAAAAAATAAGACTAATGGGACTCTGTACTCTGGAGTGATGAGCCCAAGATAAATGTTTTTGGAACTGATGGCTTCAAAACCTTATGGCGTCGCAAGGGGTGAGGAGTACAAAGAAAAATGCATAGTATCTACAGTGAAACATGGTGGTGGCAGTGTCCTTTTGTGGGGCTGCGTGAGTGCTACTGGTGTTGCATCTCTGCATTTCATTGGTGGTATCATGAATTCACAGATGTACTGCTCTATATTGAAAGAAAAGATGCTACCATCACTTCGTGCTCTTGGTCATCCTGCACTTTTCCAACATGACAATGAACCAAAACACACATCTAAGGCCACTGTTGCATTTCTGAAAAAGAACAGTGTGAAAGTGGCTAAGTATGTCTCCTTTTCTGAACCCAATCGAACACCTATGGGGAATTCTGAATTGACAAGTTGAGCATCACTCTCCATCCATCATCCAGGCTTTAGAAGAGCTTTTTCTTGATGAATGGAAAAAGATCAATGTTGCAATATGTCACCAACTTCTATGCCTAGAAGACTTGGTGCTGTCCTTACAAATCATGGAGGTCATACAAAATACTAGATGTAGTAGTTTTTGTTGTGGGGTGTATTCATTTTTGCATCAACTGATTTGAGTAAAACTGAAGATTTTGTAATCGAAATTATATTATTAACCTTACTTTCATGTAATAAGCTAAACAAATGTTCTATACAAAAATTTTGGAAATTGTTCTTGTGTTCATTGAGATATTGATTAAAATCTTACTTTTCAAAAGGGGTGTACTCATTTATGCTGAGCACTGTAAATCCAATTGAGAATCTGTGGCAGGACTTGAAAATCTGTTCAGACACTTTCCATCCAATCTGACAGAGCTTGAGCTAATTTGGAAAGAAAAATTGGCAAACATTTCACTCTCTGGATGTGCAAAGCTGGCAGAGACATACCCAAAAAGACTTGCAGTTGTAATTGCAGAGAAAGGTGGTTCTACAAAGTATTGACTCGGGGGCCGAATACAAATGCACTCCACACTTTTCAGATATTTTTGAAAAATTGAAAACCTTTTATCATTTTCCTTCCACTTCACAATTATGTGCCACTTTGTGTTGGTCTATCACATAAAATCCCAATAAAATACATTAACGTTTTTTGGTTGTAACATGACAAAATGTGGAAAATGTCAAAGGGTATAAATACTTTTTCAAGGCACTGTACTTGGGAGACATTTTACCTCCCAGTGGATTTGTAGTTCTGTCTAGTCAGTCCCTGAGATGTATAAAATCCTGTTGTCGACAGAGCTAGACAAGTACAATGAAGTTTTTTTTTCTACTGCAGTTTGGCAACATAACCTGGTCACCTGTCAGGCCCCAGCCTGTGATTGGACATTGAGGGAGCAGTAGCAGACTGATATGGTTCACTTTCTGCTTTCTCCTGTGGTCAGCTTGTTTCTTATCTTCACATGTGCAGTGCAAGGGAATTACGGTACATGAGGCTGAAATAAAGTTAAATTCAGGTACAGTCAGGTCCATAAATATTGGGACATCGACACAATTCTAACATTTTTGGCTCTATACACCCCCACAATGGATTTGAAATGAAACGAACAAGATGTGCTTTAACTGCAGACTGTCAGCTTTAATTTGAGGGTATTTACATCCAAATCAGGTGAACGGTGTAGGAATTACAACAGTTTTCATATGTGTCTCCCACTTGTTAAGGGACCAAAAGTAATGGGAAAATTGGCTTCTCCGCTGTTCCATGGCCAGGTGTGTGTTATTCCCTCATTATCCCATTTACAATGAGCAGATAAAAGGTCCAGAGTTCATTTCAAGTGTAGTATTTTCATTTGGAATCTGTTGCTGTCAACTCTCAAGATGAGATCCAAAGAGCTGTCACTATCAGTGAAGCAAGCCATCATTAGGCTGAAAAAACAAAACAAACCCATCAGAGAGATAGCAAAAACATTAGGCGTGGCACAAACAACTGTTTGGAAGATTCTTAAAAAGAAGGAACGCACCGGTGAGCTTAGCAACACCAAAAGACCCGGAAGACCACGGAAAACAACTGTGGTGGATGACTGAAGAATTCTTTCCCTGGTGAAGAAAACACCCTTCACAACAGTTGGCCAGATCAAGAACACTCTCCAGGAGGTAAGTGTATGTGTGTCAAAGTCAACAATCAAGAGAAGACTTCACCAGAGTGAATACAGAGGATTCACCACAAGATGTAAACCATTGGTGAGCCTCAAAAACAGGAAGGCCAGATTAGAGTTTGCCAAACGACATCTAAAAAAGCCTTCACAGTTCTGGAACAACATCCTATGGACAGATGAGACCAAGATCAACTTGTACCAGAGTGATGGGAAGAGAAGAGTATGGAGAAGGAAAGGAACTGCTCATGATCCTAAGCATACCACCTCATCAGTGAAGCATGGTGGTGGTAGTGTCATGGCGTGGGCATGTATGGCTGCCAATGGAACTGGTTCTCTTGTATTTATTGATGATGTGACTGCTGACAAAAGCAGCAGGATGAATTCTGAAGTGTTTCGGGCAATATTATATGCTCATATTCAGCCAAATGCTTCAGAACTCATTGGACGCCGCTTCACAGTGCAGATGGACAATGACCCAAAGCATACTGCAAAAGCAACCAAAGAGTTTTTTAAGGGAAAGAAGTGGAATGTTATGCAATGGCCAAGTCAATCACCTGACCTGAATCCGATTGAGCATGCATTTCACTTGCTGAAGACAAAACTGAAGGGAAAATGCCCAAGAACAAGCAGGAACTGAAGACAGTTGCAGTAGAGGCCTGGCAGAGCATCACCAGGGATGAAACCCAGCGTCTGGTGATGTCTATGCGTTCCAGATTTCAGGCTATAATTGACTGCAAAGGATTTGCAACCAAGTATTAAAAAGTGAAAGTTTGATTTATGATTATTATTCTGTCCCGTTACTTTTGGTCCCTTAACAAGTGGGAGGCACATATGCAAACTGTTGTAATTCCTACACCGTTCACCTGATTTGGATGTAAATACCCTCAAATTAAAGCTGACAGTCTGCAGTTAAAGCACATCTTGTCCGTTTAATTTCAAATCCATTGTGGTGGTGTATAGAGCCAAAAATGTTAGAATTGTGTCGATGTCCCAATATTTATGGACCTGACTGTATATATATTATTTGCTTTTTAAAATACTATTAATTTAATTTTAGTAAATAGATAATTGCATTTTTATATAATGTTTGTTATCTGCCTTAAAGTAGAGCTTGGCCTGAAGCTCCATTTCTCTCTTAGTCCTTTATAGCCAATTTAAATGATGGGGTTTATTTACTCAAGGCAAATAAGGCTGTTTACTTTACAAGGGAGTTTTCCCCAGAACTAAATCTGGCCATGCATTATACTGTACAATCTTATTTTACAATTTTCCTTTAGATTTACTAAAAACCATATAATATGAGGTCAAACTTAAACAACACTTTCAATTTGTATCCTATCAGGCAGGACTTTGCCCTACATAGTTGAAGGTAAATCTAAAAGGAGATTGCACAGAATTTGTACAAGAACACTGTAGAATGTATGGCCAGCTTTAGTAAATGTGATGAAATTTCACATTGCAAAGAATACACAATATTTTGCAAAGAATATAATAAAAATTGCATTTTTGCTTGTACATGATTGGGTGATCTAAGTTAGCAGAGCTTCACAACATTCACTAAGGTCTGGGTAAATTTCTGTTGCAAAGTGAACAGTCCATTTGTGTTTAGAAATCAACCCCATGTGTTGGGTATATGCATGTATTTTTCAGTGTTGTGTTGCTGTGCTACTGCAGCTTATTTATTTTAAAATGGCTAGCAATGCACAAGATACTAGCACAATTTGTTTAATGCAGCTCAGAGCATAATTTACATCAGTACATTGCTGTGGGCCTTTAGAAAAGGTGCATCTTCTTATATGTATGTATAGTAGTATGCCATTTATTCTGAAAATCCAAAAACGAAAATGTAATTCATTGCAGTTTATCAGTCCTTAGATGTAGTGACTGTCTTAAGCCGGCCATAGATGGTCAAGCTGGCCAAGATTCCAACCATGTATGGGCAGGCTCAGTGTACTCAAGTTGATTAACTTGGGTACAACCAGCCTGACGGATTTTATATGCGATTGTTGCTAGTGGCTGCTATAGTGGTGTTTTGACAAATATAAAGGGTGCAGAGAAATTCTATTGATTAGGTTATAACAACAGATCGCCTACACATCACACATACCCTTACTAATGGGTCATATTAAGTAAAAATAGATATATTAGTGTCGTGCTCCACTAACAAAAAAATTAAGTGTATAATATACAATTACAAAAGAACTTTGCCAAAAACAATATCAATGTTCCAAAATTAAGTGTCCAAAAACAATATCAATAATCCAAAATTAAGTGTCCATATTTAATCTGTGATTTCACACTCTTTCCAGTGATGTGGACAAAAATGACTTGTGCTCAATTTTTAACAATTATGTTACAAATTGTAACACAATATACAGCAGGATAAAGATGGAAAGCACAAGGACTGCGGTTACAAACTTTCGCATGTATACCAATGGAGGAAGAGTCTTAAGGAAGTGAGGGGATCCCTAACTCTGAAGAGTAATAATCCCATCCAGTCTAAATCCAAACAAAAGGGACACAAGCTATTTATGACCTCACTTAATGGTTTGGTCATATCTATCAGGTGAGAGCACAGCTGGTGGAGGTGCATGCATGGTTGTTACAAATACGCAATAGTGGTGAATTCAGCACAAGTCATTTTTGTCCATGTCACTGGAAAGAGTGTGAAATCATGGATTAAATATGGACACTTAATTTTGGAATATTGATATTGTTTTTGGCAAAGTTCTTTTGTAATTGTATACTATACACTTAATTTATATGTCAGTGGAGTTTCAGGAATTTAAAGGAAAGAAATTTGCTTTATCTATGGCCAGCCTTGGTTTTCTTTTTTACGGGCATTGGTTTTCACCTGTTTCACCAGCAAATAGTGCACTTCGTGTCTAAGCTTCTATCTCTATTGGCTCAATGGAAGGTCTACAGTTGGCTCACAGGTTGAACTTTGTTCATCTCCTTTACATGGTAGAATGATGGGATTTTTGAAACTCATAGAAAGGGACTAGGATACTGCATTTCTGGCAAGGTCAAAAGGTATTTTCTGTACTTGCTGAAAATGTTCTAAATGTTAAAAAAAAAAAAAAACTAATGCAACAATCACATTCAAGGACTTGTAAGCTGCAAAATGTCACTTCTGACATCATTGCTTACTACGTGTAAAATCTGTGAATGATCACAGAGGTCACATGGTACAAGGCTATTCACAACAGCCTTGTACCATGTGACAAACTGTGACCAATCACAGCTCACACAGTAGTTCTCAATGGCTGCAAGAATGCGGCTAGAGAGAAATAGAAATTATTGCTTTTACAGCCTTTATGGGTGTAAAAGCAATCAGTGTAAAAAAAAAAAAATCTTCATCACCCCCCACAAGTAGTACAGTGTCACCATGGCGACACTCTACTGCTAGGGTGACAATACGTAAAAAAATAAATAATATAAAAAAATAAAAAAAATGTAAAAAAAAGTTTACAAATTATAATTATTGGTTAAACTAATTTGGGTTATTTAATTTTTTTTACTAAAAATATAACGGAATAAATTTTGGCCAAGATTTATGATGAAATACTATTTATTTGCAAAATTTTATAAGAAAAACACTTTTTTTTCAAAATTTTTGTACTTTTTCAGTTACATAGCAAAAAAAATAAAAAATCCCAGTGGTGAATAAATACCACCAAAATAAAGCTTTATCTGTCTCAAAAAAATGCAAAAAAATGTATATGGGTACAGTGTTGCATGACCGCGCAATTGTCATTCAAAGTGTGATAGCACTGAAAGCTGAAAATTGGCCTGGACAGGAAGGGGGTGATAGTGTCCGGACTGGAAGTGGTTAAGTTAAAGTACAAGTGTAGTTAATCTGGGCTTCAAAAGTGGGCACCTTCAGCTGCCCCGAACAGGTATTTAATAGCCTGGAAGCCTAAGGCATTTGATTAGTGAAAAGTTGATTGTTGGGGCTTCAGCAAAACTCTGTAGGGCAGAAACACTGTCAGTTACTTTGAAAAGTCAGTAGAGCTGCAAAAGGAATGGACCATTCCTCAGCTTTTTCGAAGGAAGGCAAGATTTACCTGACAGTGCACTGAAAATGCCATTCAGTGGTCTTGTACATTTATCTAAGGATGCTTTCTTTTGAAGCATGAGACCAGTTTAGCTACTTAGACCTGACAAACAGTATTCATTAAAATGACTATTGCTAAAAATAAAATAAAAAAAATTGCTAAACATCCCATTTGTAAAGAAACACTAAGGGCTCAAATGCCGGAAGCCAGTGCTTTTTGAAATTTCCCTTCCTTGTCTGTCCTTTAGATACAACAGGAAGTGAGAGAAAATCTTTCCAAAGTGAGGGAAATGGCCTCTTAGGCATAAGTCATTGGAGCAGGTATCCTCTTGTTACGATTTCCCACTACTCTTATTTTCAGGCAAAAACTCAGACTTGTGGATTTCCCCCTCTCTTTCAGTTCCAATGAAAACTGGACAGAAAAAAAAAAGATCTTAACAAGGTCATAGACAGCATTAGAAACAGGGGTTCTATCACCTCACCACTCAATACTGCCTTGGGGCTTCACATCTGCTTTCCTACTGCGCATGCGCAAAGCGTGCTGCTTTGTGAATGGCCTGTGGTCCTCTGGGGCCAGTTGTTTGCCACAGGGCTGCGGTAAACTGAACTGAAAGTGGGAGCAGATTCCTGTCAAAACTAGGTACCCGCTCTTCCTCCCCCCCAAAAGGTGTCAAATGTAGAACTGGGGGGGGGGGGGCAGATAAGTGGAGCTTCCACTTTTCATATCTATCTTTTTGATATAGGGAAATTTGTAATAACTATGATGCAGCATGTTCTTTCATTATCTTAGTGACTTGAATGCATGATTTTAGCTTTCATGCATAGTTTTAAGGAAAGGAAATTTTATATGTCTACTTCAAAAAAGGAGAGAGGTTATAAGAAATTCCAGGTCAGAAGAGAGATGCTTTTATAACTTGTGGATGTATAATGCATTGTAAACCTGCACAAATTGCATTGCTAATGGTTCCCCTGGCATCGGTAGTAATCTCGCTGCTCTTCTAGGCTAGAGGCTTGCATCCCTTATCATGCATCTCATTTTACAGCCTCTGATCACTTAGCATTCGTGTAGAATTGTAATGCATAATGAACATGACTGTGGAAAGCCATTGGATTCAGAATATAACCCCAGATGTACTTTTTATTGTGAAACACAGGATTGATTTGGCAAGGGAAAATGTACATTTGATTTGTGCAATCAATGTCTAATGGAACAATATTGTTTCCGTGTGTTCTTTGCAGATTGTTTTATTTATATATTCCAATTACAATTTTAAATTTACCAGATATAAATTGTATCAATGCTATGCAGAAAATCAATTACATTCATCTTTAAATCCTTTTCATAAATTACTTTGCTGCCACTAACCAGACTGGCTAAATAATCCATGAAACTTTCTGAAGCTGGGGACACGTGAAGTGGATTAAAAAAGCTAGACTCTCAGATGATAGTGATTGTAAACACCATTTATTTTAATTTAAAATAAAAAAGATGTAATACGTACCTGCTCTGTTCAGTGGTATTGCACAGCGTGGCCTCTTACCTCCTCTTCTGAAGTCTGCGCTGTCTGCTCCTCTCTTCCTGCAGGTGAGCACATAGCAAGATGTGGGCTGAGGGGGCACCCGTGTTGGCATTCTCCTGAGCCAGGCTGTGTCCATCCATAGACATACACAATGTGGCTTGGCCACGCCCCCCCCCACTCCCTACTCACAGGATTTGACTGACAGCAGCAAAAGACCATGGTTCCCACTGCTAGCTGTGTCTCTCATGAAATCACTAAGAGGGGAGAGTGAGGCTGCAGATGGGCACAGCTCTGGATCAGTGCAGACGTTGGATAAATATTTTCGTGATGGGGAGGGAAGCAGGTAGTGGGATAATTTTAACCCCAATACATAGAATTTATTAATGTAGAAACTTTTAGAACCACTTTGCTTTAAAATAAATTTGATATATGGAGGCTAACATTGCTATCCCCTCTTTACAGAATCCATAGGTTCTTCTCCTGTCGACTCCTGTTAAATTTACGTTTGTCATGGCAGTGTGTTGCTACACCCTCACAGCCACACCATTTGTTCACATTGAGTTGGTGTTACCACAATTGTAGTCCATTGATACAGTGCTCAGCATAAATGAGTATACCCCAACAGATTTGTCAGAAAACCTTTACTTTACTTTCAGAATCAACATTTTCTGTGGGACACTATGCTACAAAATACTTCCACAAATGTGGGCCATTGATCGCAAACAAGATTTGTTAATTTGCACACACACACAAAAAAGTATTTTTCCCAACAAATTAATTCAAGACCATGTTGCAAAAATGAATAAACCCCAATGAAAGTCTTAGGAGCAAAGCTAAATTTTAGACAATAAAATCCTAATTAACAAGAATTCTACTATAGGTGAGTCTAATTATTCGTTTAACAGGGGTCCAGCAGACAGTTGATTATAAAAGGGTGCACTTAACAAAGAAAACTCCTTCCAATTTCATGCTGTCAGCAATGGCACCACATGGAAGAGAAATGTCACAAGACCGAAGAAAGAAAATAATTTCTTTACACGAGAAAGGTGAAGGCTACAAGAAGATCAGGAAACCTTTACTTAACAGTCAGAATACTGTAGCAAAAGTGATACAAAAATTTAACAAAGATGGAACTGCAACCATTTCACAGAGACGTCTAGGCTGTCCACGGCAGTTAACACTGCAACCGGACCATATTCTGATGAGAAGGGTTGAAAATTGGCAAACAAGTTCACTGCTGTTGGCTAAAAAATTAGAAAGCCACACTTGGGAGATTGTTTCCCATGACACAATACGGCATACACTGCAGAGGAATGGCATGCATGGGTGTTGTCCACAAAGGAAGCCTCTCTTAGCCCATGCACAAGAAAGCCCACCTAGAATTTGCCAGGGCCTATGCTGAAAAAGAAGAAAACCACTGGGATGAGACCAAGATAAATTGTTTTGGAGCTGATGGCTTCAAAACTATATGGCGTCACAAAGATTAGGAGTGCAAAAAAATGCATGGTGCCTACAGTGAAACATGGTGGCAGTGTCCTTCTGTGGGGCTGCATGAGTGCTGCTGGTGTCTGGGAGCTGCATTTCATTGATGATTTCATGAATTCACAGATGTACTGCTCTATATTGAAAGAGAAGATGCTACCATCACTCCCTGCCCTTGGTCATCGTGCACTTTTCCAACATGACAATGAACCAAAACACACATCTAAGGCCACTGTTGCATTTCTGAAGAACAGAGTGAAAGTGATTCAGTGGCCAAGTATGTCTCCTGATCTGAACCCAATCAAACACCTATGGGGAATGCTGAAGAGATAAGTTGAGCATCAAAAAGATAGATGTAGCTGAAGGTTTGTACTGAGCTGCAGGAATAGTCCGCAGGAGCCAGAGCATTGTACTCACTGTACACTGATTATGGTTGCAGTGCTTTACAGAATCAGATGGAAAAAAAGATAACTGTACTTTTACTTTTTGCAATGTGGGTACATTTATTTAGCAAAAAGCGTTTTCCCTTTTAAACCAATAAGCCACATTACCTCACCTAAAGTCCCTGTTTCTGTGCGGTAATGTAATTATTGACCATTCCTGCTGGCGTTGGGCCAACCCTTTCCTGTATGTTCTAGTATTTGTTAGTAGGGCTGGCTAGCACAGTGATAGGCTCGTAGTAGAGTATGTGAGACAGGGGCGGGTGGGAATAGTGACCAGCATCAGGATGGCAACCGGAGAAATACCCAGAGCTTCTCCCGTGTTTCGCTCCTCAAAGGTTTATTTTAAAGCAAGCAAGACAAGTCTGGACAACAATACTGCTAAAGTGCAAGTAGTTCTAAAAGTTTTCAGAACATTCTGTGTCTTTTAGGAGCTTCTTCTTCTTCGTGCATGTCATTGTTCAACCCAGTCCTGGATTTATAACAGTTCAGTGCTTGAACCTCAGCAGCCAGTAGAGTTGAATATTGAATAGTGGGCATGGGGTGTTCACTTTACATCATCCATGGGTTCCATGGGTTTGCTTTAAGGGGTATCACATGTACTTACACTTCAGAAGTATTGCTAGTTTAGTCAGTTTTCAATGACTTGCTGAGGTGTTATAATTGATGAATAGAGGAGGCATGGTTCAGTGCCCACTTGGAATAAAGTGGATTATTGCTTACAACATGGACATCGGGTTTGGAAATTGTTGAGCTTCACATATATGAGTGGAAGGTATGCACAGATACCTTATGGCACCTGGTATAATTTGATAATGCTAGTTGTTAATGATTCCAATGGACAAGATTATTTCTAGCATGTCAGCTATGTAAATCTACTCATTACACAGTGGTTGTTTATTAGTATACATTTTAAAGGATAACTGTACCTTTGCCCCTCTCCCCCCAAAATATAATGTTTTACTCGCCTGCCAGGTGCCAACTGTGCAGCCTATTAGCCGCCACTGCTGCAAAGTCTCCTGGCCAGGGCGCTTCTTCTGCACATGTTTGGAACAATCTCTAGTCACTCTTATGCAGAAGGCTGTTAGCTGTTGGGATGCATAATAGTCTTATCAATAGAGATTTTCCATGCATGCGCAGAAAAACAGCTGCCTAGTCAGGAAACTTTCCTGCAGTAACTGTGCAGCTGTCAGAAGGTTGCACACTGAAGGTCTGTCAAGGATCGAGGACAGGCGAGTGGTCAGTTAAAAAAGGACTGTACTAAAAGTACAAATATCCTTTAAAGCAAAACGAAACTTGTAAAACAATTTCCCTTTTTAGAAGAGACTCTGTACTACATGTCTCTTCTGTCTGAAAATCTGTCCCCCTGCCTGATATACCAGTCTTTAACACTTACAGCTCAGTGTGAAACCTGTGAGATGGGAGGAATAAGTGCCGGATGAAGAAACTCTAGTACACGTTCAGGGGAGTTACATCAGCCTGCCCAATCTAGATGGTCAAAAGACTGGTCAGAAAATAGTAGTGTTAACAGAGCGACAAACGAGTGTTGATGTTGTATCATTGGAGGAGGGCACACTGCAAGGCCCTAATGTGCATATATGCTGTGCATTCTTGCACTTTGTGGCAGGAGCTCCTGGGAGGCTGAAATAATGTAATTTATCCTAAAATCGCTTTTACTAAAGCAGCCTACAGATGATATAGGTTTTTTTGTTCAACCAGTGGGTTGAACAAAAAAAACGGACTCGATTCGCCCATCCACACACTCCCCGCTGACTCTTTGTATTCTGACAGCAGGGACACTCTCCCCATCATCAGAATACACTGATCAGAGTTGGAGAGATCACAGTTTACGTATTTTCTTTTGAAAATGCCCCTTAGAGCCCTTTCACACAGGCAGCATCTGTTCTGGACAGCAGGGGTTCCATGAACAGGTCCCCTGCTGAGTCGGAGCAGAACAAAACAGATCAAATGTTTCCATCCTGAAACTGGACCCATGTTAGGTCTATAAGCACATCTGTTTACCTCTCTTTTCCTAAGGTTTGTCATATTTAGCCCCCCCCCCCCCACAAAAGAAAATGAAAAGAGACCGACATGGAGGTAATCAGATGTAAACACACATCTGATTACATCCCCCTGCCCATAGACTAACCTTGAGATTCTGTTCAAATCTGCCTGAAAAACTGACAGGTCAAGTTTATCAGAACATACGTGCAAAAGGGCCCTTGAGTTAAAGGGATATGAGCTCTTATTTTATGTATCTTTGACTTATATCATCTGATCAGTTTGGTGTACTCTAAACAGACAGTGCCTGACAGGTCCTTATATAACCGTACTACAGAGCAAACGCAGCGTACATCGCTGTTCCCAAATGCAGCATAGTGCAAGTGGCTGGAGTGTGGTTTGAAATAAAAAAAGAATATTTAAAGTGGAACTTTACCCATTACTTGATAAAAAAAATAATGTTCTTTAGCAAGAAACATGTATTCCACATTAATAATTATGCCTGTTTCCTCTTGCTGGTGGTTGCCATTTTACTGAAGCCTAGAGTCCCTGAGCAGCAGTAAATCTTTGGGTTTTCAGCAGATCGGCCTCTACATTTTCAGCACAGTGCTAAAAAGTAGGGAGCGAAAGAGCATGTGCAGAGCAGGGAGAGACTGTGTACTATTGGATTTTAAACAGTGTAGGCAGTTATTTTTAATATTTTACATAGCTATACCTGAAAAAGGGGCCAACATGAAGTGATCTAGCAGGGCTTAATTTTCTGACTAAATTTCTGCTTTAAGTAGAAGAGAATATTACCTTGCTGTAGAACAGGATATCTAACCTGATAAGTAAAATAATAGTAGAAAAATAGTAGAATAATATATATCTCCAAAAATGTGCTATAGCAGTTTAAATAATGAATGTTGACATACATTTACAAACGGTGTCTGAAAGTAGTTGTGAATTGTGAGCTGTGGTTAAAATGCGGTCTTTCCTTGATGTACAGGCAGCTGTGTTGAGCCATAAAACAGCTTGTTGTAAGAAGAGTAAAATCTAGAGCAGATCATTTCTGAGATTAGCCACTTCCTCTTTTTTCCTTTTCAGATCTCCTTTTTACATTTTTTCAGAGCATATGGAAGTAAATATTGAGATCAACCTATATCACAATATGTACTTTTAGATGAAACGAGGAATATTTAAAACTCTCAAATTTTAAAATATTTAGATTAGAATATGAATATATACATATATATACATATACACACACACACAATATATTGCCAAAAGTATTGGGGCGTCTGCCTTTACACACACATGAACTTTAATGGCATCCCAGTCTTAGTCCGTAGGGTTCAATATTGAGTTGGCCCATCCTTTGCAGTTATAACAGCTTCAACTCTTCTGGGAAGGCTGTCCACAAGGTTTAATGGAGTGTGTCTATGGGAATATTTGACCATTCTTCCAGAAGTGCATTTGTGAGGTCAAGCACTGATGTTGGATAAGAAGGCCTGGCTTGCAGACTCTGCTCTAATTCTTCCCAAAGGTGTTCTATCGGGTGGAGGTCAGAAATCCAGTGCCGACCAATCAAGTTTCTCCATCCCAAACGCGCTCATCCATGTCTTTATGGACCTTACTTTGTGCCCTGGTGTTGTCAAGGTCCTACCTTTTCCCAGAGGTTATGTTACTCCATGTGCTGGCATCCATCTTGGATTTCTGCTGAGCATGGTGGGAATCTTTTATGCCTTCAGGTCTCTGAGGTCCATCCCCCAGAGGGGTGTGGCTGAGTACATATAAGCCTGTGATCCGCACATGCTCTTTGCACTTGTGCCTTTGTCTTGCTACAGCTCTGTGTAGACGCTCGTGACTCTTCTGGTATTTGACTCGGCTTGTGACTAGACCATTCTCTGTGTTTTCTTTCGATCTGACCTTCCGTTGCTGAACCCGGCCCGTGACTTGTTATTCTCTGTCTACTGTTCTGTACCGTTTTGTCCCGTTGTTGTCGACCCGGCTTGCCTGACTACGTTATTGTCATTCTCACCAGCTACACGCCATTGGCAGCGGCCATTACCGCAGCCGGGGTGTCTCGGGGGCCGCGACCTGGTTCCTGGCTGCGTCAATTCCATCCACACCATCAGGGGCCCTGGTGAAGGGCAGCCTGGGACTTAGACTCCGCGCCCTGAGGGACTTCGGTCTGTTGGTGGTGGTTGTCGTCAGCCAGTGCGTTACCCTGCCACTAGGCCTACCTGTCCATTCCTCAGCCCTGCCCTGTCAGGTGTGCAGTCATGTTGGAATAGGAAGGGGCCATTCCCAAACTGTTCCTACAAAGCTGGGAGCATGAAATTGTCCAAAATGTCTTGGTATACTGTTGCCTTAACTGAAACTAAGGGTCAAGCCCAACCCCTGAAAAACAACCCCACACCATAATCCCCCCTGTACCAAACTTTACACTTGGCACAATGCAGTCAGGCAAGTACCATTCTCCTGGCAACGGCCAAACCCAGACACATCCATCGGCCTGCCAGACAGTCACTCCAGAGAACACGCCTCCACTGCTTTAGAGTCCAGTGGCGGTGTGCTTTACACCACTGCATTTGCCGCTTTGCATTGCACTCGGTGATGGCTTGGCTGTAGCTGCTCGGCCATGGAAACCCATTCAATTTAGCTTTCTATGCACTGCTGTTGTGCTATTCTGAAGGCCACATCAAGTTTGGAGGTCTTTAGCTATTGACTCTGCAGATTTGGCGATTTCTGTGCGCTATGTTATGACCCCACTCTGTCATTTTACGTGGCCGAGTTGCCGTTGTTCCCAGTTACTTCCACTTTGTTATAATACCACTAACAGTTGACCGTGGAATATTTATTGTCAAGGAAATTTCATGGATGGACTTTTTGCACAGGTGGCAATCTATCACGGTACCACGCTTGAATTCACTGAGCTCCTGAGAGCGCCCCATTCTTTCACCAATGTTTGTAGAAGCAGTCTGCATGGCTAGGTGCTTGATTGTATACACCTGTGAACACCTGAATCTAATGATTTGGAGGGGTGTCCCAATACTTTTGACAATATAGTGTATATATATTTATTCAGTAAATTGAGAATGACTGACTGTTGACTAAGCATCACAGTACAGCTTATCCACTGTCGGCTTTAAGGCGATGTCACAGTTGTGATCCAGGTCAGGAGGCTCTTCTTTCTTTCTAAAAGAAATGCTACTGAATATCATTGACCAGTGAAAGACAGACTCTTTGCTCATCCAGCCAATGCAAAGTGACTTGTGCAAACTGCTGTCCTGCATAGCAGTCTTATTGCTGGCAAGTTGTCAGCAGTGACCCCAGCCTGAAACTGATAAACTTTAGTTGTTATATGTTTGCATTTAACAATGCCATTGCTTTTTGGATTATCTTTGTAAAAGCAAATGCTGTGTATTTAAAACAAGAGATACTATACAGACACAATCCAAGAGGCAAATACCTCCAACCCACCAGACACTTAAAAACAGGTTACATGTTTCCTTTAATCTTAAAGTGGTAGTTGTGACAGGTATGCCTAAGAACATGTTTAGGAGGCTGCCAGAGCCCACCTTATGTTAGTCCCCTACTTGCTGCTTACAGGATTTATTGAGCCCCAGGAGCAGTGACTCTGCTTTGTGCAGACATGAACTTGGCTATATTGCTGAGCACAGAGTAAAGCATCTGAATAGGACCATGTGCTATTACCTTCCTTTGCACTATGCTGGGTGAAACCAAGCCAAGTCCAGTGCAAGTGGGGCTCAGGGCAGCTTTAAATACTCAAGATCTAAAGTTTTTCTGTGTAGCAGGTCATCATTGCTATGTTTTGATGTGAGCAAAGCAATAGCATATAATTCCTGCTTAGAAGCAGAAGAACACGTTTTCCCATGTGACAGCACCTTCTTTTCATCTAGGTGCTTTATGGGAATATGACATCAGAGGCATATATTGCCCACACCTGTTTCTGATTATTAGATTAAATTGATGGCTTCATTGGAAGGGGGTCTAGGAAGAGCTGCCTGGTGACATTTTGCACCTCCACTTTTATGGAAGCTGTCTAATACCTACAGCGAACTGTGGAATGAATACAAAAGGGTCTAAACATAAGAACTGATGCAGAATACCTGCTGTAAATGCTTTATCAGTCACGACTGGATTATCTCACCTTGTTGAAGGATAAGTTCTCTTTATGTTGGCCTTACACCTATAAAATTTAATTTGAGCGCTAGGACGAGAAAGTACAAAAATCACCCATCTGACCATTTGGCAGTGCCTTCATGGACTTCACTAATTTTGAACGACTTAATGTCCTTGTACCATGTTATGTCCCAATTTTTGTAGAAAGATTTTGGTATGCACGGAAATGCATGCGTATAAGACTAGTTATGATTTTTTTTTTGGCCAGGAGTCAATTCAACAATTCGAAGATCGTCCGTTTTTTTGCTCCCTCTTGTTCAGACCAGTTGTTGAATCATCTCCGTTAATGCTTAGATAATTGAGTGAATGTTCTAAAAAAAACAACAAATTTTGAACTTGATTCCACAGGTTTAAGGCCAGCTTATTTGTAAGTATGGTCTGAAGCTGCTATCTGCCATAAGGTCGAAGAATCAATAGATCAAAATTTTTTTTTATATAAGAGCACATGAATGCACACATTTGAATGAGCTCTAAAGCCCTGTTCTCACCAGTCACCATCACATTGCGGGCACACTAATATAACACAGAGTAATGCATATTAGTGCAATGTGTTGCCATTCATTGTGCCTGTCACACCTTGCCAACGGACATGCGTTGCTGCACACCACGATGGAACAGTAACTGTGCTGTGCGTTGTAGTGTACTACATTACAAAAAGTTACTGCATGCACCATTTTTGGTGCATCCAAATGAACGAACTGCCTTAACATAACAATCATGCACCAATACAGTGCAATAGTATGAACAGGCCTTAAAGGACATTAGTTAGGAGAGAAATGGAGTGGTGGTGGCCATTGCAGGCATTTATTTCTGAAGATGTTAGTAGTCTGGCTGATAGGCTCACCCTCCGACTTCAGTACTTTTAGGGTTCATGTACACTGCAGCTGATAAACTCACATTCAGGAGCTTTTCTGCTTTTTTTTCATCAGCCCCTGATCTCTCCCTAATGTTTTCCTATGTGTACACATCGTCGTTTACAGGCAGCTGAGTTTACAGTCGTTTTTTTGAACGCACCAAACTTGCGTTCCGGAGTAGATTTTTTCAGTGTTTCAAGTGGACCTAGTACACCAGCGCAGTCAGTTCCTGGTTTTAATTGAAGGAAAAAATGGTAGAATGTGCTGCATTATGCTCATGATGGGATCCATAGTGAATACAACCAGAAAAGACAGGTAATCTCAACACATACTGCTCTCTCTGTTTCTGCTCTCTCTATTCCTCTCAAAATGTCTGAAATAGTTAATTTTATACTGTTTTTCAGTGCATTCTGGGCATTTTGGAAGGTCTCCTGAGGTTGCCTTAAAAAAATGCTTATAAACGTGCATAAATATGGTATGCAAATGTGACTACACAGAAGTTTTTTAACCTACGTTTTCCAGCAGTTTCCATCATTCAGAAGTGTTTTCCAAACATCCCGTGTACATGGAGCCTTAGTCAGTGACACAGTATAGAGCAAGTGAAGTCAGTTTGACCTTCTAACTTGTTCCAGGCCAGTGACTCAAAATATTGAAACCAGAGGGTCAGTCAACTAGCATTTCTGAATGATACAAAGAATGGCAGCTTCCATTGTTCTCTTATGAAAGGTTTCTTTTAAAGGGGAACCTCAAGCAATACACAGAATTTAAAAATAACCTGAGAGCTATTTACTTTTTGTCTTTTGTTTTGTATGCACCATTTGAAAGAAAACCTCCTTTGGGCCTGTAGCAGGAAGTGAAGCCTGTCCCGATGTCCTGCTTCTGTGGGGTTTTGGACAGCACTCTACAAAGTGCCAGCAATGAATATTCCCCCGTTCACTTCCTTTGATTAAAGGGAAGTTATATTCAGTTTCTGTGAAGGAGCTTACAGTCGGAAATTTTATACCATGAAAGTGAACTGAAGAATTCCTTAATCGTTGTTTAAAAATGATCTTGCTTTTCCTGCAAAATGTTTCATTCTTTCCCCTCTTTTTATAAGTTATGCCACCTTTGCAGACAATGCCCACTTTTCTGTGTTGGAGACCTTTATGACCTTTGCTGTTTGCCCCAGGCCTTGTCCGCACAGGCTTTCACTTGTAAAGACTAGTTCAAAGACAATCATTCTTCTACAAAGCATTTAGGCTACATGCAGATGTTGTTTCTGCTTCTGTCCAATTTGCACAGCTGTTGCACATCCAGTTTGCACAGCTATTGCCCATGCAAGTAGAAACTATTGTGGCAAACGACTTTTTGCTGCCAGAACATTGCAGACTATGATGCTATAACTGGCAAACATGGACATGTTCATGCATCCTTTGGACTGTTTCACCCAGACTTCAGCTTGTATAAGGGCTCGTTCACACTTGACTGTTTTACCAACACTTGCCAAACGCCCCTATAGCATTTGGCAAGCGTTGGTCGGGAAACGCCCCATGCGCGGTTTAACGGCGGTTGCTAGGCGTTTGCTGAGCGTTAAAAACGCCACACAAACGCCTATGATGAAGTTTAAATGGTATTACCGCTCCGCAAATGCCCCGCAACCGCGTAGCAAACGCCGGCTGGGCGTTTGCGGAGCGGCACCATAGGCTAGAATAGGAGGCTTCAACGCCTCCTGACTCGACCAGAGGCGTCCGTTTTGCTGCGACGCTAACGCTCCCGTTAGAACAGCACCATGTGCTGCAATGTGCAGAATTGTCCGAAGCGTTTGGGAAGCGGTAAAAACGCTTCCCAAACGCCTCTCTGCCGCCTGCATACAACACTAGTGTGACCGTAGCCTTAGAGCAGTGTGAACAGCAAGCTTTGACAAAGCAATTTACAGAGCTTTCAGCAAGCTTTGTTAAAGGATCACATTTTAACAAAAAATAATAAATGCACATTTTTTTTCAGTTAGGTAAAAAAATGTGCATTTACTACTCTTTTTGTTATAGGAGCTTACCCATATGGAAGAAAAATATATTTGAACTATATTTTAAAAATATTCTTCCCAAATACATTGCCATATATTTGAAATGCTACAATTTTGGCCCTCTTCAATATATTTCAAAATATATTTCAATAACTATATATATATATATATATATATATATATATATATATATATACAGTTGCAAGAAAAAGTATGTGAACCCCTTGGGATTACGTGGAGTTTTGCATGAATTGGGCATAAAATGTGCTCTGAACGTCATCTAAGTCACAACAATAGAAGAACACAGTCTGCTGAACATAATGCTACACAAACATTAGATGTTGCCATGGTTTAATTGCACATAAAATGTAAACATTCACAGTGCAGGGAGGAAAAAGTATGTGAGGCCCTAGCTTAATGACTTCTCCCAGAGCTAATTGGAGCCAGGAGTGAGCCAACCTTGACTCCAATCAGTGTGATGATATTGGATGTGTTGCTGACAGCTGTCCTGTCCTTAAAAAACACACATCTGTTTTGGGTTTACTGGTTTCAAGAAGCACTGTCTGATGTGAACCATACCTCGCAGAAAAGAGCTCTCAGAAGACCTACGATCAAGAATTGTTGACTTGCATGAAGCTGGAAAAGGTTACAAAAGTATCTCCAAAACCCTTGATGTTCATGTGTCCACGGTAAAACAGATTGTCTACAAATGGAGAAAGTTTAGCACTGTTGCTACTCTCCCTAGGCAGTGGTCGTCCTGTAAAAATGACTGCAAGAGCACAGCGCAGAATGCTGCATGAGGTAAAGAAGAATCCCAGAGTGTCAGCTAAAGACCTACAGAAATCTCTGGCACATGCTAACATTTTTGTTGACACATCTACAATAAGGAAAACATTAAACAAGAATGGAGTACATGGGAGGACATCACGGAGGAAGCCATTGCTGTCCAAAAAGAATATTGCAGCACGATTGAAGTTTGCAAAAGAGCACCTGGATGTTCCACAGCACTACTGGCAAAATATACTGTGGACAGATGAAACCAAGATTGAGTTGTTTGGGAAGAACACACAACACTATGTGTGGAGAAAAAAAGGCACAGCACACCAACATCAAAACCTCATCCCCACTGTAAAACATGGCGGAGGGAGCATCATGGTTTGGGGCTGCTTTGCTGCCTCAGGGCCTGAACGGATTGTTGTCATTGATGGGAAAATGAATTCCAGAGTTTATCAAGACATTTTGCAGGAAAACTTATGACCATCTGTCCGCCAACTGAAGCTCCGCAGAGGATGGGTGATGCAACAGGACAATGACCCAAAGCATACAAGTAATTCAACAAAACAATGGCTGCAACAGCACAGAATACACCTTCTGGAGTGGCCCAGTCAGAGTCCTGACCTCAACCCGATTGAAATGCTGTGGCATGACCTTAAGAGAGCGATTCACACCAGACATCCCAAGAATATTGCTACACTGAAACAGTTTTGTGAAGAGGAGTAGTCCAAAACTACTCCAGATTGTTGTGCAGGTCTGATCTGCAACTACAGGAAATGTTTGGTTGAGGTTATTGCTGCCAAAGGAGGGTCAACCAGTTATTAAGTCCAAAGGTTCACATACTTTTTCCTCCCTGCACTGTGAAGGTTTACATGTTATGTGTAATTAAACCATGGCAACATCTAATGTTTGTGTAGTATTATGTTCAGCAGACTGTGTTCTTCTATTGTTGTGACTTAGATGACGTTCAGAGCACATTTTATGCCCAATTCATGCAAAACTCCACGTAATCCCAAGGGGTTCACATACTTTTTCTTGCAACTGTATATATATATATATACAGTCATGGCCGAAATTGTTGGCACCCTTGATATTTCTCCAGGAAATCATGTATTTCTCACGAAACGTATTGCATTAACACATGTTTTGCTATACACATGTTTATTCCCTTTGTGTGTATTGGGACAAAACAAAAAAAGGGAGGAAAGAAAGCAAATTCGACATAATGTCACACAAACCTCCAAAAATGGGCTGGACAAAAGTATTGGCACCCTTTCACAACTGCGGATAAATAAGAATGTTACAAGCATGTGATGCTCCTGTAAACTCACCTGGGGCAAGTAACAGGTGTGGGCAATATAGAAATCACACCTGAAAGCAGATAAAAAGGAGAGACGTTCACTTAACCTTTGCATTGTGTGTCTGTCTGTGCCACACTAAGCATGGACAACAGAAAGAGGAGACGAGAACTGTCTGAGGACCTGAGAACCAAAATTGTGGCAAAATATCAACAATCTCAAGGTTACAAGTCCATCTCCAGAGAACTAGATTTGCCTTTGTCCACAGTGCGCAACATTATCAAGAAGTTTGCAACCCATGGCACTGTAGCTAATCTCCCTGGTCGTGGACGGATGAGGAAAATTGATGAAAGATTGCAACGCAGAATAGTCCGGATGGTGGATAAGCAGCCCCAAACATGTTCCAAAGACATTCAAGCTGTCCTGCAGGCTCAGGGAGCATCAGTGTCAGCGCGAACTATCCGTCGACATTTAAATGAAATGAAACGCTATGGCAGGAGACCCAGGAGGACCCCACTGCTGACACAGAGACATAAAAAAGCAAGACTACAGTTTGCCAAAATGTACTTGAGTAAGCCAAAAGCCTTCTGGGAAAACGTCTTGTGGACAGATGAGACCAAGATAGAGCTTTTCGGTAAAGCACATCATTCTACTGTTTACCGAAAACGGAATGAGGCCTACAAAGAACAAAACACAGTACCTACGGTAAAATATGGTGGAGGTTCAATGATGTTTTGGGGTTGTTTTGCTGCCTCTGGCACTGGGTGCCTTGACTGTGTGCAAGGCATCATGAAATCTGAGGATTACCAAAGGATTTTGGGTCGCACTGTAGGGCCCAGTGTCAGAAAGCTGGGTTTGCGTCCAAGATCCTGGGTCTTCCAGCAGGACAATGACCCCAAACATACGTCAAAAAGCACTCAGAAATGGATGGCAAAGAAGCGCTGGAGAGTTCTGAAGTGGCCAGCAATGAGCCCAGATCTAAATCCCATTGAACACCTGTGGAGAGATCTTAAAATTGCTGTTGGGAAAAGGTGTCCTTCCAATAAGAGAGACCTGGAGCTGTTTGCAAAGGAAGAGTGGTCCAAAATTCCGGGTGAGAGGTGTCAGAAGCTTATTGATGGTTATAGGAAGCGACTGATTTCAGTTATGTTTTCCAAAGGGTGTGCAACCAAATATTAAGTTAAGGGTGCCAATACTTTTGTCCAGCCCATTTTTGGGGTTTTGTGTGACATTATGTCATATTTGCTTTTCTGCCTCTGTTTTATATTTGTTCCAATACATACAAAGGGAATAAACATGTGTATAGCAAAACATGTGTTAATGCAATACCTTTTTTGTGTGAAATACTTGATTTTCAGGAAAAATATCAAGGGTGCCAACAATTTCGGCCATGACTGTATATATATATATATATATATATATACATACTGCATGTAGAAATGTGTTTTTATTACAAAATATATGAAGAATAATATTAAAAATACATTTCAAATATACTGTATGTTTTTAAAAATACAAATTTACATTTTTGGAATGCATTTACAAATATACGTAAAAATAAGTTAAACAAAATCTGAAGAATATACTTAAAAAATATATATTTTAAAAAATATATATATTTTTAAATATATTCTTCATATTTTTTTAAATATATATATACTGTATATCTTTTTAACATGTATTTTTACATATATTTGTAAATGCATTCTAAAAATGTACATTTGTATTTTTAAAGACATACAGTATATGTGAAATGTATTTAAAAAAATATTCTTCATATATTTTGTAATAAAAACACATTTCAACATGCAGTGTGTGTGTGTGTGTGTGTATATATATATATATATAGTAATTGAAATATATTTTTAAATATATTGAAGATGGACGAAATTGTAGCATTTCAAATATATGGCAATATATTTGGGAAGAATATTTTTCAAATATATTTCAAACATATTTTTCTTCCATGTGGGTAGAAAGCATTACACCAGCGATCAGCAGATTACTGTGCCATGCAGGTCTCCTGCAGACTGTCAGTGTAATCTGTCTGTTCGTACCACGTATGAGCAGGCAGTTTCACTCTGACAGGAGGAATCAATGAACTACCGCAGCGCTCAAGAGCGCAGTGGTAGTTCATTGAGAACTACAAGCTAACAGCCGCAGAGGCCGTCAGTACTTGTAGATTACCATTTACAGAACTCTGTGAATGAATGATGTGGCTGGACAGGTACAAGGATTTTTTGAAATTGTGACAGCTAGCGAGGGGAGAAGATGTCCCGCTAGCTGTCACAATGGTGGGTTGGAGGGTGCAGGGGCCAGTCCAACTGTAACATGTTACACCCTGAATATGGGTGTAATATGTTTCGAAATGTGAACTTATCCTTTAACCACTTGACCTCCAGAGGATTTACCCCCCTTCCTGACCAGGCAATTTTTTGCGTTACGGCACTGCATTACTTTAACTGACAATTGCGCAGCCATGCAACACTGCACCCAAATGAAATGTGTGTCCTTTTTTTTCCCCACAAATAGAGCTTTCCTTTGGTGGTATTTGATTGATGTGTGGTTTTTATTTTTTGCGCTATAAGAAAAAAAAAAGACCGTCGTATTTGAGAAAAAAACTATTTATGACTTTTTGCTAATAAACATGTTCAGTAAAAAAAATCAAATTTTGTCATAAATTTAGGCCAAAATGTATTCTGCTACATGTCTTTGCTAAAAAAAAAATCCCAATACGTGTAAATTAATTGGTTTACGTGAAAGTTATAGAGTTTACAAAAGGTTGTATATATACTAATGGCAGCGATCAGCGACTTATAGCGGGACTGCGGCAGGCATTCTGACACTTGGGGGAGCTGACTTGCAAAGCAGTGTGCCTGAGCTGACAGGGAGGAGAACTACTTTGTTTACAAACAGTTCTCCCCCCCCGTCAGAGATGTTCGGCCATCACCAGCGCAGGCGAGGAATCACCGGCTGGGACCTAGTGATTGACAGCTCTGCCCACGAATGGTGGCGCGGGTAGGGTGTGCGTGCCTCGTACATGCCCTCTACCCGGAAATGCAAAATCACGTATACATACGTGATCTTCTGACCCCCTGCTGCCCTGTAGCAGTATATTTGCTATAGGGCAGCGTGAATGCGGTCAAAGTACCATTCAGCTTCAGGTGGTAAATGTTTAACGCAGATCCTAATGGGAGTGCTGATTGCCACTTTAAGCAAACTGCTAGCAGGATTCAGCAAGCTTTCATCAAACTTCAGAAAGTGCTGAAGCCTGCTAGCAGCTTGTTTAAAGGGGCAATCAGAACTCCAATCAGGATCTGTGTTCAACATTTACCACCTGGAGCTGAATGGTCTGTGTTCAACATTTACAAACTGGAGTTGAATGGTACTTTTAAGAGCTTCAACAAAGCATGCTGAAAGCACTGTAAATGCTTTGACAAAGCTTGATGTTCACACTGCTCTTTTACAAGCTGAAGCCTGTGTGAAACAGGTCTTTCAGTCCCAAAGGTTGGACGGTGCTTGCCAGGCTCTCAAAACAGCTGTTAGTTTCTCCCATTCAGTGTCCTTGTGAACGTTAGCAAACTTTAAGCAGTTTGCTTGTCTTTTGAAATTTGTTATGAGAGGACAATGGAAACTGCCATTGCTGACCTCCTTTTCAAAAAGCAAGTGCCCTGGCTGTGCACTGATGATTTTTTTCAATGCTGTCTGATTCTCTTCCATCATGCTTGAGGTGATTGTAGCCATATTAGTGTACTGCTTGAACCTTAACCACTTCCAGTCCGGACACTTTTACCTCCTTCCTGTCCAGGGCAATTTTCAGCTTTAAGTGGTATCACACTTTGAATGACAATTGCGCGGTCATGCAACACTGTACCCATATGAATTTGTTACCATTTTTTTACACAGATAAAACTTTATTTTGGTGGTATTTATTCACCGCTGGGATTTTTATTTTTTTTGCTTTTGTAAATGAAAATGTCCAAAAATCTTGAAAAAAAGTGTTTTTCTTATAAAATTTTGCAAATAAATAATATTTCATCATAAATCCTGGCCAAAATGTATTCCGTTATCTTTTTAGTATAAGAAAAAAAAAATAAGCAAAATTAGTTTATAACCAAAAATTATAATTTTTAAACATTTTTTTTTTTACATTTTTATTTAATTTTTTTATATTATTTATTTTACATACTGTCACCCTAGCAGTACAGTGTCACCATGGTGACACTATACTACTTGTGGGGGGTGATGAAGATTTTTTTTTTTTTACACTGATTGCTTTTACACCCATAAAGGATGTAAAAGGAATCATTTCTCTTTCTCTCTGTCTGCATTCTTGCAGCCATTGAGAACTACTGAGTGAGCTGTGATTGGTCACAGCTTGTCACATGGTACAAAGCTGTTGTGAATAGCCTTGTACCATGTGATCTCTGTGATCATTCACAGATTTCACACATAGTAAGCAATGATGTCAGAAGTGACATCTTGCTTACTACTTTGCATGTGATCACTGATTGGCCAATCAGCGATCACATGATCGGGACCTCGTACAGAGGTCCCGTCCGACGATCAGTGTTTCACTGTGTCCGGAGGACACAGCGGGCACCGGATCGTGGTGCTGGTCGCTCCCGGGGAGCGCGCACAAACAAGGTGTGGGGAGGCCGTTTAGAAATGGCCACCCGACCCTGCAGTGCCACCGTCCGGATGTTTATATACAACGGCCGGACGGGAGGTGGTTAAAGAATAGGGCACACCCCAAAAGCTTGTCCTGAAAGTTCGGCTGTTACTGCAAATAAAAAGTATCACGGACAGTACTCAGTTCTTGTCTGAGTCTCCAGACTGGAACAAGTATAGCGATAAAAAACTCTTGACACTCATTTACAATGTTGTCACCCTGTGGACAGGAAAACAGATCTACAGAATGAACAACATAAAGTGCTGTGTGAATGCTACTGCCAGACTGCAACATTTATGTTGTTTTTTTGATTTTGCAATTTTGTAAGTTACTTCTTATTGCTACATTCACACTTGAAAATCTGTCAGACAGCAGTTACATGAGAGAATCCAAAGCGGGGGTTCCCAGCGATTAGCTTTGGGAGGAATCCCCATTAAAAACTATGCAGCAGTCACCTGCTAGTAATCATTTCTGAATGCAGACTGCCTGCATCCAGGGCCAATCACTTGCAGGTGATCATTGCATGGCGGAGATTACCTGAGGGAACCGGCAGCCTTCCATTGCTTTCAATGGGGCTGCTTCCCGCAGCTAATTGCTGGGGTTATCGTAGTTGATGTAGGGTGCAGTCACAGGTATGAATGCAGCCTAAACATTTTTATTAGGCTTCTCACCATCAGTATTGATCTGAACAGAAAAACGCAGATTTTTGGCAAGTTAAGCATAGCTTAAAACCTGCTGAAAGCTAGTTTAAAACTTAAGCCATTGCTCCTTTAAGATCTGTATTCAACACTCTGACTGGAGCTGAAGCCTGCTTTACCCTTCAACAGCCAGTTGTGACCTCTGTGAGCTTTGCATAACAACATTCTACAGGGCCTTGAAAGTATTCATACCCCTTGAAATTTTCCACATTTTGTCATGTTACAACCAAAACTATAAATGTATTTTATTGGGATTTTATGTGATAGACCAACACAAAGCGGCACATAATTGTTAAGTGGAAGAAAAATGATAAATGGTTTTTAACATTTTTTACAAATAAATATGTGAAAAGTGTGGTGTGCATTTGTATTTAGCCCCCCGAGTCAATACTTTGTAGAACCACCTTTCACTGCAATTACAGCTGCAAGTCGTTTTGGGGATGTCTCTACCAGCTTTGCAGATCTGGAGAGTGAAATTTTTGCCCATTGTTCTTTGCAAAATAGCTCAAACTCTGTCAGATTGGATGGAGAGCATCTGAGAGCAGCAATTTTCAAGTCTTGCCACAGATTGTCAATTGGATTTAGGTCTGGACTTTGACTGGGCCATTCTAACACATGAATATGCTTTGATCTAAACTATTCCATTGTAGCTCTGGCTGTATGTTTAGGGTCGTTGTCCTGCTGGAAAGTGAACCTCCACCCCAGTCTCAAGGTTTTTGCAGACTCTAACAGGTTTTCTTCTAAGATTGCCCTGTATTTGGCTCCATCCATCTTCCCATCAACTCTGACCAGCTTCCCTGTCCCTGCTGAAGGAAAGAATCCCCACAACATGATGCTGCCACCACCATGGTGGGGATGGTGTGTTCAGGGTGATGTACAGTGTTATTTTCCCGCCACACATAGCGTTTTGCTTTTAGGCCACAAATTTCAGTTTTGGCCCCAACTAACCAGATATATATAATATAAATAATAATAATAATATATGCGCCCATATTGCAAAGAGCAAAAATGTACATTTATTGGCTTTTGTTTTTGCATTGCAGCCTGCAAAGCATTGAAGTTGTGATCAGTGGATCATGGTAATAAGGCTTTGGGTCCTGCAGACCCTTCCTCCAGCTCAGGTCCATACCAAGGTACAGACTATCAATAACAAAGCTGGAGGAAGTTTTAGTGGACCACAATTGCCGTGACACCACTGCACTTGTGCTTAGTTGAGTACTACTGTCCCTCTACTGATGTGGCATTGTTTTCATTCACATGTACAGCTATGCTAAATTCAAATATGACCAGTGCTGGCAGAGAGAAGAAGCCTCGGATTCTGTAAGTGAAAGGGGGCAGGGTGCCGTAGACCCTAAATATGGGTATAACATGAAATTGTGTTTTAAAGCCCAACACCGGGAAACGTAAAAGTTGCAAAGGCTAATTGCTTGTTTAGGTCTAGGGGACTTGTTATAGGATACGTTCACCTTTAAGGAAAAATAATAAATGCACATTTTTGCAGAAGAAATTTTTTTTCCCTACAGGAGCCTGTAAGTATTGCACTCACGATCAGTGGATCATGGGTGCAGTTTTATACTCCTGCAGACACTCCTTCCAACTTTCTGCTTTTACCTCTGTACAGGCGAGTGAATGGACCATAAGCCTGCTGATCAGCAAACTCCTAGCCCATTGAGAACTACAAGTCTGTCTGTTATGGTGGCACACAGGACTTATTAATTCACAGATCCCTGTAATTGAATGGTGTGGCTGTGCAGGCGGAATCCCGCACAACTGCGCTAATTTTAAATGTGACATCAGCTTCAGAGAAGAACAACCCCCACCTGCTATTGCAGGGGAACGGGTGAGGTGAGTGAGCAGCGCAAGTACTGGAACATGTTACACCCTAAATATGTAAGGATAAGTTAAATTTTAAAGAAAATAAAAAATAAATGCCCATGTTTTTGCAAGTAAAAAAATTTGTTTTTTTAGCCTGGAAAGCATAGCAGCAGCGAGCAGCAGATCGCTGGTGCCATGCAGGACTCCTGCAAACTGTCAGTATATATGTGTGCCCGAACATCCCATACAGGCAAGCAGATACAGTCTGATAGGAAGAGTCTATGAACTACCACAGCACTCAACAGTGCCATGGTAGTTAATTGAGAATTACAAGCCGACAGCCACAAATCTGTCAGGACTTGTAGTTCATTCAATCACAGAATTCTGTGAATAAAGGACGTGGCCATGTGGGCGGAGCCCCACCTGTCCGAGCTGTTTTCAGAAGCTGACAGTATGGGGAACTACTCCCCGTACTGCTGTCAGAGGGAGGGGGGATCGGGCAGTGGCTGCATCTAAAAACGAGTGGAACATGTAACATGTTCCCAAAGGTGAACTTATCCTTTAATGAAGATTTAATTACCCCACACTCCTTGTTGCTAAACCCAGTGTTTTCTTTCCTATGCTCCAGCGGTCCTGATGTCATCAAAACCAATGCAGAGTTCATAGACCTGCATTGGATGTTATGATTTCTTGGGACAGTCCACCACCAGGGCATAGGGGAGCTCCATTTGCCAGGGGAGAAGAAGACCATGTAAGTTACAATGCTGCTTCTCTCCCTTACACTAAGTGAAGGGTGCACTGCAAGGGATATTTTTTTACATTTCCCGGAATTGGGTATTAAAAATGGACCTTGCTAGCCCCCTTCAAACAAAAAATTCTAGTTTCATGGACACACAATTTTAGTTGTAGGTGTATTAACCTTATATTTTTATTAGAAGATTAATGGACATTATAGTGTGTTTGTAAGTACTAGTTATTTTAGTGTAAAATCATTTTAGTGTAAAAAAGAAAATTCTTTATGACCTCTGCTTGGTTTGGAGGACGTTTTAATAATGGATCATTATATTGACAGTAATTCTGTTAGTCATAGTTATACCCATACACAACCACATGATCAGTTGCCATTATGGTTGCCGGATCAAGTTGTCAGGGAAATGACAATGACATCACAAGTAAGAGCAGTTTTACCCGTAGTACACATCATAGATTTTTATTTTGTGAATTTAAGAGCTACCAGACTGTAATATGTGACATAACTTTGAGAAGGTACTTAAAGCACTAAATGGCACTTTATTTCTGCTTATTTACTATTACTGCCTGGTGCCTAAAAGCTGTGCTTTCCTAGGGGGAGCATGGAGTTTAAAATCAAATTCCACAAAATGTGATGCCGGTTTACCATGGTGCGCTTTTTGTATATGTTAGCCAGCATGTCACATTTCATTGCAAACAAGATCTCAGACTGTAAAAGATCTTGCACTTAGTGGACACAGGAGACAAGTTGGTGTTGAGGTCTACATGCACTGCTTTCCCCTGTGCTGGGTAGATGTGGTACCATGGGTATGTGATGTGGAATAAACATGTGGTTAATGTGGCGGTTGTCCCATTACATCAAGTGTTCATTGACAGTCTGTTAACATTTGCGGTACACTGCCATATTTAATGTGCTGCAAGAAATTAGATGCATAGAAAAATGTTTTTAAATAACTTATGCTATCAGCACAGCACTCAGAAATGTATCCTGCTCAAAAGAGAATACAGCAGAAGAAGCCAATTTAATTATTTAAAATGTACCTGTAGAAAAGCTCGGTGAAAGTGCCCATTCATTTCCTACGGGTCCTCAACCATCATCCACACACCAAAACAATGTACCTGATATGCCTGCACGTAAATGTGAAACTGGCTTTAAAAGCGAAGTATGGGATTTAAAAATAACAAAGATACATACACGCCTATGTGGATGCAGCATTGATCTGATGCTGCATCTGTCCCCCATGTGCTCTAAGCCTGACATATCAAAGACCTCTGATCGCTCAGTTCTCAGTCATCAGTGAGCAGAGAGTTGTGACTGTCAGTCTCTTTGCTACCCCTCCAGCGCAGGGGCGGACTGACAACTCATGGGGCCCCCGGGCAATAGGGGATCATGGGGCCCGTGCCCTTGCCCAAACTCAAAAAAGCCTATGAAAAGGGTACCAGGGGCATCTCATGGGGCCCCCTACTGACCCCGGGCAGTGCCTGAGTTTCCAAATGGTCAGTCCACCCCTGCTCCAGCGCTTACTGGAGTGTTAGGGGAGGGTGACTCAGGCTCTCAGCGCCATCTGCATGGATAACGACATTATTGTCAGGCTCCCTGCAAAGCCTGGACTTGATCTGAATGTTGAGCATATCGGTGTATCGAGCTATAAATACACAAGTGTAAAGCCTTAGAACCCATTTACACTTTTCTGATGTGGTGCGTTGCAGGGATTTTGCAGCTGACACAATGCACATTGATAAAACACACAAAAATAGAAAAGTGTCAGTGAACCCTTAGTCATCTTAAATTTTGGGCTGTTTCCAGGATTTGTGTTTAAAGCTGAACTCCAGCCTCACCATGCACTGTTGTACAGGCTCCTCTGCTGTGCTGAAATTGCATATGTGAGTAGCTTACAATACACGTTAGAAGCTAGATAGAGCCCACCTAATTTCCTGGATGGAGAACACCCAGTATCAGCTAGCGCTTTCCACCCGTTAGGGTTACTGTTCCTGGCCAGCCTCTTATTTATTGGATTTCAAATCTTTTAATCATGGTGGCTCAGCGTCACTTGTAGGTGATATCTAGGGCAGTTTCCGTGCAAATGCAGCTTTCCTAGAAAGGCCCACTCCTCCATACTGACCTCACCCATCAAGGCATCTGACATTCCTATAATGCCTCCCAAGAGCTAGCCCATTGCAAGGCTGAGGGTTCTTGAGATGAGTAATGGGGCAGGGTGCTGTGATGTTTTCAGCAAGCTATGTACAGCACCCTGCTAGCCTCTCTCACCTGTCATGATCTGCCTGCATTACATAGAGAAGCACAGAGAGTGAGTATTGATATCACTAAGTCTAAAATAAGGTATGTACATAAAATAGGTTTAATTTATAAATATGATTGTTGATGGGGGAGGGAAGGAACCAGTGAAGGAAAAATATAAGCAGATTAAACTTCAGCTTAAAAGGTTAGTTCAACTTTACTGACTTTTGCCACAAACCTCCTTTTACATTAGTGTTCTCAAAACATTACAATGCTTCTTTTGTAAAAGAATGCTTACTCTTCAGCTGATTCCATTGCCCTCATCTGTCATTAAGAGGAACTTTGGTCATGTTTTAGAAAATACAAGTCAGCAGCATAAGAATACTGTACTAGGCTGGGAGAGGGCAGGCCTGGCCAAACTGATCTAGGCAAAGTAGGAGTGGGTACCTGTCAGAAAAAGCTACCTGCTCGTAGAAAAAAAAAAACTGTTAGAATGGGGGGAAGGGGAGCAGACCTTTCACTTTATGCATTTACCAAGGTAGGGAGTGCATGTTATATTTTTGTATGTGTCTGAGAAGGGGGATACAGACTGCTTGTTTGTATGTTGTGGTTTTTGTTAAAATGCTAGGTTTTATATGCAGTACCATTCATCCCTTTGGTGGACATGCTTTCAGGAAACCACAGGCAAGCTGCATCTTGTGTGAATTTTTAAAACCATACTACCAGGAGTGGGCAACTGTGGCCCTCCAGCTGTTGGTGAACTACAAGTCCCATCATGCCTGTGATTTTGGGAGTCATGCTTGTAACTGTCAGTTTTCCAATGCCTCATGGGACTTGTAGTTCTAAAACAGCTGGAGGGCCACAGTTGCCCACCCCTGCCATACTACAATAAACCTCAAAAAACCTGGGGTGATCGATAGTGTAAATAATGACTTTAGCTTGATAAAGGGTAGATGTGTTGAAAATAATGTACTAAGTGTGGTAAATATCAGACTTTATTCCTCCTAACGACCATTTTGTGTCTCCCTGAAAATCATTCCAAAGTTTTGTTTTTTTTTAATAGTAAACATGTCATATTTACTTGATCTGTACAGTGTAGACCTCAACTCCTGGTGACTCCTCTTTGTCGTGTGCCTCCAAAGGAAGCTGCTTCCTATGGGGGCACTCGTGCAGGCTTGATCCTGAGCAGTGCTGCTTGCATCCATAGACGTAGCATGGCTTGGCCCTGTCCTCTTTCTTGGTCAGAAGATTTGATTGACAGCAGCAGAAGCCAATACCTCTAAGGAACCGCTGCTGTCTTTCTGTCCTGTGAGGAGAGAACTGTTGCTTTCTGGCACAGCGCTGGATCAAGATTAGGCTCAGGTAAGTATAAAGGGGCTGGGGAGGGAACTAATCACAGAAGGTTTTTTTTAACAAATACCCACACTGTGAATGGTGAACAAAGTAATAAATATGAAAATAAAATAAATAAAAAATTATGTGGCTGCTGTTATACTCTTTTACTATCCTCACTTAGTACAGTGGTGGGCAACCTTTTTTTTCAACTGAGCCAAATCTCGCCAAAACCACGATTGAAATTTATTTTGAGAGCCACATTTTTAAAACTGAAAATACATAGGATGGTACACTGTTTTTAGTTTCAATAAGTTTTTATAGTAATTCATCCCCCATATAGTAATTCATCCCCCATATAGTAATTCATCCCCCATATAGTAATTCATCCCCCATAGTAATTCATCCCCCATAGTAATTCATCCCCCATATAGTAATTCATCCCCCATATAGTAATTCATCCCCCATATGGTAATTCATCCCCCATATGGTAATTCATCCCCCATATGGTAATTCATCCCCCCTATAGTAATTCATCCCCAATAGTAATTCATCCCCCCTATAGTAATTCATCCCCCCTATAGTAATTCATCCCCCATATTAATGCATCCCTCATATAGTAGTAGTAAGTAAGTAGCAAGTAGTAAGCCAAGTCCCCCCTGTGTCAATTCACTTACCTTTGCTCCGCGCGTTTCTCTCGCCGTGTTCCCGCGTCGTTCCGGTCTTCAGGGCGGACTGTGAGAGGAGCCTAGCTCCTCTCACGTTCATCACGCTGCTCCGCCTACACACATCCTGACAGCCAATCACTGGCTATCAGGATGTGAGTGGCAGCGAGACTGGCCAATCATTGCATTTGAGCGCGCTGCCCTGGCTGTTTTTTTTTTTGGATCACGCTGCAGAGTCCCTGCCGCCCGAGAGGAGGGAGGGGAGCGGGCGCCCGGCACACAAGAGCCACATTAAAGCGTGTAAAGAGCCGCATGTGGCTCGCGAGCCGCGGCTTGCCGACCACTGACTTAGTATGCCAAATGTGAATATCCCAATACCAAAGGGTAACAGCGCTGTCTTATATTCCTCAATTTATATCATAAATATGACTCAAAAACATAAGAGAGTCCACTTATAAGTGTCCCTGCTTACTGCCAATCTTCTGTTTATTGAATCATATTTGTGATATAAAGTGAGGAATATATAAGGTAGTGCTGTTACCATTCGGTATCGGGTTATTCACAGTTGTATACTACAGAAGGTTTTTTTACCCTAATGTGGAGAATGTATTAAGGTAAAAAAAAGCTTAAGTCTTTAGAACCACTTTAAGTATTTTACTCTGTCCTATCGGACGCTGATGTGGTTGCTGGGAGAGGAATAGAGTCACCTGACCTTCTTTACATTCCTCAGGCCATACATGATCTGCTTACATGACAACCTGGAAAACACGGCCTCCTGATCTTTTACTATACATATGGCAGCTCTGTGGATAACTGGGTTGGGTATGACCAGCAGTTTGCATGCCTGTGGTACTAAAGGATGGTGTTGTGGGTTCTTATCTGAAAGTCATATACTGCTTACATTAGACTGATGTGAGGGATCCAAAATGTTGAGCACCAGTATATGGTATAAATGGGCAATAATGAGCATAAAAGAAATCATCTTCAAAAACTAGGGTGAAACCAATGTCAACTAGTGAGAATACAGTCATAAATGAGCTCATATGTGCTAAAAATAAAATAGATATATCTAAACCCAGTAAATCAGGACACTTATTTGATACCTTTTGCTGACTTGCTGGTTTGATGTATGTTATTACATATCAGCTTTGAAGCTTTCTCACCTCGCTCTCCCATTGGGAACTACAGGTGTACAGTGCATAGCACTTTGGTATAGTCTTCTCTGCTGACACTTGCCAGCTGCAATTTCTACAGTGCTACTGTATGTGCTGTGTCTCAAGGATTGCAGGACTTTAATGTTCTGTGCCAACTGGCATGGCACAGAACATGAGTAGGATATATTGTCAGCAAAGTGTTTATTAAAACATTAGAAGGATCACATCATTAATGCCTCATACACACTGGACATTTTTATCACTGCTATTAGGGGCATCTGGCATGTTTTTTCTGCCTCTCAATGCCCCTACATGTTAGGCGATGTGTCCATGCACACATAGGTGCTCAGAGGCGTTTAGAAGCAGATGTGTTAAGAGGCAGAAAAAAAATCCCACGACCAACATGTCCAGGAGCTGTAGTGTTTTGGCAGAAAAAACTCTTGACGTGTGTAAATGCATCTAAACGTGCGTTAATGCTAGGCACACTTAGCTCTTGAGTGTTGATTCATTTCAATGGCCAGAATAAATTATTATTCTGGCCAATTAAATAAATGAATTCTCAAGCACTTGGTGCTCCTAAACGCGTTACACATATTTACAAACGTCAAGTGTTTTTTTTTTTCTGCCAAAATGCCACCGCCAGAAGGAAAGGCATCTAGGAGAGATGTCCAAAGTACTCAGTGTGCATGAGACCTTATTAAACATTTTGGAGGCTTTCAGGGTCCCCTTCATAAGCCAAGATCCAAGATGTGCCTATGGAGGTGGCATATTCAAGTGGTATTCATGGAGGCACAGCAGTAAGACTGGACACTCCGGCGACCAAAAATAGCAACCCCAGATGTTTGATGGGTACGTTTTTTTAACCGATTCCCGACCGGCCTATAGTAGAACTACTGCTGCAGGGCTACAGGGCCGCGCCGCCATTGGCAGCCACAACTGTTGACCACCGGGTCCCAGCCAGAGATTCCCCGCCAGCACCTGGAGATCGCTAAGAAACACTGGCAGAGAAGAGGTCTGTATGTAAACAATACAGATCTCTTGCCTATCAGCACTAGCATGCTGCTTAGTATAGCTCTGCATACGCAGCGCTGTATCTCAAAAAATGGTCTGGTCGGGAAGTGGGGTAAATCCTCTGGCAAGTGGTTAAACATTTTGGGGGCTTACAGGGTCCAAGATGTGCTGAAGACATATCTTCAGGTCTTTGCCTTGGCGATCTCTCCCCACTGCTATGCAGAGCAATACAAAGCAGCGTGCTTACACAGTAAAGCACTCACAGACAAAATAATAAAACAGCACACAGTTAACCCTTTGATAACACCTTCCTGCCCAGTGTCATTAGTACAGTGTCCATGCTTTTTATTAGCACTGATCACTGTATTAGTGTCAGTGGGGATATCCGTGGCACTTAGTCAGCCCTCCCCGTATCAGAATGCCTGGCGCAGTCCCACTATAAGTCGCTGATCGTTGCCATTACTAGTATAAAGGAAAAAAAAATTCCAGTATATATACTGCCATTTGTAGACGCTATAACTTTCACATAAACCAATTAATTTACATGTGCTGGCATTTTTTTAGCAAAGATATGTAGCAGAATACATTTTGGCCTAACATTTATGATGAAATTTGATTTTTTTTTAATTTTTTGTACTGGAAAGTCAAAAATATTTTTTTTTTCAAAATTGTCAGTCTTTTTTTGTTTATAGCTCAAAAAATAAAAAAACGCAGAGGCAATCAAATACCACCAAAAGAAAGCTCCATTTGTGGAGAAAAAAAAGAACATACATTTAATTTGAGTGCAGCGTTGCATGACCACGCAATTGTCAAAGTAATGCAGCACCGTATCGCAAAAATGGCCTGGTCAGGAAGGGGGGTAAATCTTCTGGAGGGCAAGTGGTTAATTATGGTTTCATTTTAGTTTAAAGTGGAACTAAACCTTCCTATCCTTTACAGCCAAGGAAGCTGCCATCCTACCCTCTGTAGTTGCTATGGTGCTGCACAATGTGATCAGATATGACACCAGCCATTTGGAGGCTTGAGTGTGGATTCACACATGTGCTGTGCGGATTAAAGCTCAGGTTTCACAGCTGATTGACACAGTACTTGTTCAGGACAGGTTTAGATCTGCTTCAGGTCAGAATTGTATCCTATTCACAACTGATGACATGTGTGGTTCCCATAGAAGTCAATAGCCTGTAATCCGCACCTAAACCTGACCACATTCTTTTTCAATCCACACCGCCAGTGCACCAGACTTATGTGAACAGGCAACATGGGAAGCAATGTTATTTCAAATGTCATGCGTATTGGATGCGGCTCAAACCGCATCCAATCCGCATACATGTGAACCGGCACTGACCGTTTGGTTGAGAGAGCTGACATAAGCACATTGGTAACTGTAGGGCCTCATTTACATCTGCTTTGCGCTCTGAAGAGCAGTCCATGTTTGGATGGCTCTTCAGAAAACATTAGACAGGTAGTAAGGAGTCATCGTATCGCCTCCTCGTTGCCTGCTCTAACTCTCTAAATAGTGGATAACTGTGCTGTAACTGCAACAATAATTTGGGGCTGCCCGCAAAGCATGATGGGTATAATTCCTGCCCTGGCCACAAAGTAATGCAGCTTGGCCATGGCATGTGTACACCCCCTAGCTCAGGGGTAGGCAACCTGCGGCTCTCCAGCTGTTGCAGGACTATTATTATTAATATACAGTATTTATATAGCACCAAAGGGTTTGCTCAGCGCTGTACAATAGCGAGGGGGACAGAACATGAGACAATACAGTACACGAGGGGTTCGAGGTCCCTGCTCTTTCGAGCTTACAATCTAGGAGGGAGGGGGTAGTGGTACAGGAGGAAGTGGCTGTGGGGGATGGAGTGGTAGGAGGAGTGGAGGAGATCGGTTGTTAGGTGAGGGTGGGGTAGGCTTCCCTGAAGAGATGGGTTTTCAGGGTGCGCCTAAAGGTGAGGGGGGTAGGTGACAGTCTGATGGATTGGGGTAGGGAGTTCCAGAGGATGGGGGAAGTCCTGGAGAAGGGCGTGGGAGGAGGAGACCAGGGAGCTAGAGAGTAGGAGGTCCTGTAAGGAGTGAACGGCACGGGTGGGGTGGTATTTGGGTATCAGGTCAGTTAGGTAGTTTGGGGCGGCGTTGTGAATGGCTTTTTAGGTCAGAGTTAGTAATTTGAATTTGATGCGCTGAGCAATCAGGGGCCAGTGAAGGGATTGGCAGAGGGGGGTGGCAGAAGTGGAGCGGTTGGTGAGGTGGATGAGTCTAGCCGCTGAGTTCAGGATAGACTGGAGTGGGGATAGCGTGTGTTTGGGTAGGCCAGTGAGAAGGGAGTTGCAGTAGTCCAGGCGTGAGATAAGGGAGTGAACGAGTTGTCTGGAGTGAGGAACGAATGTTGTGGAGGTGGAGCCTGCATGATTTTGATAGTGACACCTAGGACTTTGGCGTGTGGGGTGGGATTGATGGTGGTGTTGCTTTGGCGCACGGGCTGGGGGGAAAACCAGGAGCTCGGTTTTGGACAGGTTTAAATTGAGGAAATGGAGCGACATCCAGTCTGATATGTCTTTCAGGAGGTGGGTGATGAGGGGGTGAGGTGAGGGGTGGAGAGGTAAATTTGTGTGTCGTCGGCACAGAGGTGATAGTTTTAACCGTGGGAGTGTATCAGTTTGCCAAGGGAGGAGGTGTAGATGGAGAAGAGAAGGGGTCCGAGGACAGAGCCTTGGGGGACCCCAACAGAGAGGGGGAGGTGGCAGCGTTATAGGTGACGCTGAAGGAGCGTTGGGATAGGTAGTAGAACCAGGAGAGAGCAGCGTCCCTGATGCCAAAGGAGTGCAGTTTGGTAAGGAGGAGGGGATGGTTGACTGTGTCGAAGGCCGCGGAGAGGTCGAGGAGCAGGAGGACTGAGTAGTGGCCATTAGCTTTGGCAGTTAGCAGGTTGTTAGTGATTTTAAGTAGGGCGGTTTCAGTGGAGTGAAGGGGACTACAAGTTCTATCATGCCTCTGCAAGTCATAGCTGTAACTGTCAGTTTTGTAATGTTGCAATGCGTCATGGGAAATGTAGTTCCACAACAGCTAGAGAGCCACAGGTTGCCTACCCCTGCCCTAGCTGCTGCCTCTGATGCGTAAAGGGGAGTAGTTGGCAGGCGGTAGAAACTCAGCTCAACTGTGGGGTTTTGCCGCCTCTTAATCATAAATGTAAACCAACCTTAACAGTTTTCATTCATGGTATGAGTGGAATTATTACCTGCTTCCCCGACGCCCTATATTAGAAATACAGCTACAGGGCGGCAGGGCTGCACAAAATCATGCATATATACATGCCACTATTGGCGACTACAGAAGTCGATCACTGGGTCCAGGCCGGAGATTCCTTGCCAACACCCGGCGATCGCCAAGGAACACTGACAGGGGAGAAACTTGTGTGTAAACATTACAGACTCTCTCATGCCAGCAGTAACATGCTGCTGTGTATTTCTCTGCACAGCAACATGTTTCCAAAGTAAGACACACACAACACATCATGTAAAACAGCACACAGTTAACCCTTTGATCGCCCATGTTAACCCCTTCCCGCCCAGTGTCATTAGTACAGTATCAGGGCTTTTTATTAGCACTGATCACTGTATTGGTGTCACTGGTGATGTCAGTGGCAGTTAGTTCCTCCCCAGTGTCAGGGGAGAGACTTGTGTATAAACATTACAGATCTCTCTCATGCCAGCAGTAACATGCTGCTGTGTATTTCCCAAGTAAAGCACACACAGCACATTATGTAAAACAGCACACAGTTAACCCTTTGATCGCCCCACATGTTAACACCTTCCTGCCCAGTGTCATTAGTAAAGTGTCAGTGCTTTTTATTAGCACTGATCACTGTATTGGTGTCATTGAGGATGTCAGTATCAGTTAGTTCCGCCCCAGTGTCAGATTGCCTGTCGCAGTCCTGCTATAAGTCGCTGATCGCCGCCATTTCTAGTAAAAAAATAAAAATCCCAATATAAATACCGCCATTTGTAGATGCTATAACTTTCACGTAAACCAATTAATTTTTTAGTAGATACATGTCGCAGAATACATTTTGGCCTAAATTTGATGAAATTAGATTTTTTACTGGATGTATCTAAGGCTCCATGCACCCTAGTGTTTTTTATAAGCTCAAAAAACTCCAGAAAAGAAAAACCGCTGGAGCGATAGTGGGTTTTTTGAGTTTTTACAGTACATAAAGAAAGCCCACTGGAAAGAAGCTGTTTGGAGCGTTTTAGTAGCGTTCAGCATTTTTTCTGCTGGGAAAACGCTCCCAAAAACCCTAAAAAAACTACTTTTCTGCTTCTAAATGCTGATGTTTGAATGCATCAAATAGTGTGCCCAGACACATAGGAAAACACTATCCACTTCTAGGAGCGGACAAAATGCTCATAATAGCTTCTAGGAGCTCGGAAAAATGCTAGTGAGCGTTTGTGATCCAGCGTTTTCTGGCATTTGACTTTGGTGAGCATGGAGCCTCACCTTCTCAGAAATGTCCCTTCAGAGATGTAGCAGGAAGTGAGAGGAAATCTCCCCATGATTTCACCTCAGCTCTTTGGGGACAATTGTACAATGTGGGGACTTGTCAATACAGGGGGGTGCAGCGGACACCCCTCTCCATCCAGCCTTGGATTCTGGCTGGTTGCTATGGTTATATAAAGCAGGCAGGCAGTGTGGAGAGTTGTTTGTGTAGACATGACTGGTGTACACCGAGCACACGTACACACACACAGGGGAGAGCGGGTCCTGTGGGCAGCCAATCAGGTCCCCCCTCCCATGCTTCCAGTGCAGTGTGGGAGAAGGTGATTGGTTGCCGTGGGTAACCGGCGGTGTTGATCGCGATGATCGTGACAGCGGCGGGGGCTCTCTCCGATCGCACATTGCCCTTGGCAGCCGTCCGCTCCGGCCACCAACGGGTTAATCGCCGGAGCCAAATCTAAACTCTAATAAAGTCGCTCACTTCCTCTGGTAATTACAGGCTGGCGGAAGTACGTCAGTTATCTGCTTTGGGCTTTTTTTTTCTGCTGCACTGTACAATTCAGAGAGAAGAACATTTCCTGCCCTCCTCCTGTCTCTTTAAGAGCTCCGATCGCTGATCTAACGTGTCCCCCGTTTGTTTCTTGTTGTAGGATCGGACGATCGGTGACCCGGAGGATCGATCGGGACGGAGAATGGATGGGATGTGAGGAGAGGGAGAGAGAGAATGGCACCGAGGAGGCTCGGCACTCAGCGCCTGTGATTAGGATCTGGGCTTTCTTCTCTGGATTTCCTGCCTCTGCTGTGAGATCCATCCACCGACAGGAGAAGAAGAAGAAAGAGATCTCCATAGTGGAGGGGTGTCCTCCCAACATGAGGGATTGGTGAGCCCTCTCTTCTACCAGGAGGAGGATGATACCACTGCAGCCTCTCCACCATCTGGGCCAGGCTCATGGCACATCCAGCCTCCATTAAATGGCACCTAAAAGTTCCTACTAAGTAGCAGGATTGGAATCCACAACAAAAAGAACTGTCAGTTGGTGAAGGCTCTGTGGATTACTGAGAGTGGCCAGTTCCTTGCCGGATTTCTATCTTCCTACCTAGATCTGTCTACACACCACCCAGAAAATAGCCCCTTCCCAGAAGTCAGCAGTCTCTCCCGTTTCCACTATCACTTGTGCTTAGTAATTGGATTTGTGGATTCAAGGTCACTCCTTGGAATTTTTTCCCTGTGGATTTATAATTAGCCGATTGTTTTTTTTTTTTTTTTGTTTGTTTTTTTTTTAAGCCAGAGACGATGGATGTCAAAATGAAACAGCAAAGCAGGAGATCCAGGTCTCAAAGGGACAGGGTGAGGAGAAGAGACCCATCTGTCAGGGATCCCCGAAACCAGAGCCCCTCCTCCGGCTCGGAAGCAGAAAGGGGCCTGGGAAAGGAGAATTCAAATCAGAATGGTAAAAATCCAGTCGCTTCAGCCAGAAACGCCAGACCGCCTAGACGTAAAAGGCGAGAATCCAGCTCGCAGGAGGAGGATATAATTGATGGGTTTGCAATTGCCAGCTTCAATACCTTGGAAGCCTTAGAGGTAAGAATGGGTCATGTCATCCTGTGCTTGATGCATTGGTTATCTGTGTTGCTTTTCATGGATTGATCCTCGCAGTTCTCCGTCTATAATACAACTCCTCCTTTCCTCTATTTTATATTGTGCCCAGAACAATGGTTTATGCACTTGAGATGAGCTATTGCTTGGCTTGCAGTTTAAATCATGTTTTGTATACATATGGGAAGTGTAAAGGGCTGATATGATTTTTTTTTCTCCTGTCCTTTTATAACCCAATGCATGGCCTTGCTTGTACGTTGTTGCATTTTTGTTGCTTTTGTTTCTTTTCCGCTTTGTGTTAATTTGTATCCCTGTATGTTACAAAATGCTCCTTCCAGCTGACAAGTGTCACTGGCATCTGTGTTGTTGCTGTGTGCACAGATTGTTTCCTATCTGGAAAATAGAAAGCATTTTAGTGGAAAGAGTAACGTAAAATGACAGGTATGTCCTGACGCACAGATTTGTGTTCTGTAAATGATTCTGCTTGTGTTTGGGACATGAACTGTCAGTATGGTGTACTTGATATTGTTATGTCAGCTGCACCCCAGAACTCCAGATTGTAACATCATGGTGGAGGTGAAGGACATGGTTGGTTGGATTATGGATAAGAGAATGGAAAGACATTGACAGTATTCAGAGACCCCCTCAGAACCTGACACTATCATCAGAATGACAGTTGTCTGAATGTACATTTCAGTACAGCAGAGTTTGGTATAGCCATGATCCTTTTACTACAATTTCAGGATTGTAGTCTAGTTAGATGATCCCCATATATGTGTCACTCTTGCACCTTGGCCATCCATTAAATAAGCCAAATGATGGCATTAATAGAGAATGTGTGACAGCATTAAGTGTAAACTCCAAAGCCGTTGGGCTTTCTACAGTCACTGGTGCTGATCCTTGACCTTGTTCCCTGGGACTTATGTAGAGTCTGCTAGTAGTAAGGGTTATATTACTTCATATTAGCCGGTCTGTTACTGAAAACTTGAGGATATTTTGTTTCATTGATATTCTGCTTTTCAGATTTTTAAAGTGTACACTTTTACAGAAAAACTGTAAAATTGAACGAAGTCTGTAAGCCCAACCCCCGGTCCCCTCTGTACTTACCTCCAGGGATGCTGAACTGTCAGTGCCCAAAGGAACCGGTCCAGGGATTTGAAATCCCGCTCTTCTCCCTCTTCTCTATACATCACTTCCGGGACAGATCAGAGTGATTCACTGTTGGGCGTTGACCAATCAGATTTGCTCTGGTCCACCTTCCCAAAGGTGCTGTACAGAGAAGAGGTCGTAGAGTGGGGATTTCAGATCCTTGGACCTCTGGATCAGCTCTGTGGGCACTAACAGCTCAGCTTGCCCGTAGGGGACCAAGGAAGGTTTGGAGGACATACAGTGTTCACCTTTACATGTTTTAGTAAAGGTTAACTAAGATGTTAACATTTTCAGTTGAGTCTTAATTCTTTAGGGTCTAGATGTTTTCATTTATGTTGCTTCATAACAATAAGAAACACTTTAATTAAAGTACAACTGAATGCAAAACCTTTTTAGATTGGAGAGGGATCAGAACATGTGTCAAGTTTTTATACCTGTCTGTGGCCCCCTTAGAGAGATTCTCCCTCTCTCTTTGTCCTGTTTACCATTATCACCGAGAGTGAAAGTGTGAGAAAATCCCAAATTGGGGTTGTCACCAGAACAGAAATAAGAGGAGAAATCTTTCAATGGGGATACTAGTTCTAGTGACAACCAGGGATTCCGTCACTTTGTAGAGATTTCTTCTCACTTCCTGTTTTGGCTGTGAGGAAGGGAGTTAAGGGAAATCTCACCGATGGGACACAAATGGCAAAAAACTGGCCGGGGGTATATTACTCCCTTAATGTAACCCAAATGAAAACTGTTTTAATTTATTCCTACTTTAATGACTGTGTTATCTATGTAGAAGTGTAAGTTAAGATATAAGGATTCAGATATTGAATTTCATGTATTTCTTCATACTGGTCTCTAATTGGTTTTACTGGAGAAGACGTGTGGTTTAGTGAGAAGCTGAGATTGTTATCAAGGTGGCTAACGTCTTGTATAGTGCTGTATATAAATGCCTGTTTGTCAGTTACAGTTCACACCATTCTCTTATGATGCCACCCTGAGAATCTGACCCCTTATTTTTATATTGAATGCTTTTTTTTCCCCCATAAATGTAGATTGTATTGTTTGTGTTGTATTTTGATATTTGTGTATATATTATGTGTTCACTGAATATCCAGTATATACTTTCTACATATTTAAGTTTTGTGAGAAAACATCAATTCTACATGGTATAACCTCAATATTCTCCCAGAAATATGGTCCTATTTGAATTTTTGCATTTTGTCACTATACTCACAGGTAGCAGGATTTCTGAAAGCCTTTTGGCAGGGGGTGCAAAGCTCATGCTGGCAAAACAAATTTTGCAAGTGGTGTGGGAGATGTGAGCAGTGAGTGCAATGACTGGTTTGTAAATCTGTATAGGAGTGATTAAAAACCTGCAGACACAGCACAACCAGATTTTTATAATTCTGCAAAATGCCAGTGTGCTGGTAAATTTCTCTAATCTGTATTAAGACACCGGTCAAAAGAAGGATCGTTCATATTACAGTATGAACTTAGACTTCATTGATTGTCGTGACAAATGATATATTTTGGTTAGAACTGAATTAAAATTTGTCAGGCCTTAAAGGGGTGAAGTGATTGAAAAATGTCTGAGTTTAAAATACAAGTGCTCTTTTTCTGCACCCACTCCCCCTCTTTTTTTCCCAGCATTTTCAGAGTAGGTTATGGCTGCGTACAACTTATCCCTGATGGTCTGAGATCTTCACTCTTCAGCCTGCCCAGCACCACATTGCAAGCTGTGGCCTCCATTCACTTCAATGGAAAGCCTGTCTGTAGCCTGGCTTTCATTTGAGTGAATGGAGGTCATTGGATTTCATGCACAGTGCAGTTGTAGAAGAAGCAGTGTCATGCCATGCTGGTTGCACAGTGAAATTGTAGATAAATATGATCCATACTGAAATTGTTGGGGGGAGGGAGCAGAATTGTAGTAGAAGTTCATAAAAAGAATACTCACCTTTTTTAAAGGCATTTGGCATTTTCTAGTGCTCATCATGTGTTTGGCCAGTTCTTTGAAGGGTCTTAATAAAAAAACACATTGTGTGGGGTGCTTTGCTCACAAGCAAAAATGATGTACTTGTGTCTAGACAGTCCTTAGCCGCTTACACTACCCATTGTTCATGGGATAAACAGTTGGGCACTAGCACATACATAGAGTGAAAGGATTGTCTTTTTCAGTGAAGGTCAGCCCCAGGGGTCCATTCACATCAGTTTTAATGCAGTAGTACATGTTATCCTATATGTTTCTTGGGTGTTAATGGTAAGAATTTTCAGAACCTCTTCATTTTTTTGACTTCTGTCAAACAGACATGGGCCACACATGAATCGAAAATTCAGCTGGTCCCTGCTGAACCGGCTGAATTTCAATCTGTCTATGGCCAGCTCAGCTATTTCAAGTATTGTAGGCATGCTCAGAACACTCTATTGCTTAAGAATTTTGAAACTGCATATTTCTTTTGGATTGATTTTGATTTAAATACAACATCTTCCACATAGCTTAACAGGCTGTCATGGAAACAAAATTGACACAAATATATAAAATAAGAACTCAAATGTTTGTTGTGATCTATAAGGCCTGGGGTTTGGCACAACATTGGAGACTGGGCAGCAGTAGGTAACTGTGAGCCATATACCATTGCACTGCCACCAGTTGCCTGGACCATAGATTGACTGACAGTATGGATCCAAGAATTCATGCACGTGGGTCACAATCCCCAAGGTTCAGTTATTCTATGGTCACTAGCATCATTTTCTTCCTCTTTGATAGCATCAGTGGGGCCTTATCATGGTCTCCTGCTTGTATAGTTCATCCTTCTAAAGGTATAACGTTTTGTGCATTCTCAGATGCCCTTATGTATGCCACTATGGTAACAAGTGGTTTTTTGAGTAGTTGTGGACTTCTGTCACATTGAACAAGTCAGACCTCATTGGCAAAGGTTCTGGATGAAGTCCATAGACTTTAATTACCTAGTGCCCAACCTGCTGCCCAAGGGCCACCTGTGGCCCTTTGGTATATGATGTGTGGCCCTCGTGCCTTAGCAGTCTGTAGTGGGAACATTGATTAAGGTAATAGCATTGATCTCTACAAGCCTCATGTAACCTGTTCCTAGTTTTGTATTTTCTTCACCATATTCTGAGCCAAAAATGTAGCATGTCTACACTCTCTGACCCTCATTTCCTCTATGAGGTCTGTAGTTTCTGACAGTCCTCTCAAGCTTTGCACATATTGAATATTATGTGTGGCCTTTTGTTAATATCAAGGGTTGCATTTGAGGCCCCCTTTAGCTCATACGTTGACAACCACCTCTCTAAATGCATGAAAATATTAAGAGGTCAGAGTTTCCAAGATGATGCAGCCACCACTTCTGGTACCAGTGAGCAGGCAAGTTCAGATCCCACTAGAGTGAGACCACCGGGAAGATGTCACTGTACTGTGCCAAGGCACTCCCCGCCTGTATCTGCACATATGCACGCCTCTTGAGGGGTGGGGCATGCCCCAGGCGGCTTATGATTGGCCCAGTACGGTGACAGCTTTCTGGTGGGCTTGAACTAAGATCTAGAAATGCCTGAGCTCTTTCCTAGTGCCAAGGTCACCAATGTTACGAATTCTAATGTTTGGCCAAATCATGGGGCCTCTTGTCATGGCTGCGGACAGAGAGGAGTACATGTTGGGATCATTTCATACAACGTATATAATTTATGGTAAGTTATGTATTCATTTTTGATATTTGCTCTCAGAACGGTATTGGTTATCTATTTTATTACTTTGTGTGCTGCCTGATCATTTGTACTTTATCAGGAATGATTCTGTCTGTCATCAGCGATCGGTTTTGTACCTAGAATGCTGCATTGTATGTTTATCACATGTTCACAGAATATGTATGAAATCTTCCCCAAATTGTCCCATGTGTGTCCGCCTGTGTCTAGGCTCTTCTGTTGTAGATGTCATAGACACATGTTAACAGGCTGTAAATGATGTCTGCTGTAATCAGTTTGATTTGCACTTTCAGCCTTAATACAGAGCTTACCTGACTGCTAAGTATTTTAGGCAAGTCATCATTGCTTAAGTAAACAACATTTGCTAAGTAAACATTGCTTGTTTCCACAAAGTAGAGGGGAATGTTTATTTTTATCCAAGCCTTTTCTTTTCACAGACTCTGAGCGGCTCCAGATTTTCTGGTCTTGCATTAATCCTTCTGTTTCCTCTACAGTCTTCTCCCCAATACACAAACTCTGCGTTTTGCTAGCCTGTGTTTATTTTTGCTCTCCCCTCTTACTTGTATGTGCAAAGTCATAAATCACACAGTGTATCTGCTGTCTGTGAAAGGTTATGTAACTCAGTGACTTGTTGGCTTTATCCTTGCCCAGCTTTTTCCTCTGTGACATTGTGCCCCCATAATAAAGGAAGACTACTGTTGTCAACAAGATCCAGAAAAGTCATGTTTATATAGGATAGCTGTCATACTCTCACTACTATAATGCAGAGTCTGTAGTCTTTGTTGTTTAGATCACTGATTCTCAACCTTTTTTCAGTCAAAGCACCCTTTAAAATTACGGACAGTCCCGAGGCACCCTTTAAAATTACGGACAGTCCCGAGGCACCCTTTAAAATTACGGACGGTCCCGAGGCACCCTTTAAAATGACGGACGGTCCCGAGGCACCCTTTAAAATGACGGACGGTCCCGAGGCACCCTTTAAAATGACGGACGGTCCCGAGGCACCCTTTAAAATGACGGACGGTCCCGAGGCACCCTTTAAAATGACGGACGGTCCCGAGGCACCCTTTAAAATGACGGACGGTCCCGAGGCACCCTTTAAAATGACGGACGGTCCCGAGGCACCCTTTAAAATGACGGACGGTCCCGAGGCACCCTTTAAAATGACGGACGGTCCCGAGGCACCCTTTAAAATGACGGACGGTCCCGAGGCACCCTTTAAAATGACGGACAGACTTGAGGCACCCCATTCTAAAATGTGAAAAACTATTCTAATAGTTTTGTATGACGCAGCAACATCCACACATGTAGGACATCCAATATTAGAGGTGGTTTATTCTTCCAAAGCAAATACACTTTTGCACACTGGTACTGACTAGTATTCCAGTGTTTCTCTTCTCCCTCAGTTTTTCTCTATCACTCAGCTAATGTGCCAAGGCACCCCTGAAGAAACCTCAAGTCACCCCAGGGTGCCCAGGTTGGTTTAGATAGCTGTAAATAGTTTTGTGTGCGGCAGCCAATACATATAAAGTCTGTTCTTCTTGGTCAATAACATTGCACTATGATTGTCATCTTTTCAGTCATAATCGCTCTTTTCTGATATATGCCAGAAGACTAATCTAGAAATCTGTATATGAGTTAGTCACAAAAGTTTCCCTTTAAGTAATATATGAACTATATCAAGTAAACATGCACCTGTAAATAACAGGAAATTCTTACTTTTCTGCTGCCCACACCACTCAACTCAGCTCATTCTTTAGAAATGGTCCCATGAATTCTGCTGGGAAACCAGTACTTTTGGCAGTGTTATTGTCTGTGGTCCTCCACAGTTCTTACTGATTCCTCCTTCTGCCCTTCATGGCACACCAGGAAAGAGCAGTCCAGTAGTGCAGGCAGCTGTTCAGGCATGTGCTCGGTGCTTGCTTGGTATAGTTTACCACTTTAGCGCTTGAGTGTTAACTCATTTCAATGGTAGGAATAAATTCTTATTCTTGCCAATGAGATAAATTCACATCCAAGCGATTGACTCTTGTAAATGCGTCTGCACGCGTTTACACGCATTAAGGCTTCATGCACACCGGGCATTTTAATAACGCTGATAACGTTAGCTGTGTAAAGTTATGTTAAAAATATGATTTTTTTATTTTAGTGGTTTTGGATTAGCGGAGTTTTCCCACTTTTTTTTTTTTTTTTTTATTTCACCCAAAAAATTTTTTTTTTTTCTTTGGTAAAAAAAATCCGAAAACGATGGTTTACCACGATTTACAGCATTTTATTGCGTTGTTCAGCTTTAGAGCATTTTTTACAGCTAAAAAACTCCTCTAAAACCCACTAGTTCTGTTTTTTTTTTTTTTTTTTCCAGCCAAAAAACGCCCCTGCCAAAAAACATTGATTACAGTCTATGTGTGCATTGATACATAGGATAACATGCTGGGGAGTTTACTGGCCATAGAAAAAAACGTCAAAAGCCAAAAACAGCCGCTGTAAAAACATCCAGTGTGCATGAGGACTGAGCGTTTTTTCTGCCAAGGAAATATAGCAAAAACATCCAGTGTACCTGAGACCTTAATATGTAACTTTAGCTATACTATGGACTTTAAATATTTACACTTTGTTCAACAAGCTGCAAATTAACTTTAAAATCAGCCTTTTTGACTATAGGCACAGTGGAGCAATTTATCCTCAAAGTTTACAGCAGAAGTGATAAGTGGATCCAATCTTTTCTCTCGGCAGCTCATCTCATTCCACTCTTCACTCCCAGCAGTGATGGGCTGCCTTTTGATGTAAACACACAGCAGGTGCTCTGGGAAGGGCGAGCAGGTTGAGCTGACCTGCTGAGAGAATGACTTCAAGCATATTTACAATCAAAGTTTAAAATCATATATATACTCATTTCCACATAGTATTTCAATTATATCTAGCCTACTCCTAATAATCTGAATGATCTTGACATCTGTACTTTGTGAGGACCGCCGCACATTTACTTCCTTGAATTTTGTGACATGTTTTCACTATCCCCTGTGAGAAGGCACTGCTGTGTCACAGAGTTCACAGAGCCTGCCTGCTGAACTACAGAGGTGCTCGGAGGAGGAGTTTCAGGAGGTGTAGTCAGTACAGGAATCGCTGCTTGCAGACAGCAAAGTACAATGGGATATATAGTCCCTAGAAATTGAATTTGAGCAGAGGTGAGGCCGCAGGTAATCCAGTAAAGAAATAGTCAGCAGACAGGCATATAAAAGGAGATTTATCAAGTAAGCTTATATTAGATTGACAATAATAATTATTATTTGTATTGTTATTACAATGCTGATGTTATAAAATTAAAGTGCTGTGCCTTTAGATCTCCTTTCAGTCTTCAGACATTATGCTGTGAACTTTGAGAATGAATCACTCCACTGTGCCTGCAGGTGCATTAGTGAGAGCTTTCAATTGTTTTAAGTCCTTGTTGGAACACCTCTTGGTTATCAAATTCCAATTGATCTATTTATTTTGGGCAGAAATAAAGGGAATGCTACTGCATTCTCATCTAGACTGCTCGCCATTCAGTAACTTAGCAGATGTCTTCCTGCATTTCACCCAGCACTACCACACTGTAAATGTTTAACCACATTATGGAAACATTGCTGCAATTAGCTTCATGCTACAGAGCAAATGGCAATGAATTGTATTGCACTTGTTTCTGGACTAACAACGCTCATAAGTCATTGAAGCACTGCACAATAGAAATCCATGTAGGTCACTTTTATAACTGTTCCAGCAAAGCCCTTATTAATTGCTAGATTAGTAGCCGTAGTTTCCTGCCATGCAGAATTGCCATCGGTTTGGTATCATTATGTTGCTTGGGTCATTGTTCTCCAAAGGAGTTCCTTCTTTCTTTCTTTTTTTTTTTTCTATTGTGTATCTGGGTGCTTTGCATATGTCTGTCTCATTCTATAAAAGTGCTTGGTTATCTGAAGTGCTTTCAGTTAGAGATAACGGAGACATTTGAACTGTTGGAAATGCCAAGAAATTGTTTCATAGTGTTGAAAAGTAACTACTTGGTAATGGAGAGTCCAGAGTTGCATTCCTTCCTACCTATGAGCCTGTTGTCAGTGATACATCTACATAAGGAAGTTCTTCTATTTATTTCATACCCATAACGTACGTGTCCCAGCCTGGAAGGAGTGCTGCTGAGATTGTTTAGTGCAACTTCTTGTTTACTTTACCCAAACCTGTAGGAATAGAGGGTCATTGGCAAGGCTTGATGTTTTTAATGTACTCATTAAAAGTGTTTGAACAGCTAGCCGCGTTTTCTTGGCCCACTCTAAAGTTGCCGTTGTGTCGTCTATTTTTATTTTTAATTGCAGACTTCTAGTTGGGAGCTGTAACCACTCGGTTTTGTTTCTGTGCTTCAAGTAGTTCTCCTTTTGTATTCCATTCACTCTTTTACAGCAGTCAATGATTAGGAGAAATTGGCCTTCTCTGCTCTGTCTTTCCTGCAGTAATTAAAGAGCCTTTTGTTTTGTTTTTTTTTTTCTTTTAAGGGGGATTGTGAAACACAAAAGCGTCTCAAAGACAGGAGCATATTATTCTTTATTAAGTGTCTTGTACTGTCACAGAAAAAAATGTAAATAATAGACTGCAATAATAACTTCCACTTGTACCATGTTGATCATCCATCTCTAATTTCAAAGAATGTGTCCTCTTTAACACCTTCATTGTCACATTGCTTTCCATCATGCTGCACTTATCACATACAGTTCTCATTGTGCATCTGACTGAAGTGATGGAGAGTGTCAGTACAAGTCATGTCTATCTTGTGGCATAGATATCTTCCCTGACCATCATTGCCCTTCGTTATCAGTGTATTGGGTAAGAACTATCTGTAGTGACCCATATCCACCAGCAGTCAAACCCTGCAACAAAAAAATTGACAGTTGGGCCAGTGCAGGATGTTTTCAGCATTTTATTCTACGTCTTTTCCATCAGTAGGGCTGTACAGACAAAAATCACATCTGTTAGAAGTCACATAATGAAGATAATAGTATTGTTAGGTTATACATTTTTTGTCACATTTATTTATTCCAGGTACTTATATAGCGCCGTCAATTTACTCAGCGCTTTACATATATATTGTACATTCACATCAGTCCCTAACCCTCAAGGGGCGTACAATCTAAGGTCCCTAACTTACATTCATACATACACATACTAGGGCCAATTTAGACAGGATCCAATTAACCTACCAGCATGTCTTTGGAGTACCCGGAGGAAACCCACGCAGGCACAGTGAGAACATGCAAACTCCAGGCAGGAGGTGCTGTGGCTGGGATTCGAACCAGCGACCTTAGTACTGCCAGGCGGAAGTGCTAACTATTTAGCCACTGTGCTGCCCACATATTTCAGTAAGCAGTCACAGAATGTGAAACCCCTAATACCATGTTGAATATAAGAAAATATATAAAAAAATTTATGTTTTAAAGCCGAACTAAACCTTCCTATTCTTTTGCAGCTGAGGACTGCACCATCTTAGCCTCCATTGAGATCTGCAGCTACCTTGTTGCTGTACATGTGATCAGCAATGACACCAGCCTTTTTAGGGCTTGTAAGTTCATATGAGAGCTGACATAAGCACACTTTCACCCATGACAGTTTTCACCAGTGGCATCCACTGCACGTGCAGCGGTAGGCAGCATGTAAATGAAAACCCTGCAGAAAAAAACATTAATATGGTTAAGGGTTTAATAATATTTAATGAACATTTCTAAACTGAGCTTTTTGACAAGTGGTTAAGAAGGTAGATTTAGTTTGGCTTTAAACCTTAAGGCTGCGCTGTGTTTAATGCATGTTAAATGGAAATGCATGAATGTGCACTAATCTTACAGTATAGGACACTAGACTTACTATGTCCTAGTCTAGTACATTCTCATATACCCCCATCCACTCTGTGAGACTCCAGTTTTAAGTGTCCTTAGGTGATGAGCCTGTTCACCTTTTGGATAATTTGTATTTTTTTTAACCATTTCTTTCTTTCCTGACACTTCTATTAATATCTGACTGCTTATTGCCTTGGGCTATCTAGCAGATTCTCGATCGGTAATCCACGGTGTTGTACCAGGACTGTTCCTGGACCTCACTCTGTAGGGACCAGCCTGTAATGTTTGCTTCAGACACTGGATCCTGCCTCAGGTGCTCACCTTGGCCCAAATGGCAACATGCGTAATTAGCTGCAGGGTGCCATACAGGTCCAGGGCTGTGGTCCATTTCCCTTTCTTTTTTTTTTTTTTTACACTTTCTGCTGCTGTGCTTTATTTTTCACAAGAGGCCACAATACTTTATTTTGCATTTCCTTAATGTGCATTTTGCTATAGAACAGAGTTGTCGGTAAAACAATATAAAAACAGTTTATTATATCATCTGATTGGTGCAGCAAAGGGTTTAATTCCTAGGTTTTGGAAGGACCAGGATCCACCAACAATGAGGGATTGGATAGACAAAGTAGAATATGTTAGTAGGATGGAGGATCTTTGTTACATGGAGAAAGATGAAATGGAAAAGTTTAGAAAGATTTGGGGTAAATGGTATGAGTTTAGAACTGCAGAAAAATACTTAAAAATGAAAGGTCCCCCGATAGTAGTACCAGAGAATTTAAATGGTTAAAGAGATTTATTTATATATATATATATATATATATATATATATATATATATATAAATGACTAGATTAATAGGAGGGGAAAGAGAGGTTAAGAGGAGATGTGGGTATGGGGATAAAGTTTATATGTATGATGTAAAAAGATTTATGATGGTTTTGTAAGGTTTTTTTTTTTTTTCTTAATAGAAAATTTTAATAAAAGATATAATGGGGAAAAAAAAAATACACTATGTGTATGTACAGTGTGTGTATGTATAATACACACACAGTATATTGTTTGAAATCTAGGCCCTGAACATTATTACACCATATGGAATAAAATACCCTATATCAACATTATCACAGCGATCTTCAGTACTGACAAGGCTCTTAAACATTCTAATATATTTCTACAATGACTCTTCATGGTTTCAGAAGTTTACTATTGCTTTACTAAAGAAGTCTGTATGCTTAAATGTCTGCAGTAAACTAGCAGATAATACTGTTGAGCTCTTTTACAAACAATTATCTGGAATTTCAAGCTCTCTGAGCAAGAACATTTTATTAAAACCTACTTATTAATTAATTCCTGTTGTATGTCAGCCTCTATGCTTTATTATTTCAAAATGTAAAAAAAAAATGGTTAATCCCTACAAGCATGCAGTATTCTGTACTCCCCCCTCCCTCCTTGAGAGCTCGCTGCGTACTCTCCAGTGATTGGATGCCTGAAGCTGTTCCTGGTAGTTGATATGCCGTCAAAGCGATGTGAAATACACTAGTGGTGTTTATTGGCTGTGTAAATATGCTGAAAAGTGACCGTGGAAAGATGTATGTTTCCCTTGACAAAGGTTAATTTCCATAAAATAGACAGGAGCATGGGAAGGAATTATGAGGTGCTATACGGGAATGTTAAAAGCTTTTTTTTTATGTTCACTATTGTTAAAGATACAATCATGGGAAAAAAAGGAAACCTTTTATTGTTTATCTTTTTGAAAAGTAGGTCAGGAACTGGAATGTATTATGAATATACAGCCAATGTAGTCCAGAGATGCATTGACAAGTGTAATGTTTTTTCCTCACTTGTTATGTATTGGCCTTCTGTGTCCCACAGGAACCTGCAGCACAAGACTCTAATGCTTCATTAACATCTGAGCGTAGTGTTTTTGTGCGTTTTTGTTGTACGTTTTTTTGCGCGTTTGACAAGTGTAATGTTGTTTCCTCACTTGTTATGTATTGGCATTCTGTGTCCCACAGGAACCTGCAGCACAAGACTCCAATGCTTCATTAACATCTGAGCGTAATGTTTTTGTTGCACGTTTTTTGCGCGTTTGCAAACGTTTGTGCTCAGTTTGTTCAGGTGTTTTTGGACATTTTGAGTTCTGGTGTTTTTGTGTTAGCCAGAACATCTGTGACATCATTTGTTGCCACGTTATGCCATGCCAGAAAAACGCTCTTGATCATGTGAAAAAACGTGCAAATGCACATGAAAATGCGCGATTTGTGTGTTTCTTATATGTATTTCTATGGTAATGAAAGCGTGCCAAAAACACATCAGTCTGCCTGAATGGAGCTACAACACTTTTTTTGAGCTTCAGGTGACTTGGAGTGGAGATGTAAACCATCTCCATAATATTGATTTGATATTTTTTTTATTTTTTTTTTCTCCCTGAGCATTTTGGAGCTTGGAGCTACGCACTACAAAACGCTCAGGTATGCATGGGGCCTAAAAAGAACATGGTAGGGCAGACATTTTTTGCCAATGATAAAGCAGCACTTGTGAATACATTATGTGGATTTTTTTCAACTAAAAGCTAAAAGGTGGCCATACACTAGACAAAAAAAATCATTCGAAAATCTGTCAGTTGGACAGTTCGTTTTGTTTTTCATCCAGTTAATGGGCACAAATCGATAATTGGTTTTGACATTTTTGAGGCAAAAAAAAATCAAAGGAAAACTTCTGACAATTTATATCCATTAACTGATTTATCGTTTGAAATTCAGTTATTACAAGATGACAATATTGTTTACTCTCACAACCAACCGTTTGTTATTTGAAAACAAGTTTGAACGATTTTCAAACTAGTGTATGGTCAGCATTCAATTTATATAATGCTCTGAGTAATTATATTAGTATTTAATAGCAAAAATTAGAACGAAGATCTCTTTGAAGTAGCACTGCAACGTAAAGTCTACATGCAACCTATACTTGATTTTATATATATATATATATATATATATATATATATATATATAATTTTGAGTGTTGTTGTCAATAGAAATTGTGAGGGTTGAAGCAGATCTATACTCCCTTTCACTCGCACAGAGAATCACTTGGAAGTGTCTATTGTTATCACAATGATGATAAACTTACCTGTCAGGTGTACCAGGAAGATCCCATGGAAAGCCACGCCCAGGTCGTTTAAAGTGTATGTTTGGGGAAAAACATATTCAGTAAATCTTTGCTATACCTGTTTTTTTTTTTTCTTTAAAATCACTGCAAAGAAAGGAAAATATCAGTTGAACTGATTAGAAAATTTTCTTAGTTTCCTGTTTGTGCTGACATGAGTGCCGTTGCTGATCTGACTTGCTTAGTCATGCTTGCTGGATCACGAAGCTCCACTGATCCCCACCCCACACTGTATCTGCCCACATGCATACATTGATTTTTTTCCCAGCAATACAGTGCTGCTGCAATTGAATCCCAAGCAATCACCAGCATAAGAGCTTTTGGGAGATTTCATTCCGGGAGACAGGACTATGTCTATAGGAAGTGAGAATCGGGCTCCATGCTGATCCCTCCACCTAGCAGTTGTCCCTGAGTTGGATAGAATAAGGGAAGGCTAGAGTCTCTGATGGGTTTTTTAGAGTGATTTACCCTTCTTTCCTGTCCTGCTGGCAATTTAAGTATAATTTTTGTACAGCAGCACAGGCTTTTGTTGGAGAGTAGAGGAAGACTAGAACCCCAGTGAGATTTGTATTTCCATTTGTGTCCGGATTGCAGATTGCCTTTCACTTCCTGCCTGGTAAAACCTTTGTCACTGAGATGGAAAAGCTCTCTAGAGGCCACAACAAAAACAAATGGGGGGTTCTAATCCCTCCCCACTCATTTAATTCATGTATGAAGTACTGACCTCATAATGCAAGCATACAGCTAGTGATTTTGGGAAATCCTGATTTTTGTCTGTTCTGGGTCAGTGACTCTAAATGTTGTGAAGTTAGAAGATTGATAAAACAGGCAGGCAACTAGCCAAGCATCCTCAACAATGGCAGGCTCAATATTCTTCTAGGTACAGGTTTCTATTAAGCCTGACCTGTTGAGATAGAATGGGATCTGCCATTGCTGGTGTAATTGTAGGGTCAAAGGTCACTTGAGGTCTCAGGTATGGTGTGACCTGTGATACATCAGCTAAAGTGTCGGGTTTAGGCAAAAGTATGTAAGGGATGGAGTGATAGATGCTCTTTTGGACAAAGCATGCAGAGCCTTCTATGCCATCAGGAGACAACAGTACCATCTAAAACCACCGATAAGATTCTGGCTTCAAATTTTTAAAAGCGTATTCACCATAATCCTTCCTTATGGCAGTGAAGTTTGGGGTCCTGTCACCTACCCAGACCAATCCAAATGGGACTTGAGCCTGGCAGAAATATTTCAATATTTCAAATCTGCAAGCCCCTCCGCCAAGTCCATAGGAGCACCTCCGGCAGTACTTGCCAGTCTGAGCTGGGCAGAATTCCCTTCCTCACAGTACAGAAGAGGGTGCTATCATACTGAGACCACCTGTAAAATAGCAGTCCCTACTCATACCACCATAAAGCCTTACTGACCAGCAAGGTCCAGTCCAAGCCACGTGGCCTGCAGCACCTTTTCAGCGTCTTGTCCATTTCAAATTCCCAACAATTCTGCCTGACAAAAACGAAGGGGGTGGGAATATAAATCCTTCATAGGTAGGTAGGTCTGCGCAGCTGTAGTAATCTAAGACTGAACATTCAGCTTTCTACATAAGGCCATTAGTGACTTGTTCTCTTAAAGGTGAAGTGTAGGCATGGCAAGCTTTACAGCTTGGATCTAAGCAAGTTAGTATGTGCCATACCTGTGGCTTCCCCATGGAAGCGTGAAATCAATGTAGAAAGCACTGCTACCACAGTGATTTCTACTAGCTTCTGGGTCCTGTGCTGAGTGACTGCATTGTAAACACATGAGGTCATTCACTCTATATGGGCGCCATTCAGGGGATGATTTTGTATTTTTATTTTTTTTCAATGAATGTAAAGAGTTCTCTAAACGAGATGGAGAGGTGGGGCGTTGACATCACAATCTTCACCTGGTCCAATCAGAGAACACCTTGCAGTGATTTATTTTTCTGCATACTGCTTAGCAAATCTTCACTTTGGAGTGATGTCCAAATCAAAAACAGGTTAATTTAAACCACAACACACTTTCAGCACCCGTGAGCCTACAAAGTGTTTCCTGAATAGCGCCTGTGCCAAGAAAGTGACCTCCTGCGTTCAGTAGCCGCAGTGCAGTGGCTCAGCATGGGACCCAAAAGTCAGTGCAGATTACTGTGGTAGCAGTTTCTACTACAGTGATTTCCAGCTTTCACAGGGGTCAGCCAGCTATGGCATATTCATACATACATGTAAAACTTGCCATACCTAAACTTCAGCTTTAAAACAAGATATGAGGTGACCTCTTCTTTGGGATTGACATTAGATGAGCACTATGATTGCAGAAGGAAGCAGCTTCTGTGAATTTCTGAGGCTAGAGCTGCATTTCCACTTAGCATATATTCCCTAAAGGAAGAGATGAAAGTGGTAAAGGAGAAATCAGAAAAATACATCATGTGTTAATGTCATATTCTCATGAGATCATCAGGCCAGTGTTACTTTTGCTGCTGTTACTGTGGTTCCTTCTGCTGTCACCTTTGCTTTAGATCTTCTATAGACTTCATCTATACAAGGGCTCAGAGGCGCTGCGGTTAACGCACACGCAGCACTCGTATGTGTCTTAACATCTCTGGCCTCTGTTTTACTTTTATGCCCCCCTCTTCAAATCAGAACATGGCATGAATACATTCAATAGTGTTAACCTGTGTATGTAAATGACACTCTTTGTTAGCATCCGCTTTATGAAACCATGTATATATAAAGCATAGTCATGATGCTTTAAGTGTTGGCATTGTACAAAGGGAAAAAAAATCTGTTCGCTGACTCAAACCCAAAGCGAGATCAGAGCTAACTTTCAAGCCCCATATGATGAATCCAAAATGACACCTTAATTAACAGGGAGATTTGAAACCTGATGAGCCATCACAAGACTGCAATTTTTTTGCATACACCATATTCATTATGTTCAGCAGAAATTAATAATCGCTCTTGACATTGTCTGGTGAGTCACAGTGATCTAAAATCGAAAGAACTCGCAGTGTTAAGTCGTGTTTGATCTTGTGTGCCACTTTAAAGGGCTGAATGTGCTCTGGGTGGCCATGAACAGCAGTGAATCACATTTTCCAGCAATGGTTTTGAAAAAAGGGGAAATTCATTTTTCTTGCACAGCAAAATATACAAAATATAGGGGTTCACAATCCCCATTAGATTTTTACTTTGATTAGATTATTGCTTGAATTGCTGTCTGTTTAGATTCAGATACCTTTTTTTTTTTTTTTTCCTTCTTACGTAGTTTTGTACTCATGTAGCTGTGCAGTTGAAAATGATTTCTTTTTATCTATGGCAAGATCTGAATAACCTGGGGCCAGCCACAAATGAAAAGTTAAGAGTAACAGCTTGAGGCTTTCTGAGTGCTCACAGATGTTCGATGCTGGCGTGTGTTTATAGTGACGAACGCACTGCAGACCTGCACCTTTTTCTTGGTATGTGGTACGTGTGCCTATAATTCTAGTACTGATCAAATACAGCTCAAAACTGGAGCAGCGTCTTGGCCCTGTTGGCATTACCTAGATGCAAATTCTGTTTGGGTATTCAAGCAGCTGTGGGTGTCAAAGTGGCTTAAATAAATTGCCAAGCAGCAGCGTTGCCTTCAGCAGAAACTAATGCAGGCCATAGACGGGTTGTTTAAAGGCCGAATTTTCGTCTGAACGAAAAATCGGCCGATAATCACATCGTTAGTGGGGCAATGCCGTTGGCTGTTTTTCATGGATCTTCTCGTTTCTTTTATCGGTCATGCTGGAAAATCCACGAAAAATGGCCGTTTTTTGTAAGCATTGGTGGTAGCATCCATGGCAGCAACAACCAATTTTTCATTTATCGGCCGATAAACGGCCCGTCTATGGCCTGCATAATAGATTTTTCTTGATCAACCTGTGTGTATGGCAGCCCATACATTAGTCAGGTTTTTTTTTTTTTTTTGTACAACCAGAGGGTTGAATGAAAAAACTGACCTAATTCCCTATCCACATTCGATGTGAATGAGGGAATCCTCCCTGCTGTATCATTGTATTTTGACAGCCGTAAGGGCTCGTTCACACGTGACTTTATTTCTAACTCTTGCCAAACGCCCCTATAGCGTTTGACAGTCGTTTGTGAAGCAGTTTTAATGCTCCTCAAATGCTCCCAAAACGCCCTGTGCGCGATTTTCAGAAGGTTGATAGGCGTTTGCCAAGCGTTAAAACCGTATCACAAACTCCTATAATGAAGTTAAATGGTATCAACGCTCAGTAAACGCCTCGCAACTGCACTGCATACGCCTGCCAGGCATTTGCGGAGGGGCACCATAGACTTGAATGGGAGGCTTCAACTCCTCCTGACTCGACCCGAGGCATCAGTTTTGCCGCGATGCTAACGCTTCAGTGTGAACAGCACTGTGTGCTGCCATGTGCAGAATTTTCATAGGCATTTGAGAAGCGTTAAAAACTCAGTCTGATGCCTGCTGGCAAAGCTAGTGTGAACGTAGCCTAAGACTTCCCCACCATCAGAATACATGGATCAGTGCTTCAGGCCATAGTCAAGTAGAAATTTTCCAGCAGAACATTTGAACACAAGTCAGTTGCAAATTATGAGTATTATGACATCCTGCATGGCTCAGTATTTTGCTAAGTCTTTGTTACAAACCATGTATGTAGGTGTGGAGGTCATGCACACATTAACCACCGGAAGGTTTTTGCACCTTCATGACCAGAGCATTTTTGCTATTCAGCACTGCGCTATTATAGTTGGCAATTGCGCAATCCTGCAACACTGTACGCATACAAAATGTTTATCATTTTTTTCACACAAATTATTATACAGGATTTATATAGCGCCAACAGTTTGCTCAGTGTTTTAAAATATAACGGGAGACAATACAGTTCAATACAAGAGGGATAGGAGGAGCTTACAATCTAAGAGAGAGAGCTTTCTTTTGATTGTATTTTATCACCACTGGGTTATTTATTTTTTGCGATATAAACAAAAAAATCCTAAAATGTCAGGGAAAAAGAGATTTTTCAACTTTCTGTTATAAAACATATTGGATTAAAAAAAAAAATCTTCATAAATGTAGGCCAAAATGTATTCTGCTACATGTCTTTGCTAAAAAAAAAAAAAAAAAAATCTCAAGTGTATATTGGTTTGTGTTAAAGTTCTAGCAGCACATGCACAACACAATATATAGCACAATCATACAAGTACTGTGGTGTGTTTAGTGTGTATGTGCTTTGGGGTGTCATTTTAGAATGAACAGCAGTGCAGATATACAGGGCATTGTGGTGTACACCCATAGGTGTGAAGGGAGCCTGGGGGCTGTAGACTGGAGAGTTCTGTTGATCAACAGCTAGTCACTTGAATGAAGACTGGACAAGACACAGCTCTTGCAAGATCACAAATGCAGTGCTAAGGTCACTGATCACTTGCATTCATTAACAGAACAAAGCCTTGTTTGCATACATGGCTGGTTTACTACCCTATCAAAGCTCTTAAACCCTTGATAATCCCCAGCTGACTATAAGCTCTTGCAAAAAGGCCACCTTTCTTTTTTTATCTAGATTCTTTCTGTATTTAACTGCTGTTTGTATAACAAACTAAAAGTATAACCAGACAAAACGACTCATTTATTGTACAGATTTAGCTTCATATTTTAGAGCCTGAAATAGCTGAGTGCTCCAACCTGGAAATCTCTAAATGAGAGTGTGAGCTGGAATTTCTTATATCGTTCAACAGTTATGTTCTTTTTATGGCTTACAAAGTCCCTTTTTAATATTTTTAGTGTTATGAAGTATAGTAAACAAACAGAAAATTAGATTCCTAGCACAATTGATAACTTGTATTTTAGGTTTACTTTGTATTTTTGAGTTGTGGTTCGCAGTTCATCCAATTCAGCAGGGACCAGATGAATTTCAATCTATCTATGATTATTCCCACTCAATAGACGTGCTTGTGAGGATGGGGGAATCACTTCCTTTTTTTTTTTTTTTTGTTTTCTGCGATCATACCTCTGGCTGACCAAAAATAAAATCCATCTTTATGGCTGACTGTTCACTTAACTTGAATGAGATTACGTTGTGTTCATTCATGTGCTACAGAAATTCTGTTTATAATGTTGCAAAATGAACATAAACTAACAATGACCAGCCTTTGAGCCTGGGTTCACACTTCTGGGGTGCAATTATATTGCATGTGATTTGCACAGGAACCGCCCCGCATTCCTGTGCAAATCACATGCAAATTCTGTGCGTTGCGATTTGAGCTATACATTTTGTGTGGCTCAAATCGCACCACATCCACACCAAAAAGGTGCAGGACCCTTTGTTGTTTTTTTTTTTTGTCCGCACTAGAATCGAATTGTATGGGTATTCACACCCAAGCAATCCAATTCTACACATCGCACCGACTTTGGGGTGTTGTTAACTTAACATACACACCCACAGCTGTTTGCATGAATAGGGTGCAATTATGATGTGGTGCAGAATTCGCACAGAAACCACTGCAAATTCCACACTGCATTAGCGAGAACCAAAAAACACTTTAAATCAGCCCCAATGTGTCTGTAAGCACTAGCTGTCCCTTTTTTAACAATATAATTCAACATTATTTATACAATTTTGAAGTGTACCTTCCCCTACCACACAGGAATGGTCTTCTTCATTCACTGATTGTAATGCATACCCACTTCAAGATGTCAATACATTGCAAGCTGAAGTATTCCAAACAATTACCACAGTTAACTCTCATCACAGGATAATTGTGACAACATAATAGAGACGTATTGAGCAATGCATAAAATATCAATGATTTTTATGACTGATGCTGGTAAATTTAGAAGCATAGATAGAAATCCACTACTTTCATTGCATGAGATGGAAATCTGTTTCAATCTAAATTAATTTATGCTTGTAACCAATCTGAGGTATGTTTTTAGATCAACACTTTTGTATTTTATGCAAATACATAAGATCCGTACCATTCTAGTCAAAGGCACTGGAACTGCATGAAGAATATAGAATGGGTGCAGGATCTTTGTGTATTTTGCATGCAGTTTCTAATGCATTTAGCTGTTCCACAATATATAAGTGTGATCACCATTAGGTTGAAAGCAATTTAGTAATCTGTGAATTCAGGCAAGGCTTTTAACACACCATCAGGTTTAAAAATTTAGTGAGCTTATAATGGAGTTAAATACTTTGATCCTGGCAGCCCTGGAGCCAGCGGGATGAATGAGACTTAAAGTGATTGTAAAGGTTTATGTTTTTTATTTTTTAAAAATAAAAAACATACTTACCTGTGCTATGCAATAGTTTTGCACAGAGCAGCCCCGATCCTCCTCTTCTGAGGACCCCGCTTCGCTCCTGCCCCCCCACCACAGCATTGACCTAGTTTTCCTATATAGATCTTTAGTTAGACCTCATTTATACTGTGTGCTGTTCTGGAGTCCAGAATCGGGTAACAAAAATGGTGAAAGGTAATATTAAAGGCAATTAAAAAAAAAAAATTATTTACCTGCTCCGAGCAATGGTTTTGCACAGAGGAGCTCCAGCGAAGTGCATGCGAGCCTTGGGTCTTTCTCTCCTTATTGGCTGAGACAGCAGCGGAAGCCATTGGCTCCCGCTACTATTAGTCACAGCCAATGAGGAGAGAGCGAAGGGTGGTGCCAAGCCACGGCTGTCTGTAAATGTATACACAGCAGTGGCTTAGGAGTGAGTCTGCTAGGGGTGCCACCATAGAAAGTTGCTTGCTATGGGGTCACTTGGCAGGAGAGTTGGACCAGGAGCACTGGTGGAGGACTCTGGAAAAGGAGGACTGGGGTTGCTGTGTTGAAAACCACTGCACAGAGCAGCTAAGTATAATATGTTAACAAAAAAAAAAGAGTAGGCATTGTTGTGTCACACATTTCACAGAGCCTGCCTTCTGAACTACAGAGGTGCTGAGAGGAGGAGTTTCTGGAGGCGGAGTCAGTACGGGATTCACTGCTTGCAGATGCAAAGTACCATGGGATATGTAGTCCTTAGGGATTAAGCGGTAGAGGAGAAGCTGCAAAAGGGAATTAAGGAAATTGTGGAAAGAAATGACCAGTAGATAGGCAGCACTCACAATATGAAAGGAGATTTTTCAAGTAAGCTTATACTGATTGTCAAAAGTGACTTGTTTGTATTGTTGCTGTTATGAAATAAGTGTTTGCTGGGACCATATAATTCCTTTCATGGAATGTTTAAATAGCAAATCCTCACATTCCAGCCACATTGTGTCATGGGTGCGGTAGAAGAAAAGACCAGAACTGTGCAAGGTAGCAATGCTGTCTATTGTAACAACCTGTCAGTCAGCCACTTGAACTGCCATTTCATGTTTATATTTGTCTTAGCAAGTGTAATTGGCAGGATGAGCCATTTAAACTCATTCACATTTTAAATAGTAATCTCTTAAAAACCTGGACTATTTTTTTAATATACAACACACCTAAGATTTTGGTATAAGTTGATGCCTCCAAAGAGGTGTGCATTGTGTCATCTTTTTTTTTTTCATGATGGCTCCTTCTGTTTTTCCAATCCTGGCACTCAAAATCACAGATTGTCTTTCTGTTCAGTCTTTCACAACTCCTATAAAAAATTATTGATGTATAGTTGCTAAATACTTTGAGCCTTAAAGCCCTAGAGCCAGCAGGATGACTTAAAGTGATTGTCAAGGTTTACATTTTATTTTTTAAAAATAATAAACTTGTTATACTTACCTGCGCTATGCAGTAGTTTTGCACAGAGCAGCCCTGATCCTCCTCTTCTGGGGACCCCACCAGTGCTCCTGCCCTCTCCCCCCTGTCAAGTGCCCACCACAGCAGGAGGTCCTGATTCCTCTATATAGATCATATGAATAGAATGCATGTAGGCAAAAAAAAACAAGCTTTTACAACCACTTTCATATGTACAGTCTGGAGGAAGGAGAAAGAAAAAGGGGAGACCTGACTTAAACCTTTTATTTCACCAAGGGGGTGAATAAGGTTCTGGAGGGAAGTATTTTCAATATGCAGCTGAGATCAAAAACATGGGGACATGACCAAAAACTAGCAGGAGGAAAGTTCAAAACTAATCTTAGAAAGTATTAGTTTACCAAAGGAGTGCTTGATGCTTGGAATAGACTTCCAGCAGAGGTAGTGAGTCGGTCAACAGTAAGTGAATTCAAACATGCTGGGGACAAGCATAGATCTATACTCGTATAAAAACGTTAAAAATAAATAAATGAAAAATAAATATATATATATTTATTGTAACGGGGTTTGCTCAGCAGCAGGTGTGTGTGACCCCCTGGGATGGGTGCACAACACAAAAACACAGGCACAGCACAACAACAGTGGAGGTGAAAAACAAAAAGGTGCAGTTTATTTCCAATATTTACAGGAAAACGTCAAACCAAAAAGAAAGATCAAACCCTGGCCAACTTGGCTACTTACTGTGCAATTAGCTTCCCTAGCTATCCACTAGGTAGAGCCTGATGCTATACGTAGTCCCTGTTAGTTGGAGGCTAGCCTCACTGCACTCAGTATGTTGCTCCCCAGTCAGTTCAGGCACAGATCTGGTTCCAGGATGGAGCAACTCCCTAAGCAGGCTGGGAAGTTTTATAAGGGCCTTAATGAGCCCACTACCTTTAGCTGGGCTCATTACCTCTGTGCTGCAGGATTCAGCACTTCTCCCTAGTGGAACAAATCCCCATAGAGTTTATACCTTGGACAAATGTATCGTCCATCCAGGACGCAACTAGGTGATTTTCACCTGCCTACTGTCACAATATATATATACACACACCACAAAACATACATTTTATTTATTTATTTATTTATTTATTTATATATATATACAGTGGGGATCGAAAGTTTGGGCACCCCAGCTAAAAATTTGTATTAATGTGCATAAAGAAGCCAAGAAAAGATGGAAAAATCTCCAAAAAGGCATCAAATTACAGATTAGACATTCTTATAATATGTCAACAAAAGTTAGATTTTATTTCCATCATTTACACTTTCAAAATAACAGAAAACTAAAAAATGGCGTCTGCAAAAGTTTGGGCACCCTGCAGAATTTATAGCATGCACTGCCCCCTTTGCAAAGCTGAGACCTGCCAGTGTCATGGATTGTTCTCAATCATCGTCTGGGAAGACCAGGTGATGTCAATCTCAAAGGTTTTAAATGCCCAGACTCATCTGACCTTGCCCCAACAATCAGCACCATGCGTTCTTCTAAGCAGTTGTCTAGAAAACTGAAAATAGTTGACGCTCACAAAGCTTGAGAAGGCTATAAGAAGATAGCAAAGCGTTTTCAGATGTCAATATCCTCTGTTCGGAATATAATTAAGAAATGGCAGTCATCAGGAACAGTGGAAGTTAAAGCAAGATCTGGAAGATCAAGAAAAATATCAGACAGAACAGCTCGCAGGATTGTGAGAAAAACAATTCAAAACCCACGTTTGACTGCACGATCCCTCCAGAAAGATCTGGCAGACACTGGAGTTGTGGTACATTATTCCACTATAAAGAGATACTTGTACAAATATGGTCTTCATGGAAGAG